>NW_026061759.1:10340673-10681346 GCF_023897955.1 Schistocerca gregaria
AGCTTTGCAGACGATAAATGTAACCGATTCAGAGAGAAAAGTGGCCAATGTGACGATCTGGCTTTAAGTAGTTTAGATAACAAATGACGAAAACGGGCGGATTTCTCAGGTTTTTACTACATATGAACCCTTTTCACATTCTCCCGTGCAACGCAGCTGCTAGTCCTCCTTTCATGCAAAGTCTTAAGGTTCCACCTCTTGTCCAAGGCACCAAAGCCTCTAAAAAACAATAATCGATAACCAAAACTTGAATTGTACTGCTTCTTATGGCTATTGCTTCAACTTAGAATCTTCTTCTGTGTTCTGCTATGGTGCTTTTAGTGTCTCCGCATACCGCAGCACGTGACATAGTTTTGCAGACGATAAACGTAACCGTCTCAGAGAGAAAAGCGGCAATAGTGACGATCTGGCTTTAAGTCGATTCGATAACAAATGACGAAAACGGACGGATTTCTCAGGTTTTTACTACATATGAACACTTTTCACATTCTCCCGTGCACCGCGGCTGCTAGTCCTCCTTTCATGCAAAATATTAAGGTCCTAGGTCATGTCCAAGCCACCAAAACTGGCTAAAATGTGAATAATCGACGCCTAAAACTTGAATTGTACTACGTCTTACCGGCTATTACTTCAACTTAGAAGCTTCTTCTGTGTTCTACTATGGTGCTTTTAGTGTCTCCGCATACCGCAGAACGTGAGATAGCTTTGCAGACGATAAACGTAACCGTTTCAGAGAGAAAAGCGGCCAATGTGACGATCAGGCTTTAAGTAGATTCGATAACAAATGAAGAAAACGGACGGATTTCTCAGGTTTTTACTACATATGAACCCTTTTCACAATCTCCCGTACAACGCAGCTGCTAGTCCTCCTTTCATGCAAAATCTTAAGGTTCGACCTCATGTCCAAGGCACCAAAGCCGGCTAAAAATCAATAATCGATAACCAAAACATGAATTGTACTACTTCTTACTGACCATTGCTTCAACTTAGAAGCTTATTCTGTGTTCTACTATGGTGCTTTTAAGGTCTCCGCATACCGCAGCACGCGACATAGCTTAGCAGACGATAAATGTAACCGTCTCAGAGAGAAAAGCGGCGAATGTGACGATCTGGCTTTAAGTCGATTCTATAACAAATGACGAAAACGGAAGGATTTCTCAGGTTTTTACTACATATGAACACTTTTCACATTCTCCCGTGCACCGCGGCTGCTAGTCCTCCTTTCATGCAAAATCTTAAGGTCCTAGGTCATGTCCAAGCCACCAAAGCCGGCTAAAATGTGGATAATCGACAACAAACACTTGAATTGTACTACTTCTTACTGGCTATTGCTTCAACTTAGAAGCTTCTTCTGTGTTCTACTATGGTGCTTTTAGTGTCTCCGCATACCGCAGCACGTGACATAGCTTTGTAGACGATAAACGTAACCGTTTCAGAGAGAAAAGCGGCCATAGTGACGATCTGGCTTTAAGTCGATTCGATAACAAATGACGAAAACGTACGGATTTCTGAGGTTTTTACTACATACGAACCCTTTTCACATTCTCCCGTGCAACGCGGCTGCTAGTCCTCCATTCAAGCAAAATCTTAAGGTTCCACCTCATGTCCAAGGCACCAAAGCCGGATAAAAATCAATAATAGATAGCCAAAACTTGAATTGTACTACTTCTTACTGGCCATTGCTTCAACTTAGAAGCTTATTCTGTGTTCTGCTATGGTGCTTTTAGTGTCTTCGCATACCGCTGCTCGCGACATAGCTTTGAGGACGATAAATGTAACCGTCTCAGAGAGAAAAGCGGCCAAAGTGACGATCTGGCTTTAAGTCGATTTGATAACAAAAGACGAAAACGAACGGATTTCTCAGGTTTTTACTACATATGAACACTTTTCACATTCTCCCGTGCACCGCGGCTGCTAGTCCTCCTTTCATGCAAAATCTTAAGGTCCTAGGTCATGTCCAAGCCACCAAAGCCGGCTAAAATGTGGATAATCGACAACAAACACTTGAATTGTACTACTTCTTACTGGCTATTGCTTCAACTTAGAAGCTTCTTCTGTGTTCTACTACGGTGCTTTTAGTGTCTCCGCATACCGCAGCACGCGACATAGCTTTGCAGACGATAAATGTAACCGATTCAGAGAGAAAAGTGGCCAATGTGACGATCTGGCTTTAAGTAGTTTAGATAACAAATGACGAAAACGGGCGGATTTCTCAGGTTTTTACTACATATGAACCCTTTTCACATTCTCCCGTGCAACGCAGCTGCTAGTCCTCCTTTCATGCAAAGTCTTAAGGTTCCACCTCTTGTCCAAGGCACCAAAGCCTCTAAAAAACAATAATCGATAACCAAAACTTGAATTGTACTGCTTCTTATGGCTATTGCTTCAACTTAGAATCTTCTTCTGTGTTCTGCTATGGTGCTTTTAGTGTCTCCGCATACCGCAGCACGTGACATAGTTTTGCAGACGATAAACGTAACCGTCTCAGAGAGAAAAGCGGCAATAGTGACGATCTGGCTTTAAGTAGATTCGATAACAATTGACGAAAACGGGCGGATTTCTCAGGTTTTTACTACATATGAACGCTTTTCACATTTTCCCGTGCAACGCGGCTGCTAGTCCTCCTTTCATGCAAAATCATAAGGTTCCACCTCTTGTCCAAGGCACCAAAGCCGCCTAAAAAATGAATAATCGATAACCAAAACTTGAATTGTACTGCTTCTTATGGCTATTGCTTCAGCTTAGAAGCTTCTTCTGTGTAATACTATGGTGCTTTTAGTGTCTCCGCATACCGCAGCACGCGACATAGCTTTGCAGACGATAAATGTAACCGTCTCAGAGAGAAAAGCGGCCAATGTGACGATCTGGCTTTAAGTCGATTCGATAACAAAAGACGAAAACGGACGGATTTCTCAGGTTTTTACTACATATGAACACTTTTCACATTCTCCCATGCAACGCGGCTGCTAGTCCTCCTTTCATGCAAGATCTGAAGGTCCTAGGTCATGTCCAAGCCACCAAAACTGGCTAAAAAGTGAATAATCGACGCCTAAAACTTGAATTGTACTACGTCTTACCGGCTATTACTTCAACTTAGAAGCTTCTTCTGTGTTCTACTATGGTGCTTTTAGTGTCTCCGCATACCGCAGAACGTGAGATAGCTTTGCAGACGATAAACGTAACCGTTTCAGAGAGAAAAGCGGCCAATGTGACGATCTGGCTTTAAGTAGATTCGATAACAAATGAAGAAAACGGACGGATTTCTCAGGTTTTTACTATATATGAACCCTTTTCACAATCTCCCGTGCAACGCAGCTGCTAGTCCTCCTTTCATGCAAAATCTTAAGGTTCGACCTCATGTCCAAGGCACCAAAGCCGGCTAAAAATCAATAATCGATAACCAAAACATGAATTGTACTACTTCTTACTGACCATTGCTTCAACTTAGAAGCTTATTCTGTGTTCTACTATGGTGCTTTTAAGGTCTCCGCATACCGCAGCACGCGACATAGCTTTGCAGACGATAAATGTAACCGTCTCAGAGAGAAAAGCGGCGAATGTGACGATCTGGCTTTAAGTCGATTCTATAACAAATGACGAAAACGGAAGGATTTCTCAGGTTTTTACTACATATGAACACTTTTCACATTCTCCCGTGCACCGCGGCTGCTAGTCCTCCTTTCATGCAAAATCTTAAGGTCCTAGGTCATGTCCAAGCCACCAAAGCCGGCTAAAATGTGGATAATCGACAACAAACACTTGAATTGTACTACTTCTTACTGGCTATTGCTTCAACTTAGAAGCTTCTTCTGTGTTCTACTACGGTGCTTTTAGTGTCTCCGCATACCGCAGCACGCGACATAGCTTTGCAGACGATAAATGTAACCGATTCAGAGAGAAAAGTGGCCAATGTGACGATCTGGCTTTAAGTAGTTTAGATAACAAATGACGAAAACGGGCGGATTTCTCAGGTTTTTACTACATATGAACCCTTTTCACATTCTCCCGTGCAACGCAGCTGCTAGTCCTCCTTTCATGCAAAGTCTTAAGGTTCCACCTCTTGTCCAAGGCACCAAAGCCTCTAAAAAACAATAATCGATAACCAAAACTTGAATTGTACTGCTTCTTATGGCTATTGCTTCAACTTAGAATCTTCTTCTGTGTTCTGCTATGGTGCTTTTAGTGTCTCCGCATACCGCAGCACGTGACATAGTTTTGCAGACGATAAACGTAACCGTCTCAGAGAGAAAAGCGGCAATAGTGACGATCTGGCTTTAAGTCGATTCGATAACAAATGACGAAAACGGACGGATTTCTCAGGTTTTTACTACATATGAACACTTTTCACATTCTCCCGTGCACCGCGGCTGCTAGTCCTCCTTTCATGCAAAATATTAAGGTCCTAGGTCATGTCCAAGCCACCAAAGCCGGCTAAAATGTGAATAATCGACAACTAAAACTTGAATTGTACTACTTCTTACTGGCTATTGCTTCAACTTAGAAGCTTATTCTGTGTTCTACTATGGTGCTTTTAGTATCTCCGCATACCGCAGCACGCGACATAGCTTTGCAGACGATAAATGTAACCGATTCAGAGAGAAGAGCGGCCAATGTGACGATCTGGCTTTAAGTAGATTCGATAACAATTGACGAAAACGGGCGGATTTCTCAGGTTTTTACTACATATGAACGCTTTTCACATTTTCCCGTGCAACGCGGCTGCTAGTCCTCCTTTCATGCAAAATCATAAGGTTCCACCTCTTGTCCAAGGCACCAAAGCCGCCTAAAAAATGAATAATCGATAACCAAAACTTGAATTGTACTGCTTCTTATGGCTATTGCTTCAGCTTAGAAGCTTCTTCTGTGTAATACTATGGTGCTTTTAGTGTCTCCGCATACCGCAGCACGCGACATAGCTTTGCAGACGATAAATGTAACCGTCTCAGAGAGAAAAGCGGCCAATGTGACGATCTGGCTTTAAGTCGATTCGATAACAAAAGACGAAAACGGACGGATTTCTCAGGTTTTTACTACATATGAACACTTTTCACATTCTCCCATGCAACGCGGCTGCTAGTCCTCCTTTCATGCAAGATCTGAAGGTCCTAGGTCATGTCCAAGCCACCAAAACTGGCTAAAAAGTGAATAATCGACGCCTAAAACTTGAATTGTACTACGTCTTACCGGCTATTACTTCAACTTAGAAGCTTCTTCTGTGTTCTACTATGGTGCTTTTAGTGTCTCCGCATACCGCAGAACGTGAGATAGCTTTGCAGACGATAAACGTAACCGTTTCAGAGAGAAAAGCGGCCAATGTGACGATCTGGCTTTAAGTAGATTCGATAACAAATGAAGAAAACGGACGGATTTCTCAGGTTTTTACTACATATGAACCCTTTTCACAATCTCCCGTGCAACGCAGCTGCTAGTCCTCCTTTCATGCAAAATCTTAAGGTTCGACCTCATGTCCAAGGCACCAAAGCCGGCTAAAAATCAATAATCGATAACCAAAAGATGAATTGTACTACTTCTTACTGACCATTGCTTCAACTTAGAAGCTTATTCTGTGTTCTACTATGGTGCTTTTAAGGTCTCCGCATACCGCAGCACGCGACATAGCTTTGCAGACGATAAATGTAACCGTCTCAGAGAGAAAAGCGGCCAATGTGACGATCTGGCTTTAAGTCGATTCTATAACAAATGACGAAATCGGAAGGATTTCTCAGGTTTTTACTACATATGAACACTTTTCACATTCTCCCGTGCACCGCGGCTGCTAGTCCTCCTTTCATGCAAAATCTTAAGGTCCTAGGTCATGTCCAAGCCACCAAAGCCGGCTAAAATGTGGATAATCGACAACAAACACTTGAATTGTACTACTTCTTACTGGCTATTGCTTCAACTTAGAAGCTTCTTCTGTGTTCTACTACGGTGCTTTTAGTGTCTCCGCATACCGCATCACGCGACATAGCTTTGCAGACGATAAATGTAACCGATTCAGAGAGAAAAGTGGCCAATGTGACGATCTGGCTTTAAGTAGTTTAGATAACAAATGACGAAAACGGGCGGATTTCTCAGGTTTTTACTACATATGAACCCTTTTCACATTCTCCCGTGCAACGCAGCTGCTAGTCCTCCTTTCATGCAAAGTCTTAAGGTTCCACCTCTTGTCCAAGGCACCAAAGCCTCTAAAAAACAATAATCGATAACCAAAACTTGAATTGTACTGCTTCTTATGGCTATTGCTTCAACTTAGAATCTTCTTCTGTGTTCTGCTATGGTGCTTTTAGTGTCTCCGCATACCGCAGCACGCGACATAGTTTTGCAGACGATAAACGTAACCGTCTCAGAGAGAAAGGCGGCAATAGTGACGATCTGGCTTTAAGTCGATTCGATAACAAATGACGAAAACGGACGGATTTCTCAGGTTTTTCTACATATGAACACTTTTCACATTCTCCCGTGCACCGCGGCTGCTAGTCCTCCTTTCATGCAAAATATTAAGGTCCTAGGTCATGTCCAAGCCACCAAAGCCGGCTAAAATGTGAATAATCGACAACTAAAACTTGAATTGTACTACTTCTTACTGGCTATTGCTTCAACTTAGAAGCTTATTCTGTGTTCTACTATGGTGCTTTTAGTATCTCCGCATACCGCAGCACGCGACATAGCTTTGCAGACGATAAATGTAACCGATTCAGAGAGAAGAGCGGCCAATGTGACGATCTGGCTTTAAGTAGATTCGATAACAATTGACGAAAACGGGCGGATTTCTCAGGTTTTTACTACATATGAACGCTTTTCACATTTTCCCGTGCAACGCGGCTGCTAGTCCTCCTTTCATGCAAAATCATAAGGTTCCACCTCTTGTCCACGGCACCAAAGCCGCCTAAAAAATGAATAATCGATAACCAAAACTTGAATTGTACTGCTTCTTATGGCTATTGCTTCAGCTTAGAAGCTTCTTCTGTGTAATACTATGGTGCTTTTAGTGTCTCCGCATACCGCAGCACGCGACATAGCTTTGCAGACGATAAATGTAACCGTCTCAGAGAGAAAAGCGGCCAATGTGACGATCTGGCTTTAAGTCTATTCGATAACAAAAGACGAAAACGGACGGATTTCTCAGGTTTTTACTACATATGAACACTTTTCACATTCTCCCATGCAACGCGGCTGCTAGTCCTCCTTTCATGCAAGATCTGAAGGTCCTAGGTCATGTCCAAGCCACCAAAACTGGCTAAAAAGTGAATAATCGACGCCTAAAACTTGAATTGTACTACGTTTTACCGGCTATTACTTCAACTTAGAAGCTTCTTCTGTGTTCTACTATGGTGCTTTTAGTGTCTCCGCATACCGCAGAACGTGAGATAGCTTTGCAGACGATAAACGTAACCGTTTCAGAGAGAAAAGCGGCCAATGTGACGATCTGGCTTTAAGTCGATTCTATAACAAATGACGAAAACGGAAGGATTTCTCAGGTTTTTAGTACATATGAACACTTTTCACATTCTCCCGTGCAACGCGGCTGCTAGTCCTCCTTTCATGCAAAATCTTAAGGTCCTAGGTCATGTCCAAGCCACCAAAGACGGCTAAAAAGTGAATAATCGACGCCTAAAACTTGAATTGTACTACTTCTTACTGGCTATTACTACAACATAGAAGCTTCTTCTGTGTTCTACTATGGTGCTTTTAGTGTCACCGCATACCGCAGCACGCGACATAGCTTTGCAGACGATAAATGTAACCGTCTCAGAGAGAAAAGCGGCCAATGTGACGATCTGGCTTTAAGTCGATTCGATAACAAATGACGAAAACGGACGGATTTCTCAGGTTTTTACTACATATGAACACCTCTCACATTCTCCCGTGCAACGCTTCTACTAGTCCTCCTTTCATGCAAAATCTTAAGGTCCTAGGTCATGTCCAAGCCACCAAACTGGCTAAAAAGTGAATAATCGACGCCTAAAACTTGAATTGTACTAATTCTTACTGGCTATTACTTCAACTTAGAAGCTTCTTCTGTGTTCTACTATGCTGCTTTTAGTGTCTCCGCATACCGCAGCACGCGACATAGATTTGCAGACGATAAATGTAACCGTCTCAGAGAGAAAAGCGGCCAATGTGACGATCTGGCTTTAAGTCGATTCGATAACAAAAGACGAAAACGGACGGATATCTCAGGTTTTTACTACATACGAACACTTTTCACATTCTCCCGTGCAACGCGGCTGCTAGTCCTCCATTCATGCAAAATCTTAAGGTCCTAGGTCATGTCCAAGCCACCAAAACTGGCTAATAAGTGAATAATCGACGCCCAAAACTTGAATTGTACTACTTCTTACCGGCTATTACTTCAACTTAGAAGCTTCTTCTGTGTTCTACTATGGTGCTTTTAGTGTCTCCGCATACCGCAGCACGCGACGTAGCTTTGCAGACGACAAATGTAACCGTCTCAGAGAGAAAAGCGGCCTATGTGACGATATGGCTTTAAGTCGGTTCGATAACAAATGACGAAAACGGACGGATTTCTCAGGTTTTTAGTACATATGAACACTTTTCACATTCTCCCGTGCAACGCGGCTGCAAGTCCTCCTTTCATGCAAAATCTTAAGGTCCTAGGTCATGTCCAAGCCACCAAAGCCGGCTAAAAATTGAAAAATCGACGCCTAAAACTTGAATTGTACTACTTCTTATGGCTATTACTTCAACATAGAAGCTTCTTCTGTGTTCTACTATGGTGCTTTTAGTGTCTCTGCATACCGCAGCACGCGACATAGCTTTGCAAACGATAAATGTAACCGTCTCAGAGAGAAAAGCGGCCAATGTGACGATCTGGCTTTAAGTCGATTCGATAACAAATGACGAAAACGGACGGATTTTTCAGGTATTTACTACATATGAACACTTTTCACATTCTCCCGTGCAACGCAGCTGCTAGTCCTCCTTTCATGCAAAATCTTAAGGTTCCACCTCTTGTCCAAGGCTCCAAAGGCGCTAAAAAACAATAATCGATAACCAAAACTTGAATTGTACTACTTCTTACTGGCCATTGCTTCAACTTAGAAGCTTATTCTGTGTTCCACTATGGTGCTTTTAGTGTCTCCGCATACCGCAGCACGCGACATAGCTTTGCAGACGATAAATGTAACCGTCTGAGAGAGAAAAGCGGCCAATGTGACGATCTGGCTTTAAGTCGATTCGATAACAAATGACGAAAACGGACGGATTTCTCAGCTTTTTACTACATATGAACACTTTTCACATTCTCCCGTGCAACGCGGCTGCTAGTCCTCCTTTCATGCAAAATCTTAAGGTCCTAGGTCATGTCCAAGCCACCAAAGACGGCTAAAAAGTGAATAATCGACGCCTAAAACTTGAATTGTACTACTTCTTACTGGCTATTACTACAACATAGAAGCTTCTTCTGTGTTCTACTATGGTGCTTTTAGTGTGACCGCATACCGCAGCACGCGACATAGCTTTGCAGACGATAAATGTAACCGTCTCAGAGAGAAAAGCGGGCAATGTGACGATCTGGCTTTAAGTCGATTCGATAACAAATGACGAAAACGGACGGATTTCTCAGGTTTTTACTACATATGAACACCTCTCACATTCTCCCGTGCAACGCTTCTACTAGTCCTCCTTTCATGCAAAATCTTAAGGTCCTAGGTCATGTCCAAGCCACCAAACTGGCTAAAAAGTGAATAATCGACGCCTAAAACTTGAATTGTACTAATTCTTACCGGCTATTACTTCAACTTAGAAGCTTCTTCTGTGTTCTACTATGGTGCTTTTAGTGTCTCCGCATACCGCAGCACGCGACGTAGCTTTGCAGACGATAAATGTAACCGTCTCAGAGAGAAAAGCGGCCAATGTGACGATCTGGCTTTAAGTCGATTCGATAACAAATGACGAAAACGGACGGATTTCTCAGGTTTTTGCTACATATGAACACTTTTCACATTCTCCCGTGCAACGCAGCTGCAAGTCCTCCTTTAATGCAAAATCTTTAGGTACTAGGTCATGTCCAAGCCAATAAAGCCGGCTAAAAAGTGAATAATCAACAACTAATACTTTAATCGTACTACTTGTTACTTTTTATTGCTTCAACTTAGAAGCTTCTTCTGTGTTCTACTATGGTGCTTTTAGTGTCTCCGCATACCGCAGCACGTGACATAGCTTTGCAGACGATAAACGTAACCATTTCAGAGAGAAAAGCGGCCATAGTGACGATCTCGCTTTAAGTCGATTCGATAACAAATGACGAAAACGGACGGATTTCTCAGGTTTTTACTACATATGAACCCTTTTCACATACTCCCGTGGAACGCAGCTACTAGTCCTTCTTTCAAGCAAAATCTTGAGGTTCGACCTCATGTCCAAGGCACCAAAGCCGGCTAAAGATCAATAATCGATAGCCAAAACTTGAATTGTACTACTTCTTACTGGCCATTGCTTCAACTTAGAAGCTTATTCTGTGTTCCACTATGGTGCTTTTAGTGTCTCCGCATACCGCAGCACGCGACATAGCTTTGCAGACGATAAATGTAACCGTCTGAGAGAGAAAAGCGGCCAATGTGACGATCTGGCTTTAAGTCGATTCGATAACAAATGACGAAAACGGACGGATTTCTCAGCTTTTTACTACATATGAACACTTTTCACATTCTCCCGTGCAACGCGGCTGCTAGTCCTACTTTCATGCAAAATCTTAAAGTCCTAGGTCATGTCCAAGCCACCAAAGCCGGCTAAAGAGTGAATAATCGACGCCTAAAACTTGAATTGTACTACTTCTTACTGGCTATTACTTCATTTTAGAAGCTTCTTCTGTGTTCTACTATGGTGCTTTTAGTGTCTCCGCATACCACAGCACGCGACATAGCTTTGCAGACGATAAATGTAACCGTCTCAGAGAGAAAAGCGGCCAATGTGACGATCTGGCGTTAAGTCGATTCGATAACAAATGACGAAAACGGACGGATTTCTCAGGTTTTTAGTACATATGAACACTTTTTACATTCTCCCGTGCAACGCGGCAGCTAGTCCTCCTTTCAAGCAAAATCTTAAGGTACTAGGTCATGTCCAAGCCAATAAAGCCGGCTAAAAAGTGAATAATCGACAACTAATACTTGAATTGTTCTACTTCGTACTGGTTATTGCTTCAACTTAGAAGCTTCTTCTGTGTTCTACTATGGTGCTTTTAGTGTCTCCGCATACCGCAGCACGCGACATAGCTTTGCAGACGATAAATGTAACCGTCTCAGAGATAAAAGCGGCCAATGTGGCGATCTGGCTTTAAGTCGAATCGATAACAAATGACGAAAACGGACGGATTTCTCAGGTTTTTAGTACATATGAACACTTTTCACATTCTCCCGTGCAACGCGGCTGCTAATCCTATTTTCATGCAAAATCTTAAGGTACTAGGTCATGTCCAAGCCAATAAAGCCGGCTAAAAAGTGAATAATCGACAACTAATACTTGATTTATACTACTCGTTACTTTTTATTGCTTCAACTTAGAGGCTTCTTCTGTGTTCTACTATGGTGCTTTTAGTGTCTCCGCATACCGCAGCACGTGACATAGCCTTGCAGACGATAAACGTAACCATTTCAGAGAGAAAAGCGGCCAATGTGACGATCTGGCTTTAAGTCGATTTGATAACAAATGACGAAAACGGACGGATTTCGCAGGTTTTTACTACATATGAACACCTTTCACATTCTCCCGTGCAACGCGGCTACCAGTCCTCCTTTCATGCAAAATCTTAAGGTCCTAGGTCATGTCCAAGCCACCAAAACTGGCTAAAAAGTGAACAATCGACGCCTAAAACTTGAATTGTACTACTTCTTACTGGCTATTACTTCAACTTAGAAGCTTCTTCTGTGTTCTACTACGGTGCTTTTAGTGTCTCCGCATACCGCAGCACGCGACATAGCTTTGCAGACGATAAATGTAACCGGCTCAGAGAGAAAAGCGGCCAATGTGACGATCTGGCTTTAAGTCGATTCGATAACAAATGACGAAAATGGACGGATTTCTTAGGTTTTTAGTACATATGAACACTTTTCACATTCTCCCGTGCAACGCGGCTGCAAGTCCTCCTTTCATGCAAAATCTTTAGGTACTAGGTCATGTCCAAGCCAATAAAGCCGGCTAAAAAGTAAATAATCGACAACTAATACTTGAATTGTACTACTTGTTACTTTTTATTGCTTCAACTTAGAAGCTTCTTCTGTGTTCTACTATGGTGTTTTTAGTGTCTCCGCATACCGCAGCACGTGACATAGCTTTGCAGACGATAAACGTAACCATTTCAGAGAGAAAAGCGGCCATAGTGACGATCTGGCTTTAAGTCGATTCGATAACAAATGACGAAAACGGACGGATTTCTCAGGTTTTTACAACATATGAACCCTTTTCACATACTCCCGTGCAACGCAGCTGCTAGTCCTTCTTTCAAGCAAAATCTTAAGGTTCGACCTCATGTCCAAGGCACCAAAGCCGGCTAAAGATCAATAATCGATAGAAAAACTTGAATTGTACTACTTCTTACTGGCCATTGCTTCAACTTAGAAGCTTATTCTGTGTTCCACTATGGTGCTTTTAGTGTCTCCGCATACCGCAGCACGCGACATAGCTTTGCAGACGATAAATGTAACCGTCTCAGAGAGAAAAGCGGCCAATGTGACGATCTGGCTTTAAGTCGATTCGATAACAAATGACGAAAACGGACGGATTTCTCAGCTTTTTACTACATATGAACACTTTTCACATTCTCCCGTGCAACGCGGCTGCTAGTCCTACTTTCATGCAAAATCTTAAAGTCCTAGGTCATGTCCAAGCCACCAAAGCCGGCTAAAAAGTGAATAATCGACGCCCAAAACTTGAATTGTACTACTTCTTACTGGCTATTACTTCATTTTAGAAGCTTCTTCTGTGTTCTACTATGGTGCTTTTAGTGTCTCCGCATACCGCAGCACGTGACATAGTTTTGCAGACGATAAACGTAACCGTCTCAGAGAGAAAAGCGGCAATAGTGACGATCTGGCTTTAAGTCGATTCGATAACAAATGACGAAAACGGACGGATTTCTCAGGTTTTTACTACATATGAACACTTTTCACATTCTCCCGTGCACCGCGGCTGCTAGTCCTCCTTTAATGCAAAATATTAAGGTCCCAGGTCATGTCCAAGCCACCAAAGCCGGCTAAAATGTGAATAATCGACAATTAAAACTTGAATTGTACTACTTCTTACTGGCTATTGCTTCAACTTAGAAGCTTATTCTGTGTTCTACTATGGTGCTTTTAGTATCTCCGCATACCGCAGCACGCGACATAGCTTTGAAAACGATAAATGTGACCGATTCAGAGAGAAGAGCGGCCAATGTGACGATCTGGCTTTAAGTAGATTCGATAACAATTGACGAAAACGGACGGATTTCTCAGGTTTTTACTACATATGAACGCTTTTCACATTTTCCCGTGCAACGCGGCTGCTAGTCCTCCTTTCATGCAATATCATAAGGTTCCACCTCTTGTCCAAGGCACCAAAGCCGCCTAAAAAGTGAATAATCGATAACCAAAACTTGAATTGTACTGCTTCTTATGGCTATTGCTTCAGCTTAGAAGCTTCTTCTGTGTAATACTATGGTGCTTTTAGTGTCTCCGCATACCGCAGCACGCGACATAGCTTTGCAGACGATAAATGTAACCGTCTCAGAGAGAAAAGCGGCCAATGTGACGATCTGGCTTTAAGTCGATTCGATAACAAATGACGAAAACGGACGGATTTCTCAGGTTTTTAGTACATATGAACACTTTTCACATTCTCCCATGCAACGCGGCTGCTAGTACTCCTTTCATGCAAGATCTTAAGGTCCTAGGTCATGTCCAAGCCACCAAAACTGGCTAAAAAGTGAATAATCGACGCCTAAAACTTGAATTGTACTACGTCTTACCGGCTATTACTTCAACTTAGAAGCTTCTTCTGTGTTCTACTATGGTGCTTTTAGTGTCTCCGCATACCGCAGCACGTGAGATAGCTTTGCAGACGATAAACGTAACCGTTTCAGAGAGAAAAGCGGCCATTGTGACGATCTGGCTTTAAGTAGATTCGATAACAAATGAAGAAAACGGACGAATTTCTCAGGTTTTTACTACATATGAACCCTTTTCACAATCTCCCGTGCAACGCAGCTGCTAGTCCTCCTTTCATGCAAAATCTTAAGGTTCGACCTCATGTCCAAGGCACCAAAGCCGGCTAAAAATCAATAATCGATAACCAAAACATGAATTGTACTACTTCTTACTGACCATTGCTTCAACTTAGAAGCTTATTCTGTGTTCTACTATGGTGCTTTTAAGGTCTCCGCATACCGCAGCACGCGACATAGCTTTGCAGACGATAAATGTAACCGTCTCAGAGAGAAAAGCGGCGAATGTGACGATCTGGCTTTAAGTCGATTCTATAACAAATGACGAAAACGGAAGGATTTCTCAGGTTTTTACTACATATGAACACTTTTCACATTTTCCCGTGCAACGCGGCTGCTAGTCCTCCTTTCATGCAAAATCTTAAGGTCCTAGGTCATGTCCAAGCCACCAAAGACGGCTAAAAAGTGAATAATCGACGCCTAAAACTTGAATTGTACTACTTCTTACTGGCTATTACTACAACATAGAAGCTTCTTCTGTGTTCTACTATGGTGCTTTTAGTGTCACCACATACCGCAGCACGCGACATAGCTTTGCAGACGATAAATGTAACCGTCTCAGAGAGAAAAGCGGCCAATGTGACGATCTGGCTTTAAGTCGATTCGATAACAAAAGACGAAAACGGACGGATTTCTCAGGTTTTTACTACATATGAACACTTTTCACATTCTCCCGTGCAACGCGGCTGCTAGTCCTCCTTTCATGCAAAATCTTAAGGTCCTAGGTCATGTCCAAGCCACCAAAACTGGCTAAAAAGTGAATAATCGACGCCTAAAACTTGAATTGTACTACTTCTTACCGGCTATTACTTCAACTTAGAAGCTTCTTCTGTGTTCTACTATGGTGCTTTTAGTGTCTCCACATACCGCAGCACGCGACGTAGCTTTGCAGACGATAAATGTAACCGTCTCAGAGAGAAAAGCGCCAATGTGACGATCTGGCTTTAAGTCGATTCGATAACAAATGACGAAAACGGACGGATTTCTCAGGTTTTTAGTACATATGAACACTTTTCACATTCTCCCGTGCAACGCGGCTGCAAGTCCTCCTTCCATGCAAAATCATAAGGTCCTAGGTCATGTCCAAGCCACCAAAGCCGGCTAAAAAGTGAATAATCGACGCCTAAAACTTGAATTGTACTACTTCTTATGGCTATTACTTCAACATAGAAGCTTCTTCTGTGTTCTACTATGGTGCTTTTAGTGTCACCACATACCGCAGCACGCGACATAGCTTTGCAGACGATAAATGTAACCGTCTCAGAGAGAAAAGCGGCCAATGTGACGATCTGGCTTTAAGTCGATTCGATAACAAATGACGAAAACGGACGGATTTCTCAGGTTTTTACTACATATGAACACTTTTCACATTCTCCCATGCAACGCGGCTGCTAGTCCTCCTTTCATGCAAGATCTTAAGGTCCTAGGTCATGTCCAAGCCACCAAAACTGGCTAAAAAGTGAATAATCGACGCCTAAAACTTGAATTGTACTACGTCTTACCGGCTATTACTTCAAC
Source organism: Schistocerca gregaria (assembly GCF_023897955.1). Lineage (NCBI taxonomy): Eukaryota > Metazoa > Arthropoda > Insecta > Orthoptera > Acrididae > Schistocerca > Schistocerca gregaria. Next base: position 10,356,416 of record NW_026061759.1, read on the forward strand.
TTAGAAGCTTCTTCTGTGTTCTACTATGGTGCTTTTAGTGTCTCCGCATACCGCAGCACGTGAGATAGCTTTGCAGACGATAAACGTAACCGTTTCAGAGAGAAAAGCGGCCAATGTGACGATCTGGCTTTAAGTAGATTCGATAACAAATGAAGAAAACGGACGGATTTCTCAGGTTTTTACTACATATGAACCCTTTTCACAATCTCCCGTGCAACGCAGCTGCTAGTCCTCCTTTCATGCAAAATCTTAAGGTTCGACCTCATGTCCAAGGCACCAAAGCCGGCTAAAAATCAATAATCGATAACCAAAACATGAATTGTAGTACTTCTTACTGACCATTGCTTCAACTTAGAAGCTTATTCTGTGTTCTACTATGGTGCTTTTAAGGTCTCCGCATACCGCAGCACGCGACATAGCTTTGCAGACGATAAATGTAACCGTCTCAGAGAAAAAAGCGGCGAATGTGACGATCTGGCTTTAAGTCGATTCTATAACAAATGACGAAAACGGAAGGATTTCTCAGGTTTTTACTACATATGAACACTTTTCACATTTTCCCGTGCAACGCGGCTGCTAGTCCTCTTTTCATGCAAAATCTTAAGGTCCTAGGTCATGTCCAAGCCACGAAAGACGGCTAAAAAGTGAATAATCGACGCCTAAAACTTGAATTGTACTACTTCTTACTGGCTATTACTACAACATAGAAGCTTCTTCTGTGTTCTACTATGGTGCTTTTAGTGTCACCACATACCGCAGCACGCGACATAGCTTTGCAGACGATAAATGTAACCATCTCAGAGAGAAAAGCGGCCAATGTGACGATCTGGCTTTAAGTCGATTCGATAACAAATGACGAAAACGGACGGATTTCTCAGGTTTTTACTACATATGAACACCTCTCACATTCTCCCGTGCAACGCTTCTACTAGTCCTCCTTTCATGCAAAATCTTAAGGTCCTAGGTCATGTCCAAGCCACCAAACTGGCTAAAAAGTGAATAATCGACGCCTAAAACTTGAATTGTACTAATTCTTACTGGCTATTACTTCAACTTAGAATCTTCTTCTGTGTTCTACTATGCTGCTTTTAGTGTCTCCGCATACCGCAGCACGCGACATAGCTTTGCAGACGATAAATGTAACCGTCTCAGAGAGAAAAGCGGCCAATGTGACGATCTGGCTTTAAGTCGATTCGATAACAAAAGACGAAAACGGACGGATTTCTCAGGTTTTTACTACATATGAACACTTTTCACATTCTCCCGTGCAACGCGGCTGCTAGTCCTCCTTTCATGCAAAATCTTAAGGTCCTAGGTCATGTCCAAGCCACCAAAACTGGCTAAAAAGTGAATAATCGGCGCCTAAAACTTGAATTGTACTACTTCTTACCGGCTATTACTTCAACTTAGAAGCTTCTTCTGTGTTCTACTATGGTGCTTTTAGTGTCTCCGCATACCGCAGCACGCGACGTAGCTTTGCAGACGATAAATGTAACCGTGTCAGAGAGAGAAGCGGCCAATGTGACGATCTGGCTTTAAGTCGATTCGATAACAAATGACGAAAACGGACGGATTTCTCAGGTTTTTAGTACATATGAACACTTTTCACATTCTCCCGTGCAACGCGGCTGCAAGTCCTCCTTTCATGCAAAATCTTTAGGTACTAGGTCATGTCCAAGCCAATAAAGCCGGCTAAAAAGTGAATAATCGACAACTAAAACTTGAATTGTACTACTTGTTACTTTTTATTGCTTCAACTTAGAAGCTTCTTCTGTGTTCTACTATGGTGCTTTTAGTGTCTCCGCATACCGCAGCACGTGACATAGCTTTGCAGACGATAAACGTAACCATTTCAGAGAGAAAAGCGGCCATAGTGACGATCTGGCTTTAAGTCGATTCGATAACAAATGACGAAAACGGACGGATTTCTCAGGTTTTTACTACATATGAACCCTTTTCACATACTCCCGTGCAACGCAGCTACTAGTCCTTCTTTCAAGCAAAATCATGACGTTCGACCTCATGTCCAAGGCACCAAAGCCGGCTAAAGATCAATAATCGATAGCCAAAACTTGAATTGTACTACTTCTTACTGGCCATTGCTTAAACTTAGAAGCTTATTCTGTGTTCCACTATGGTGCTTTTAGTGTCTCCGCATACCGCAGCACGCGACATAGCTTTGCAGACGATAAATGTAACCGTCTCAGAGAGAAAAGCGGCCAATGTGACGATCTGGCTTTAAGTCGATCGATAACAAATGACGAAAACGGACGGATTTCTCAGCTTTTTACTACATATGAACACTTTTCACATTCTCCCGTGCAACGCGGCTGCTAGTCCTACTTTCATGCAAAATCTTAAAGTCCTAGGTCATGTCCAAGCCACCAAAGCCGGCTAAAAAGTGAATAATCGACGCCTAAAAATTGAATTGTACTACTTCTTACTGGCTATTACTTCATTTTAGAAGCTTCTTCTGTGTTCTACTATGGTGCTTTTAGTGTCTCCGCATACCACAGCACGCGACATAGCTTTGCAGACGATAAATGTAACCGTCTCAGAGAGAAAAGCGGCCAATGCGACGAACTGGCTTTAAGTCGATTCGTTAACAAATGACGAAAACGGACGGATATCTCAGGTTTTTAGTACATATGAACACCTTTCACATTCTCCCGTGCAACGCGGCTACCAGTCCTCCTTTCATGCAAAATCTTAAGGTCCTAGGTCATGTCCAAGCCACCAAAACTGGCTAAAAAGTGAATAAGCGACGCCTAAAACTTGAATTGTACTACTTCTTACTGGCTATTACTTCAACTTAGAAGCTTCTTCTGTGTTCTACTATGCTGCCTTTAGTGTCTCCGCATACCGCAGCACGCGACATAGCCTTGCAGACGATAAACGTAACCATTTCAGAGAGAAAAGCGGCCATAGTGACGATCTGGCTTTAAGTCGATTCGATAACAAATGACGAAAACGGACGGATTTCTCAAGTTTTTACTACTTATGAACCCTTTTGACATTCTCCCGTGCAACGCAGCTGCTACTCCTCCTTTCAAGCAAAATCTTAAGGTTCGACCTCATGTCCAAGGCACCAAAGCCGGCTAAAGATCAATAATCGATAGCCAAGACTTGAATTGTACTACTTCTTACTGGCCATTGTTTCAACTTAGAAGCTTATTCTGTGTTCCACTATGGTGCTTTTAGTGTCTCCGCATACCGCAGCACGCGACATAGCTTTGCAGACGATAAATGTAACCGTCTCAGAGAGAAAAGCGGCCAATGTGACGATCTGGCTTTAAGTCGATTCGATAACAAATGACGAAAACGGACGGATTTCTCAGGTTTTTAGTACATATGAACACTTTTCACATTCTCCCGTGCAACGCGGCTGCTAGTCCTCCTTTCAAGCAAAATCTTAAGGTACTAGGTCATGTCCAAGCCAATAAAGCCGGCTAAAAAGTGAATAATCGACAACTAAAACTTGAATTGTACTACTTCGTACTGGTTATTGCTTCAACTTAGAAGCTTCTTCTGTGTTCTACTATGGTGCTTTTAGTGTCTCCGCATACCGCAGCACGCGACATAGCTTTGCAGACGATATGGCCGCTGGCTTTAAGTCGAATCGATAACAAATTACGAAAACGGACGGATTTCTCAGGTTTTTAGTACATATGAACACTTTTCACATTCTCCCGTGCAACGCGGCTGCTAATCCTCCTTTCATGCAAAATCTTTAGGTACTAGGTCATGTCCAAGCCAATAAAGCCGGCTAAAAAGTGAATAATCGACAACTAATACTTAATTGTACTACTTGTTACTTTTTATTGCTTCAACTTAGAAGCTTCTTCTGTGTTCTACTATGGTGTTATTAGTGTCTCCGCATACCGCAGCACGTGACATAGCTTTGCAGACGATAAACGTAACCATTTCAGAGAGAAATGCGGCCATAGTGACGATCTGGCTTTAAGTCGATTCGATAACAAATGACGAAAACGGACGGATTTCTCAGGTTTTTACAACATATGAACCCTTTTCACATACTCCCGTGCAACGCAGTTGCTAGTCCTTCTTTCAAGCAAAATCTTAAGGTTCGACCTCATGTCCAAGGCACCAAAGCCGGCTAAAGATCAATAATCGATAGCCAAACTTGAATTGTACTACTTCTTACTGGCCATTGCTTCAACTTAGAAGCTTATACTGTGTTCCACTATGGTACTTTTAGTGTCTCCGCATACCGCAGCACGCGACATAGCTTTGCAGACGATAAATGTAACCGTCTCAGAGAGAAAAGCGGCCAATGTGACGATCTGGCTTTAAGTCGATTCGATAACAAATGACGAAAACGGACGGATTTCTCAGCTTTTTACTACATATGAACACTTTTCACATTCTCCCGTGCAACGCGGCTGCTAGTCCTACTTTCATGCAAAATCTTAAAGTCGTAGGTCATGTCCAAGCCACCAAAGCCGGCTAAAAAGTGAATAATCGACGCCCAAAACTTGAATTGTACTACTTCTTACTGGCTATTACTTCATTTTAGAAGCTTCTTCTGTGTTCTACTATGGTGCTTTTAGTGTCTCCGCATACCACAGCACGCGACATAGCTTTGCAGACGATAAATGTAACCGTCTCAGAGAGAAAAGCGGCCAATGTGACGATCTGGCTTTAAGTCGATTCGTTAACAAATGACGAAAACGGACGGATATCTCAGGTTTTTACTACATATGAACACATTTCACATTCTCCCGTGCAACGCGGCTACCAGTCCTCCTTTCATGCAAAATCTTAAGGTCCTAGGTCATGTCCAAGCCACCAAAACTGGCTAAAAAGTGAATAATCGACGCCTAAAACTTGAATTGTACTACTTCTTACTGGCTATTACTTCAACTTAGAAGCTTCTTCTGTGTTCTACTATGCTGCTTTTAGTGTCTCCGCATACCGCAGCACGCGACATAGCTTTGCAGACGATAAATGTAACGGTCTCAGAGAGAAAAGCGGCCAATGTGACGATCTGGCTTTAAGTCGATTCGATAACAAATGACGAAAACGGACGGATTTCTGAGGTTTTTAGTACATAGGAACACTTTTCACATTCTCCCGCGCAACGCTTCTGCAAGTCCTCCTTTCATGCAAAATCTTAAGGTAATAGGTCATGTCCAAGCCAATAAAGCCGGCTAAAAAGTGAATAATCGACAACTAATACTTGAATTGTACTACTCGTTACTTTTTATAGCTTCAACTTAGAAGCTTCTTATGTGTTCTACTATGGTGCTTTTAGTGTCTCCGCATACCGCAGCCCGTGACATAGCCTTGCAGACGATAAACGTAACCATTTCAGAGACAAAAGCGGCCATAGTGACGATCTGGCTTTAAGTCGATTCGATAACAAATGACGAAAACGGACGGATTTCTCAGGTTTTTACTACATATGAACCCTTTTCACATTCTCCCGTGCAACGCAGCTGCTAGTCCTCCTTTCAAGCAAAATCTTAAGGTTCGACCTCATGTCCAAGGCACCAAAGCCGGCTAAAGATCAATAATCGATAGCCAACACTTGAATTGTACTACTTCTTACTGGCCATTGTTTCAACTTAGAAGCTTATTCTGTGTTCGACTATGGTGCTTTTAGTGTCTCTGCATACCGCAGCGCGCGACATAGGTTTGCAGACGATAAATGTAACCGTCTCAGAGAGAAAAGCGGCCAATGTGACGATCTGGCTTTAAGTCGATTCGATAACAAATGACGAAAACGGACGGATTTCTCAGGTTTTTAGTACATATGAACACTTTTCACATTCTCCCGTGCAACGCGGCTGCTAGTCCTCCTTTCAAGCAAAATCTTAAGGTAGTAGGTCATGTCCATGCCAATAAAGCCGGCTAAAAAGTGAATAATCGACAACTAAAACTTGATTTGTACTACTTCGTACTGGTTATTGCTTCAACTTAGAAGCTTCTTCTGTGTTCTACTATGGTGCTTTTAGTGTCTCCGCGTACCGCAGCACGCGACATAGCTTTGCAGACGATAAATGTAACCGTCTCAGAGAGAAATGTGGCCAATGTGGCGATCTGGCTTTAAGTCGATTCGATAACAAATGACGAAAACGGACGGATTTCTCAGGTTTTTAGTACATATGAACACTTTTCACATTCTCCCGTGCAACGCGGCTGCTAATCCTCCTTTCATGCAAAATCTTAAGGTACTAGGTCATGTCCAAGCCAATAAAGCCGGCTAAAAAGTGAATAATCGACAACTCTTACATGAATTGTACAACTTGTTACTTTTTATTGCTTCAACTTAGAAGCTTCTTCTGTGTTCTACTATGGTGCTTTTAGTGTCTCCGCATACCGCAGCACGTGACATTGCTTTGCAGACGATAAACGTAACCATTTCAGAGAGAAAAGCGGCTATAGTGACGATCTGGCTTTAAGTCGATTCGATAACAAATGACGAAAACGGACGGATTTCTCAGGTTTTTACTACATATGAACCCTTTTCACATACTCCCGTGCAACGCAGCTGCTAGTCTTTCTTTCAAGCAAAATCTTAAGGTTCGACCTCATGTCCAAGGCACCAAGCCGGCTAAAGATCAATAATCGATAGACAAAACTTGAATTGTACTACTTCTTACTGGCCATTGCTTCAACTTAGAAGCTTATTCTGTGTTCCACTATGGTGCTTTTAGTGTCTCCGCATACCGCGGCACGCGACATAGCTTTGCAGACGATAAATGTAACCGTCTCAGAGAGAAAAGCGGCCAATGTGACGATCTGGCTTTAAGTCGATTCGTTAACAAAGGACGAAAACGGAGGGATATCTCAGGTTTTTACTACATATGAACACCTTTCACATTCTGCCGTGCAACGCGGCTACCAGTCCTCCTTTCATGCAAAATCTTAAGGTCCTAGGTCATGTCCAAGCCACCAAAACTCGCTAAAAAGTGAATAATCGACGCCTAAAACTTGAATTGTACTACTTCTTACTGGCTATTACTTCAACTTAGAAGCTTCTTCTGTGTTCTACTATGCTGCTTTTAGTGTCTCCGCATACCGCAGCACGCGACATAGCTTTGCAGACGATAAATGTAACCGTCTCAGAGAGAAAAGCGGCCAATGTGATGATCTGGCTTTAAGTCGATTCGATAACAAATGACGAAAACGGACGGATTTCTCAGGTTTTTAGTACATAGGAACACTTTTCACATTCTCCCGTGCAACGCTTCTGCAAGTCCTCCTTTCATGCAAAATCTTAAAGTCGTAGGACATGTCCAAGCCACCAAAGCCGGCTAAAAAGTGAATAATCGACGCCCAAAACTTGAATTGTACTACTTCTTACTGGCTATTACTTCATTTTAGAAGCTTCTTCTGTGTTCTACTATGGTGCTTTTAGTGTCTCCGCATACCACAGCACGCGACATAGCTTTGCAGACGATAAATGTAACCGTCTCAGAGAGAAAAGCGGCCAATGTGACGATCTGGCTTTAAGTCGATTCGTTAACAAATGACGAAAACGGACGGATATCTCAGGTTTTTACTACATATGAACACATTTCACATTCTCCCGTGCAACGCGGCTACCAGTCCTCCTTTCATGCAAAATCTTAAGGTCCTAGGTCATGTCCAAGCCACCAAAACTGGCTAAAAAGTGAATAATCGACGCCTAAAACTTGAATTGTACTACTTCTTACTGGCTATTACTTCAACTTAGAAGCTTCTTCTGTGTTCTACTATGCTGCTTTTAGTGTCTCCGCATACCGCAGCACGCGACATAGCTTTGCAGACGATAAATGTAACGGTCTCAGAGAGAAAAGCGGCCAATGTGACGATCTGGCTTTAAGTCGATTCGATAACAAATGACGAAAACGGACGGATTTCTCAGGTTTTTAGTACATAGGAACACTTTTCACATTCTCCCGCGCAACGCTTCTGCAAGTCCTCCTTTCATGCAAAATCTTAAGGTAATAGGTCATGTCCAAGCCAATAAAGCCGGCTAAAAAGTGAATAATCGACAACTAATACTTGAATTGTACTACTCGTTACTTTTTATAGCTTCAACTTAGAAGCTTCTTATGTGTTCTACTATGGTGCTTTTAGTGTCTCCGCATACCGCAGCCCGTGACATAGCCTTGCAGACGATAAACGTAACCATTTCAGAGAGAAAAGCGGCCATAGTGACGATCTGGCTTTAAGTCGATTCGATAACAAATGACGAAAACGGACGGATTTCTCAGGTTTTTACTACATATGAACCCTTTTCACATTCTCCCGTGCAACGCAGCTGCTAGTCCTCCTTTCAAGCAAAATCTTAAGGTTCGACCTCATGTCCAAGGCACCAAAGCCGGCTAAAGATCAATAATCGATAGCCAACACTTGAATTGTACTACTTCTTACTGGCCATTGTTTCAACTTAGAAGCTTATTCTGTGTTCGACTATGGTGCTTTTAGTGTCTCTGCATACCGCAGCGCGCGACATAGGTTTGCAGACGATAAATGTAACCGTCTCAGAGAGAAAAGCGGCCAATGTGACGATCTGGCTTTAAGTCGATTCGATAACAAATGACGAAAACGGACGGATTTCTCAGGTTTTTAGTACATATGAACACTTTTCACATTCTCCCGTGCAACGCGGCTGCTAGTCCTCCTTTCAAGCAAAATCTTAAGGTAGTAGGTCATGTCCATGCCAATAAAGCCGGCTAAAAAGTGAATAATCGACAACTAAAACTTGATTTGTACTACTTCGTACTGGTTATTGCTTCAACTTAGAAGCTTCTTCTGTGTTCTACTATGGTGCTTTTAGTGTCTCCGCGTACCGCAGCACGCGACATAGCTTTGCAGACGATAAATGTAACCGTCTCAGAGAGAAATGTGGCCAATGTGGCGATCTGGCTTTAAGTCGATTCGATAACAAATGACGAAAACGGACGGATTTCTCAGGTTTTTAGTACATATGAACACTTTTCACATTCTCCCGTGCAACGCGGCTGCTAATCCTCCTTTCATGCAAAATCTTAAGGTACTAGGTCATGTCCAAGCCAATAAAGCCGGCTAAAAAGTGAATAATCGACAACTCTTACATGAATTGTACAACTTGTTACTTTTTATTGCTTCAACTTAGAAGCTTCTTCTGTGTTCTACTATGGTGCTTTTAGTGTCTCCGCATACCGCAGCACGTGACATTGCTTTGCAGACGATAAACGTAACCATTTCAGAGAGAAAAGCGGCTATAGTGACGATCTGGCTTTAAGTCGATTCGATAACAAATGACGAAAACGGACGGATTTCTCAGGTTTTTACTACATATGAACCCTTTTCACATACTCCCGTGCAACGCAGCTGCTAGTCTTTCTTTGAAGCAAAATCTTAAGGTTCGACCTCATGTCCAAGGCACCAAGCCGGCTAAAGATCAATAATCGATAGACAAAACTTGAATTGTACTACTTCTTACTGGCCATTGCTTCAACTTAGAAGCTTATTCTGTGTTCCACTATGGTGCTTTTAGTGTCTCCGCATACCGCGGCACGCGACATAGCTTTGCAGACGATAAATGTAACCGTCTCAGAGAGAAAAGCGGCCAATGTGACGATCTGGCTTTAAGTCGATTCGTTAACAAAGGACGAAAACGGACGGATATCTCAGGTTTTTACTACATATGAACACCTTTCACATTCTCCCGTGCAACGCGGCTACCAGTCCTCCTTTCATGCAAAATCTTAAGGTCCTAGGTCATGTCCAAGCCACCAAAACTCGCTAAAAAGTGAATAATCGACGCCTAAAACTTGAATTGTACTACTTCTTACTGGCTATTACTTCAACTTAGAAGCTTCTTCTGTGTTCTACTATGCTGCTTTTAGTGTCTCCGCATACCGCAGCACGCGACATAGCTTTGCAGACGATAAATGTAACCGTCTCAGAGAGAAAAGCGGCCAATGTGACGATCTGGCTTTAAGTCGATTCGATAACAAATGACGAAAACGGACGGATTTCTCAGGTTTTTAGTACATAGGAACACTTTTCACATTCTCCCGTGCAACGCTTCTGCAAGTCCTCCTTTCATGCAAAATCTTAAGGTAATAGGTCATGTCCAAGCCAATAAAGGCGGCTAAAAAGTGAATAATCGACAACTAATACTTGAATTGTACTACCCGTTACTTTTTATTGCTTCAACTTAGAAGCTTCTTCTGTGTTCTACTATGGTGCTTTTAGTGTCTCCGCATACCGCAGCACGTGACATAGCCTTGCAGACGATAAACGTAACCATTTCAGAGAGAAAAGCGGCCATAGTGACGATCTGGCTTTAAGTCGATTCGATAACAAATGACGAAAACGGACGGATTTCTCAGGTTTTTAGTACATAGGAACACTTTTCACATTCTCCCGCGCAACGCTTCTGCAAGTCCTGTTTTCATGCAAAATCTTAAGGTAATAGGTCATGTCCAAGCCAATAAAGCCGGCTAAAAAGTGAATAATCGACAACTAATACTTGAATTGTACTACTCGTTACTTTTTATAGCTTCAACTTAGAAGCTTCTTATGTGTTCTACTATGGTGCTTTTAGTGTCTCCGCATACCGCAGCCCGTGACATAGCCTTGCAGACGATAAACGTAACCATTTCAGAGAGAAAAGCGGCCATAGTGACGATCTGGCTTTAAGTCGATTCGATAACAAATGACGAAAACGGACGGATTTCTCAGGTTTTTACTACATATGAACCCTTTTCACATTCTCCCGTGCAACGCAGCTGCTAGTCCTCCTTTCAAGCAAAATCTTAAGGTTCGACCTCATGTCCAAGGCACCAAAGCCGGCTAAAGATCAATAATCGATAGCCAACACTTGAATTGTACTACTTCTTACTGGCCATTGTTTCAACTTAGAAGCTTATTCTGTGTTCGACTATGGTGCTTTTAGTGTCTCTGCATACCGCAGCGCGCGACATAGGTTTGCAGACGATAAATGTAACCGTCTCAGAGAGAAAAGCGGCCAATGTGACGATCTGGCTTTGAGTCGATTCGATAACAAATGACGAAAACGGACGGATTTCTCAGGTTTTTAGTACATATGAACACTTTTCACATTCTCCCGTGCAACGCGGCTGCTAGTCCTCCTTTCAAGCAAAATCTTAAGGTAGTAGGTCATGTCCATGCCAATAAAGCCGGCTAAAAAGTGAATAATCGACAACTAAAACTTGATTTGTACTACTTCGTACTGGTTATTGCTTCAACTTAGAAGCTTCTTCTGTGTTCTACTATGGTGCTTTTAGTGTCTCCGCGTACCGCAGCACGCGACATAGCTTTGCAGACGATAAATGTAACCGTCTCAGAGAGAAATGTGGCCAATGTGGCGATCTGGCTTTAAGTCGATTCGATAACAAATGACGAAAACGGACGGATTTCTCAGGTTTTTAGTACATATGAACACTTTTCACATTCTCCCGTGCAACGCGGCTGCTAATCCTCCTTTCATGCAAAATCTTAAGGTACTAGGTCATGTCCAAGCCAATAAAGCCGGCTAAAAAGTGAATAATCGACAACTCTTACATGAATTGTACAACTTGTTACTTTTTATTGCTTCAACTTAGAAGCTTCTTCTGTGTTCTACTATGGTGCTTTTAGTGTCTCCGCATACCGCAGCACGTGACATTGCTTTGCAGACGATAAACGTAACCATTTCAGAGAGAAAAGCGGCTATAGTGACGATCTGGCTTTAAGTCGATTCGATAACAAATGACGAAAACGGACGGATTTCTCAGGTTTTTACTACATATGAACCCTTTTCACATACTCCCGTGCAACGCAGCTGCTAGTCTTTCTTTCAAGCAAAATCTTAAGGTTCGACCTCATGTCCAAGGCACCAAGCCGGCTAAAGATCAATAATCGATAGACAAAACTTGAATTGTACTACTTCTTACTGGCCATTGCTTCAACTTAGAAGCTTATTCTGTGTTCCACTATGGTGCTTTTAGTGTCTCCGCATACCGCGGCACGCGACATAGCTTTGCAGACGATAAATGTAACCGTCTCAGAGAGAAAAGCGGCCAATGTGACGATCTGGCTTTAAGTCGATTCGTTAACAAAGGACGAAAACGGACGGATATCTCAGGTTTTTACTAGATATGAACACCTTTCACATTCTGCCGTGCAACGCGGCTACCAGTCCTCCTTTCATGCAAAATCTTAAGGTCCTAGGTCATGTCCAAGCCACCAAAACTCGCTAAAAAGTGAATAATCGACGCCTAAAACTTGAATTGTACTACTTCTTACTGGCTATTACTTCAACTTAGAAGCTTCTTCTGTGTTCTACTATGCTGCTTTTAGTGTCTCCGCTTACCGCAGCACGCGACATAGCTTTGCAGACGATAAATGTAACCGTCTCAGAGAGAAAAGCGGCCAATGTGACGATCTGGCTTTAAGTCGATTCGATAACAAATGACGAAAACGGACGGATTTCTCAGGTTTTTAGTACATAGGAACACTTTTCACATTCTCCCGTGCAACGCTTCTGCAAGTCCTCCTTTCATGCAAAATCTTAAGGTAATAGGTCATGTCCAAGCCAATAAAGGCGGCTAAAAAGTGAATAATCGACAACTAATACTTGAATTTTACTACCCGTTACTTTTTATTGCTTCAACTTAGAAGCTTCTTCTGTGTTCTACTATGGTGCTTTTAGTGTCTCCGCATACCGCAGCACGTGACATAGCCTTGCAGACGATAAACGTAACCATTTCAGAGAGAAAAGCGGCCATAGTGACGATCTGGCTTTAAGTCGATTCGATAACAAATGACGAAAACGGACGGATTTCTCAGGTTTTTAGTACATAGGAACACTTTTCACATTCTCCCGCGCAACGCTTCTGCAAGTCCTCCTTTCATGCAAAATCTTTAGGTAATAGGTCATGTCCAAGCCAATAAAGCCGGCTAAAAAGTGAATAATCGACAACTAATACTTGAATTGTACTACTCGTTACTTTTTATTGCTTCAACTTAGAAGCTTCTTCTGTGTTCTACTATGGTGCTTTTAGTGTCTCCGCATACCGCAGCACGTGACATAGCCTTGCAGACGATAAACGTAACCATTTCAGAGAGGAAAGCGGCCATAGTGACGATCTGGCTTTAAGTCGATTCGATAACAAATGACGAAAACGGACGGATTTCTCAGGTTTTTACTACATATGAACCCTTTTCACATTCTCCCGTGCAACGCAGCTGCTAGTCCTCCTTTCAAGCAAAATCTTAAGGTTCGACCTCATGTCCAAGGCACCAAAGCCGGCTAAAGATCAATAATCGATAGCCAAGACTTGAATTGTACTACTTCTTACTGGCCATTGTTTCAACTTAGAAGCTTATTCTGTGTTCGACTATGGTGCTTTTAGTGTCTCCGCATACCGCAGCACGCGACATAGGTTTGCAGACGATAAATGTAACCGTCTCAGAGAGAAAAGCGGCCAATGTGACGATCTGGCTTTAAGTCGATTCGATAACAAATGACGAAAACGGACGGATTTCTCAGGTTTTTAGTACATATGAACACTTTTCACATTCTCCCGTGCAACGCGGCTGCTAGTCCTCCTTTCAAGCAAAATCTTAAGGTAGTAGGTCATGTCCATGCCAATAAAGCCGGCTAAAAAGTGAATAATCGACAACTAAAACTTGAATTGTACTACTTCGTACTGGTTATTGCTTCAACTTAGAAGCTTCTTCTGTGTTCTACTATGGTGCTTTTAGTGTCTCCGCATACCGCAGCACGCGACATAGCTTTGCAGACGATAAATGTAACCGTCTCAGAGAGAAATGCGGCCAATGTGGCGATCTGGCTTTAAGTCGATTCGATAACAAATGACGAAAACGGAAGGATTTCTCAGGTTTTTAGTACATATGAACACTTTTCACATTCTCCCGTGCAACGCGGCTGCTAATCCTCCTTTCATGCAAAATCTTAAGGTACTAGGTCATGTCCAAGCCAATAAAGCCGGCTAAAAAGTGAATAATCGACAACTCTTACATGAATTGTACAACTTGTTACTTTTTATTGCTTCAACTTAGAAGCTTCTTCTGTGTTCTACTATGGTGCTTTTAGTGTCTCCGCATACCGCAGCACGTGACATTGCTTTGCAGACGATAAACGTAACCATTTCACAGAGAAAAGCGGCTATAGTGACGATCTGGCTTTAAGTCGATTCGATAACAAATGACGAAAACGGACGGATTTCTCAGGTTTTTACTACATATGAAACCTTTTCACATACTCCCGTGCAACGCAGCTGCTAGTCTTTCTTTCAAGCAAAATCTTAAGGTTCGACCTCATGTCCAAGGCACCAAAGCCGGCTAAAGATCAATAATCGATAGACAAAACTTGAATTGTACTACTTCTTACTGGCCATTGCTTCAACTTAGAAGCTTATTCTGTGTTCTACTATGGTGCTTTTAGTGTCTCCGCATACCGCAGCACGCGACATAGCTTTGCAGACGATAAATGTAACCGTCTCAGAGAGAAAAGCGGCCAATGTGACGATCTGGCTTTAAGTCGATTCGATAACAAATGACGAAAACGGACGGATTTCTCAGGTTTTTAGTACATAGGAACACTTTTCACATTCTCCCGTGCAACGCTTCTGCAAGTCCTCCTTTCATGCAAAATCTTAAGGTAATAGGTCATGTCCAAGCCAATAAAGCCGGCTAAAAAGTGAATAATCGACAACTAATACTTGAATTGTACTACTCGTTACTTTTTATTGCTTCAACTTAGAAGCTTCTTCTGTGTTCTACTATGGTGCTTTTAGTGTCTCCGCATACCGCAGCACGTGACATAGCCTTGCAGACGATAAACGTAACCATTTCACAGAGAAAAGCGGCCATAGTGACGATCTGGCTTTAAGTCGATTCGATAACAAATGACGAAAACGGACGGATTTCTCAGGTTTTTAGTACATAGGAACACTTTTCACATTCTCCCGTGCAACGCTTCTGCAAGTCCTCCTTTCATGCAAAATCTTAAGGTAATAGGTCATGTCCAAGCCAATAAAGCCGGCTAAAAAGTGAATAATCGACAACTAATACTTGAATTGTACTACTCGTTACTTTTTATTGCTTCAACTTAGAAGCTTCTTCTGTGTTCTACTATGGTGCTTTTAGTGTCTCCGCATACCGCAGCACGTGACATAGCCTTGCAGACGATAAACGTAACCATTTCACAGAGAAAAGCGGCCATAGTGACGATCTGGCTTTAAGTCGATTCGTTAACAAATGACGAAAACGGACGGATATCTCAGGTTTTTACTACATATGAACACATTTCACATTCTCCCGTGCAACGCGGCTACCAGTCCTCCTTTCATGCAAAATCTTAAGGTCCTAGGTCATGTCCAAGCCACCAAAACTGGCTAAAAAGTGAATAATCGACGCCTAAAACTTGAATTGTACTACTTCTTACTGGCTATTACTTCAACTTAGAAGCTTCTTCTGTGTTCTACTATGCTGCTTTTAGTGTCTCCGCATACCGCAGCACGCGACATAGCTTTGCAGACGATAAATGTAACGGTCTCAGAGAGAAAAGCGGCCAATGTGACGATCTGGCTTTAAGTCGATTCGATAACAAATGACGAAAACGGACGGATTTCTCAGGTTTTTAGTACATAGGAACACTTTTCACATTCTCCCGCGCAACGCTTCTGCAAGTCCTCCTTTCATGCAAAATCTTAAGGTAATAGGTCATGTCCAAGCCAATAAAGCCGGCTAAAAAGTGAATAATCGACAACTAATACTTGAATTGTACTACTCGTTACTTTTTATAGCTTCAACTTAGAAGCTTCTTATGTGTTCTACTATGGTGCTTTTAGTGTCTCCGCATACCGCAGCCCGTGACATAGCCTTGCAGACGATAAACGTAACCATTTCAGAGAGAA
Organism: Schistocerca gregaria; assembly: GCF_023897955.1. Classification (NCBI taxonomy): domain Eukaryota; kingdom Metazoa; phylum Arthropoda; class Insecta; order Orthoptera; family Acrididae; genus Schistocerca; species Schistocerca gregaria. Next base: position 10,372,306 of record NW_026061759.1, read on the forward strand.
AAGCGGCCATAGTGACGATCTGGCTTTAAGTCGATTCGATAACAAATGACGAAAACGGACGGATTTCTCAGGTTTTTACTACATATGAACCCTTTTCACATTCTCCCGTGCAACGCAGCTGCTAGTCCTCCTTTCAAGCAAAATCTTAAGGTTCGACCTCATGTCCAAGGCACCAAAGCCGGCTAAAGATCAATAATCGATAGCCAACACTTGAATTGTACTACTTCTTACTGGCCATTGTTTCAACTTAGAAGCTTATTCTGTGTTCGACTATGGTGCTTTTAGTGTCTCTGCATACCGCAGCGCGCGACATAGGTTTGCAGACGATAAATGTAACCGTCTCAGAGAGAAAAGCGGCCAATGTGACGATCTGGCTTTAAGTCGATTCGATAACAAATGACGAAAACGGACGGATTTCTCAGGTTTTTAGTACATATGAACACTTTTCACATTCTCCCGTGCAACGCGGCTGCTAGTCCTCCTTTCAAGCAAAATCTTAAGGTAGTAGGTCATGTCCATGCCAATAAAGCCGGCTAAAAAGTGAATAATCGACAACTAAAACTTGATTTGTACTACTTCGTACTGGTTATTGCTTCAACTTAGAAGCTTCTTCTGTGTTCTACTATGGTGCTTTTAGTGTCTCCGCGTACCGCAGCACGCGACATAGCTTTGCAGACGATAAATGTAACCGTCTCAGAGAGAAATGTGGCCAATGTGGCGATCTGGCTTTAAGTCGATTCGATAACAAATGACGAAAACGGACGGATTTCTCAGGTTTTTAGTACATATGAACACTTTTCACATTCTCCCGTGCAACGCGGCTGCTAATCCTCCTTTCATGCAAAATCTTAAGGTACTAGGTCATGTCCAAGCCAATAAAGCCGGCTAAAAAGTGAATAATCGACAACTCTTACATGAATTGTACAACTTGTTACTTTTTATTGCTTCAACTTAGAAGCTTCTTCTGTGTTCTACTATGGTGCTTTTAGTGTCTCCGCATACCGCAGCACGTGACATTGCTTTGCAGACGATAAACGTAACCATTTCAGAGAGAAAAGCGGCTATAGTGACGATCTGGCTTTAAGTCGATTCGATAACAAATGACGAAAACGGACGGATTTCTCAGGTTTTTACTACATATGAACCCTTTTCACATACTCCCGTGCAACGCAGCTGCTAGTCTTTCTTTGAAGCAAAATCTTAAGGTTCGACCTCATGTCCAAGGCACCAAGCCGGCTAAAGATCAATAATCGATAGACAAAACTTGAATTGTACTACTTCTTACTGGCCATTGCTTCAACTTAGAAGCTTATTCTGTGTTCCACTATGGTGCTTTTAGTGTCTCCGCATACCGCGGCACGCGACATAGCTTTGCAGACGATAAATGTAACCGTCTCAGAGAGAAAAGCGGCCAATGTGACGATCTGGCTTTAAGTCGATTCGTTAACAAAGGACGAAAACGGACGGATATCTCAGGTTTTTACTACATATGAACACCTTTCACATTCTCCCGTGCAACGCGGCTACCAGTCCTCCTTTCATGCAAAATCTTAAGGTCCTAGGTCATGTCCAAGCCACCAAAACTCGCTAAAAAGTGAATAATCGACGCCTAAAACTTGAATTGTACTACTTCTTACTGGCTATTACTTCAACTTAGAAGCTTCTTCTGTGTTCTACTATGCTGCTTTTAGTGTCTCCGCATACCGCAGCACGCGACATAGCTTTGCAGACGATAAATGTAACCGTCTCAGAGAGAAAAGCGGCCAATGTGACGATCTGGCTTTAAGTCGATTCGATAACAAATGACGAAAACGGACGGATTTCTCAGGTTTTTAGTACATAGGAACACTTTTCACATTCTCCCGTGCAACGCTTCTGCAAGTCCTCCTTTCATGCAAAATCTTAAGGTAATAGGTCATGTCCAAGCCAATAAAGGCGGCTAAAAAGTGAATAATCGACAACTAATACTTGAATTGTACTACCCGTTACTTTTTATTGCTTCAACTTAGAAGCTTCTTCTGTGTTCTACTATGGTGCTTTTAGTGTCTCCGCATACCGCAGCACGTGACATAGCCTTGCAGACGATAAACGTAACCATTTCAGAGAGAAAAGCGGCCATAGTGACGATCTGGCTTTAAGTCGATTCGATAACAAATGACGAAAACGGACGGATTTCTCAGGTTTTTAGTACATAGGAACACTTTTCACATTCTCCCGCGCAACGCTTCTGCAAGTCCTGTTTTCATGCAAAATCTTAAGGTAATAGGTCATGTCCAAGCCAATAAAGCCGGCTAAAAAGTGAATAATCGACAACTAATACTTGAATTGTACTACTCGTTACTTTTTATAGCTTCAACTTAGAAGCTTCTTATGTGTTCTACTATGGTGCTTTTAGTGTCTCCGCATACCGCAGCCCGTGACATAGCCTTGCAGACGATAAACGTAACCATTTCAGAGAGAAAAGCGGCCATAGTGACGATCTGGCTTTAAGTCGATTCGATAACAAATGACGAAAACGGACGGATTTCTCAGGTTTTTACTACATATGAACCCTTTTCACATTCTCCCGTGCAACGCAGCTGCTAGTCCTCCTTTCAAGCAAAATCTTAAGGTTCGACCTCATGTCCAAGGCACCAAAGCCGGCTAAAGATCAATAATCGATAGCCAACACTTGAATTGTACTACTTCTTACTGGCCATTGTTTCAACTTAGAAGCTTATTCTGTGTTCGACTATGGTGCTTTTAGTGTCTCTGCATACCGCAGCGCGCGACATAGGTTTGCAGACGATAAATGTAACCGTCTCAGAGAGAAAAGCGGCCAATGTGACGATCTGGCTTTGAGTCGATTCGATAACAAATGACGAAAACGGACGGATTTCTCAGGTTTTTAGTACATATGAACACTTTTCACATTCTCCCGTGCAACGCGGCTGCTAGTCCTCCTTTCAAGCAAAATCTTAAGGTAGTAGGTCATGTCCATGCCAATAAAGCCGGCTAAAAAGTGAATAATCGACAACTAAAACTTGATTTGTACTACTTCGTACTGGTTATTGCTTCAACTTAGAAGCTTCTTCTGTGTTCTACTATGGTGCTTTTAGTGTCTCCGCGTACCGCAGCACGCGACATAGCTTTGCAGACGATAAATGTAACCGTCTCAGAGAGAAATGTGGCCAATGTGGCGATCTGGCTTTAAGTCGATTCGATAACAAATGACGAAAACGGACGGATTTCTCAGGTTTTTAGTACATATGAACACTTTTCACATTCTCCCGTGCAACGCGGCTGCTAATCCTCCTTTCATGCAAAATCTTAAGGTACTAGGTCATGTCCAAGCCAATAAAGCCGGCTAAAAAGTGAATAATCGACAACTCTTACATGAATTGTACAACTTGTTACTTTTTATTGCTTCAACTTAGAAGCTTCTTCTGTGTTCTACTATGGTGCTTTTAGTGTCTCCGCATACCGCAGCACGTGACATTGCTTTGCAGACGATAAACGTAACCATTTCAGAGAGAAAAGCGGCTATAGTGACGATCTGGCTTTAAGTCGATTCGATAACAAATGACGAAAACGGACGGATTTCTCAGGTTTTTACTACATATGAACCCTTTTCACATACTCCCGTGCAACGCAGCTGCTAGTCTTTCTTTCAAGCAAAATCTTAAGGTTCGACCTCATGTCCAAGGCACCAAGCCGGCTAAAGATCAATAATCGATAGACAAAACTTGAATTGTACTACTTCTTACTGGCCATTGCTTCAACTTAGAAGCTTATTCTGTGTTCCACTATGGTGCTTTTAGTGTCTCCGCATACCGCGGCACGCGACATAGCTTTGCAGACGATAAATGTAACCGTCTCAGAGAGAAAAGCGGCCAATGTGACGATCTGGCTTTAAGTCGATTCGTTAACAAAGGACGAAAACGGACGGATATCTCAGGTTTTTACTAGATATGAACACCTTTCACATTCTGCCGTGCAACGCGGCTACCAGTCCTCCTTTCATGCAAAATCTTAAGGTCCTAGGTCATGTCCAAGCCACCAAAACTCGCTAAAAAGTGAATAATCGACGCCTAAAACTTGAATTGTACTACTTCTTACTGGCTATTACTTCAACTTAGAAGCTTCTTCTGTGTTCTACTATGCTGCTTTTAGTGTCTCCGCTTACCGCAGCACGCGACATAGCTTTGCAGACGATAAATGTAACCGTCTCAGAGAGAAAAGCGGCCAATGTGACGATCTGGCTTTAAGTCGATTCGATAACAAATGACGAAAACGGACGGATTTCTCAGGTTTTTAGTACATAGGAACACTTTTCACATTCTCCCGTGCAACGCTTCTGCAAGTCCTCCTTTCATGCAAAATCTTAAGGTAATAGGTCATGTCCAAGCCAATAAAGGCGGCTAAAAAGTGAATAATCGACAACTAATACTTGAATTTTACTACCCGTTACTTTTTATTGCTTCAACTTAGAAGCTTCTTCTGTGTTCTACTATGGTGCTTTTAGTGTCTCCGCATACCGCAGCACGTGACATAGCCTTGCAGACGATAAACGTAACCATTTCAGAGAGAAAAGCGGCCATAGTGACGATCTGGCTTTAAGTCGATTCGATAACAAATGACGAAAACGGACGGATTTCTCAGGTTTTTAGTACATAGGAACACTTTTCACATTCTCCCGCGCAACGCTTCTGCAAGTCCTCCTTTCATGCAAAATCTTTAGGTAATAGGTCATGTCCAAGCCAATAAAGCCGGCTAAAAAGTGAATAATCGACAACTAATACTTGAATTGTACTACTCGTTACTTTTTATTGCTTCAACTTAGAAGCTTCTTCTGTGTTCTACTATGGTGCTTTTAGTGTCTCCGCATACCGCAGCACGTGACATAGCCTTGCAGACGATAAACGTAACCATTTCAGAGAGGAAAGCGGCCATAGTGACGATCTGGCTTTAAGTCGATTCGATAACAAATGACGAAAACGGACGGATTTCTCAGGTTTTTACTACATATGAACCCTTTTCACATTCTCCCGTGCAACGCAGCTGCTAGTCCTCCTTTCAAGCAAAATCTTAAGGTTCGACCTCATGTCCAAGGCACCAAAGCCGGCTAAAGATCAATAATCGATAGCCAAGACTTGAATTGTACTACTTCTTACTGGCCATTGTTTCAACTTAGAAGCTTATTCTGTGTTCGACTATGGTGCTTTTAGTGTCTCCGCATACCGCAGCACGCGACATAGGTTTGCAGACGATAAATGTAACCGTCTCAGAGAGAAAAGCGGCCAATGTGACGATCTGGCTTTAAGTCGATTCGATAACAAATGACGAAAACGGACGGATTTCTCAGGTTTTTAGTACATATGAACACTTTTCACATTCTCCCGTGCAACGCGGCTGCTAGTCCTCCTTTCAAGCAAAATCTTAAGGTAGTAGGTCATGTCCATGCCAATAAAGCCGGCTAAAAAGTGAATAATCGACAACTAAAACTTGAATTGTACTACTTCGTACTGGTTATTGCTTCAACTTAGAAGCTTCTTCTGTGTTCTACTATGGTGCTTTTAGTGTCTCCGCATACCGCAGCACGCGACATAGCTTTGCAGACGATAAATGTAACCGTCTCAGAGAGAAATGCGGCCAATGTGGCGATCTGGCTTTAAGTCGATTCGATAACAAATGACGAAAACGGAAGGATTTCTCAGGTTTTTAGTACATATGAACACTTTTCACATTCTCCCGTGCAACGCGGCTGCTAATCCTCCTTTCATGCAAAATCTTAAGGTACTAGGTCATGTCCAAGCCAATAAAGCCGGCTAAAAAGTGAATAATCGACAACTCTTACATGAATTGTACAACTTGTTACTTTTTATTGCTTCAACTTAGAAGCTTCTTCTGTGTTCTACTATGGTGCTTTTAGTGTCTCCGCATACCGCAGCACGTGACATTGCTTTGCAGACGATAAACGTAACCATTTCACAGAGAAAAGCGGCTATAGTGACGATCTGGCTTTAAGTCGATTCGATAACAAATGACGAAAACGGACGGATTTCTCAGGTTTTTACTACATATGAAACCTTTTCACATACTCCCGTGCAACGCAGCTGCTAGTCTTTCTTTCAAGCAAAATCTTAAGGTTCGACCTCATGTCCAAGGCACCAAAGCCGGCTAAAGATCAATAATCGATAGACAAAACTTGAATTGTACTACTTCTTACTGGCCATTGCTTCAACTTAGAAGCTTATTCTGTGTTCCACTATGGTGCTTTTAGTGTCTCCGCATACCGCGGCACGCGACATAGCTTTGCAGACGATAAATGTAACCGTCTCAGAGAGAAAAGCGGCCAATGTGACGATCTGGCTTTAAGTCGATTCGTTAACAAAGGACGAAAACGGACGGATATCTCAGGTTTTTACTACATATGAACACCTTTCACATTCTGCCGTGCAACGCGGCTACCAGTCCTCCTTTCATGCAAAATCTTAAGGTCCTAGGTCATGTCCAAGCCACCAAAACTCGCTAAAAAGTGAATAATCGACGCCTAAAACTTGAATTGTACTACTTCTTACTGGCTATTACTTCAACTTAGAAGCTTCTTCTGTGTTCTACTATGGTGCTTTTAGTGTCTCCGCATACCGCAGCACGCGACATAGCTTTGCAGACGATAAATGTAACCGTCTCAGAGAGAAAAGCGGCCAATGTGACGATCTGGCTTTAAGTCGATTCGATAACAAATGACGAAAACGGACGGATTTCTCAGGTTTTTAGTACATAGGAACACTTTTCACATTCTCCCGTGCAACGCTTCTGCAAGTCCTCCTTTCATGCAAAATCTTAAGGTAATAGGTCATGTCCAAGCCAATAAAGCCGGCTAAAAAGTGAATAATCGACAACTAATACTTGAATTGTACTACTCGTTACTTTTTATTGCTTCAACTTAGAAGCTTCTTCTGTGTTCTACTATGGTGCTTTTAGTGTCTCCGCATACCGCAGCACGTGACATAGCCTTGCAGACGATAAACGTAACCATTTCACAGAGAAAAGCGGCCATAGTGACGATCTGGCTTTAAGTCGATTCGATAACAAATGACGAAAACGGACGGATTTCTCAGGTTTTTAGTACATATGAACGCTTTTCACATTCTCCCGTGCAACGCGGCTGCTAGTCCTCCTTTCAAGCAAAATCTTAAGATACTAGGTCATGTCCAAGCCAATAAAGCCGGCTAAAAAGTGAATAATCGACAACTAAAACTTGAATTGTACTACTTCGTACTGGTTATTGCTTCAACTTAGAAGCTTCTTCTGTGTTCTACTATGGTGCTTTTAGTGTCTCCGCATACCGCAGCACGCGACATAGCTTTGCAGACGATAAATGTATCCGTCTCAGAGAGAAAAGCGGCCAATGTGGCGATCTGGCTTTAAGTCGATTCGATAACAAATGACGAAAACGGAAAGATTTCTCAGGTTTTTAGTACATATGACCACTTTTCACATTCTCCCGTGCAACGCGGCTGCTAATCCTCCTTTCATGCAAAATCTTAAGGTACTAGGTCATGCCCAAGCCAATAAAGCCGGCTAAAAAGTGAATAATCGACAACTAATACTTGAATTGTACTACTCGTTACTTTTTATTGCTTCAACTTAGAAGCTTCTTCTGTGTTCTACTATGGTGCTTTTAGTGTCTCCGCATACCGCAGCACGTGACATAGCCTTGCAGACGATAAACGTAACCATTTCAGAGAGAAAAGCGGCCATAGTGACGATCTGGCTTTAAGTCGATTCGATAACGAATGACGAAAACGGACGGATTTCTCAGGTTTTTACTACATATGAACCCTTTTCACATTCCCCCGTGCAACGCGGCTGCTAGTCCTCCTTTCAAGCAAAATCTTAAGGTACTAGGTCATGTCCAAGCCAATAAAGCCGGCTAAAAAGTGAATAATCGACAACTAAAACTTGATTTGTACTACTTCGTACTGGTTATTGCTTCAACTTAGAAGCTTCTTGTGTGTTGTACTATGGTGATTTTAGTGTCTCCGCATACCGCAGCACATGACATAGCTTTGCAGACGACAAACGTAACCGTTTCAGAGAGAAAATCGTCCATAGTGACGATCTGGCTTTAAGTCGATTCGATAACAAATGACGAAAGCGAACGGATTTCTCAGGTTTTTACTACATATGAGCATTTTTCACATTCTCCCGTGCACCGCGGCTGCTAGTCCTCCTTTCATGCAAAATATTAAGGTACTAGGTCATGTCCAAGCCACCAAAGCCGGCTAAAATGTGAATAATCGATAGCCAAAACTTGAATTGTACTACTTCTTACTGGCTATTGCTTCAACTTAGAAGCTTCTTCTGTGTTCTACTAAGGCGCTTTTAGTGTCTCCGCATACCGCAGCACGCGACATAGCTTTGCAGACGAGAAATGTAACCGTCTCAGAGAGAAGAGCGTCAATGTGACGATCTGGCTTTAAGTCGATTCGATAACAAATGACGAAATGGGACGGATTTCTCAGGTTTTTACTACATATGAACACTTTTCCCATTCTCCCGTGCAACGCGGCTGCTAGTCCTCCTTTCATGCAAAATCTTAAGGTTCCACCTCATGTCCAAGGCACCAAAGCCGGCTAAAAATCAATAATCGATAGCCAAAACTTGAATTGTACTACTTCTTACTGACCATTGCTTCAACTTAGAAGCTTTTTCTGTGTTCTACTATGGTGCTTTTAGTGTCTCCGCATACCGCAGCACGTGACATAGCTTTGCAGACGATAAACGTAACCGTTTCAGAGAGAAAAGCATCCAATGTGACGATCTGGCTTTAAGTCGATTCGATAACGAATGACGAAAACGGACGGATTTCTCAGGTTTTTACTACATATGAACCCTTTTCACATTCTCCCGTGCAACGCGGCTGCTAGTCCTCCTTTCAAGCAAAATCTTAAGGTACTAGGTCATGTCCAAGCCAATAAAGCCGGCTAAAAAGTGAATAATCGGCAACTAAAACTTGATTTGTACTACTTCGTACTGGTTATTGCTTCAACTTAGAAGCTTCTTGTGTGTTCTACTATGGTGATTATAGTGTCTCCGCATACCGCAGCACGTGACATAGCTTTGCAGACGATAAACGTAACCGTTTCAGAGAGAAAATCGTCCATAGTGACGATCTGGCTTTAAGTCGATTCGATAACAAATGACGAAAGCGAACGGATTTCTCAGGTTTTTACTACATATGAACACTTTTCACATTCTCCCGTGCACCGCGGCTGCTAGTCCTCCTTTCATGCAAAATATTAAGGTCCTAGGTCATGTCCAAGCCACCAAAGCCGGCTAAAATGTGAATAATCGATAGGCAAAACTTGAATTGTACTACTTCTTACTGCCTATTGCTTCAACTTAGAAGCTTCTTCTGTGTTCTACTATGGTGCTTTTAGTGTCTCCGCATACCGCAGCACGCGACATAGCTTTGAAGACGATAAATGTAACCGTCTCAGAGAGAAAAGCGGCCAATGTGACGATCTGGCTTTAAGTCGATTCGATAACAAATGACGAAAACGGACGGATTTCTCAGGTTTTTAATACATATGAACACTTTTCACATTCACCCGTGCAACGCGGCTGCTAGTCCTCCTTTCATGCAAAATCTTAAGGTCCTAGGTCATGTCCAAGCCACCAAAGACGGCTGAAAAGTGAACAATCGACGCCTAAAACTTGAATTGTACTACTTCTTACTGGCTATTACTTCAACATAGAAGCTTCTTCTGTGTTCTACTATGGTGCTTTTAGTGTCTCCGCATACCGCAGCACGCGACATAGCGTTGCAGACGATAAATGTAACCGTCTCACAGATAAAAGCGGCCAATGTGACGATCTGGCTTTAAGTCGATTCGATAACAAATGACGAAAACGGACGGATTTCTCAGGTTTTTACTACATATGAACACCTCTCACATTCTCCCGTGCAACGCTTCTACTAGTCCTCCATTCATGCAAAATCTTAAGGTCCTAGGTCATGTCCAAGCCACCAAACTGGTTAAAAAGTGAATAATCGACGCCTAAAACTTGAATTGTACTAATTCTTACTGGCTATTACTTCAACTTAGAAGCTTCTTCTGTGTTCTACTATGGTGCTTTTAGTGTCTCCGCATACCGCAGAACGCGACATAGCTTTGCAGACGATAAATGTAACCGTCTCAGAGAGAAAAGCGGAAAATGTGACGATCTGGCTTTAAGTCGATTCGATAACAAATGACGAAAACGGACGGATTTCTCAGGTTTTTAGTACATATGAACTCTTTTCACATTCTACCGTGCAACGCGGCTGCTAGTCCTCCTTTCATGCAAAATCTTAGGGTACTGGGTCATGTCCAAGCCAATAAAACCGGCTAAAAAGTAAATAATCGACAACTAATACTTGAATTGTACTACTTGTTACTTTTTATTGCTTCAACTTAGAAGCTTCTTCTGTGTTCTACTATGGTGCTTTTAGTGTCTCCGCATACCGCAGCACGTGACATAGCTTTGCAGACGATAAACGTAACCGTTTCAGAGAGGAAAGCGGCAATAGTGACGATCTGGCTTTAAGTCGATTCGATAACAAATGACGAAAACGGACGGGTTTCTCAGGTTTTTAGTACATATGAACACTTTTCACATTCTCCCGTGCACCGCGGCTGTTAGTCCTCCTTTCATGCAAAATATTAAGGTCCTAGGTCATGTCCAAGCAACCAAACTGGCTAAAAAGTGAATAATCGACGCCTAAAACTTGAATTGTACTAATTCTTACTGGCTATTACTTCAACTTAGAAGCTTCTTCTGTGTTCTACTATGGTGCTTTTAGTGTCTCCGCATACCGCAGCACGCGACATAGCTTTGCAGACGATAAACGTAACCGTCTCAGAGAGAAAAGCGGCCAATGTGACGATCTGGCTTTAAGTTGATTCGATAACAAATGACGAAAACGGGCGGATTTCTCAGGTTTTTACTACATATGAACCCTTTTCACATACTCCCGTGCAACGCGGCTGCTAGTCCTCCGTTCATGCAAAATCGTAAGGTACTAGGTCATGTCCAAGCCAATAAAGCCGCCTAAAAAGTGAATAATCGACAACTAATATTGAATTGTACTACTTGTTACTTTTTATTGCTTCAACTTAGAAGCTTCTTCTGTGTTCAACTATGGTGCTTTTAGTGTCTCCGCATACCGCAGCACGCGACATAGCTTTGCAGACGATAAATGTAACCGATTCAGAGAAAAGAGCGGCCAATGTGACGATCTGGCTTTAAGTAGATTAGATAACAAATGACGAAAACGGGCGGATTTCTCAAGTTTTTACTACATATGAACCCTTTTTACATTCTCCCGTGCAACGCAGCTGCTAGTCCTCCTTTCATGCAAAATCTTAAGGTTCCACCTCATGTCCAAGGCACCAAAGCCGGCTAAAAATCAATAATCGATAGCCAAAACTTGAATTGTATTACATCTTACTGGCCATTGCTTAAACTTAGAAGCTTATTCTGTGTTCTACTATGGTGCTTTTAGTGTCTTCGCATACCGCTGCGCGCGACATAGCTTTGAGGACGATAAATGTAACCGTCTCAGAGAGAAAAGCGGCCAATGTGACGATCTGGCTTTAAGTCGATTTGATAACAAAAGACGAAAACGAACGGATTTCTCAGGTTTTTACTACATACGAACACTTTTCACATTCTCCCGTGCAACGCGGCTGCTAGTCCTCCTTTCATGCAAAATCTTAAGGTTCCACCTCATGTCCAAGGCACCAAAGCCGGCTAAATATCAACAATCGATAGCCAAAACTTGAATTGTACTACTTCTTACTGACCATTGCTTCAACTTAGAAGCTTTTTCTGTGTTCTACTATGGTGCTTTTAGTGTCTCCGCATACCGCAGCACGTGACATAGCTTTGCAGACGATAAACGTAACCGTTTCAGAGAGAAAAGCATCCAATGTGACGATCTGGCTTTAAGTCGATTCGATAACGAATGACGAAAACGGACGGATTTCTCAGGTTTTTACTACATATGAACCCTTTTCACATTCTCCCGTGCAACGCGGCTGCTAGTCCTCCTTTCAAGCAAAATCTTAAGGTACTAGGTCATGTCCAAGCCAATAAAGCCGGCTAAAAAGTGAATAATCGGCAACTAAAACTTGATTTGTACTACTTCGTACTGGTTATTGCTTCAACTTAGAAGCTTCTTGTGTGTTCTACTATGGTGATTATAGTGTCTCCGCATACCGCAGCACGTGACATAGCTTTGCAGACGATAAACGTAACCGTTTCAGAGAGAAAATCGTCCATAGTGACGATCTGGCTTTAAGTCGATTCGATAACAAATGACGAAAGCGAACGGATTTCTCAGGTTTTTACTACATATGAACACTTTTCACATTCTCCCGTGCACCGCGGCTGCTAGTCCTCCTTTCATGCAAAATATTAAGGTCCTAGGTCATGTCCAAGCCACCAAAGCCGGCTAAAATGTGAATAATCGATAGCCAAAACTTGAATTGTACTACTTCTTACTGCCTATTGCTTCAACTTAGAAGCTTCTTCTGTGTTCTACTATGGTGCTTTTAGTGTCTCCGCATACCGCAGCACGCGACATAGCTTTGAAGACGATAAATGTAACCGTCTCAGAGAGAAAAGCGGCCAATGTGACGATCTGGCTTTAAGTCGATTCGATAACAAATGACGAAAACGGACGGATTTCTCAGGTTTTTAGTACATATGAACACTTTTCACATTCACCCGTGCAACGCGGCTGCTAGTCCTCCTTTCATGCAAAATCTTAAGGTCCTAGGTCATGTCCAAGCCACCAAAGACGGCTGAAAAGTGAACAATCGACGCCTAAAACTTGAATTGTACTACTTCTTACTGGCTATTACTTCAACATAGAAGCTTCTTCTGTGTTCTACTATGGTGCTTTTAGTGTCTCCGCATACCGCAGCACGCGACATAGCGTTGCAGACGATAAATGTAACCGTCTCAGAGATAAAAGCGGCCAATGTGACGATCTGGCTTTAAGTCGATTCGATAACAAATGACGAAAACGGACGGATTTCTCAGGTTTTTACTACATATGAACACCTCTCACATTCTCCCGTGCAACGCTTCTACTAGTCCTCCATTCATGCAAAATCTTAAGGTCCTAGGTCATGTCCAAGCCACCAAACTGGTTAAAAAGTGAATAATCGACGCCTAAAACTTGAATTGTACTAATTCTTACTGGCTATTACTTCAACTTAGAAGCTTCTTCTGTGTTCTACTATGGTGCTTTTAGTGTCTCCGCATACCGCAGCACGCGACATAGCTTTGCAGACGATAAATGTAACCGTCTCAGAGAGAAAAGCGGAAAATGTGACGATCTGGCTTTAAGTCGATTCGATAACAAATGACGAAAACGGACGGATTTCTCAGGTTTTTAGTACATATGAACTCTTTTCACATTCTACCGTGCAACGCGGCTGCTAGTCCTCCTTTCATGCAAAATCTTAGGGTACTGGGTCATGTCCAAGCCAATAAAGCCGGCTAAAAAGTAAATAATCGACAACTAATACTTGAATTGTACTACTTGTTACTTTTTATTGCTTCAACTTAGTAGCTTCTTCTGTGTTCTACTATGGTGCTTTTAGTGTCTCCGCATACCGCAGCACGTGACATAGCTTTGCAGACGATAAACGTAACCGTTTCAGAGAGGAAAGCGGCAATAGTGACGATCTGGCTTTAAGTCGATTCGATAACAAATGACGAAAACGGACGGATTTCTCAGGTTTTTAGTACATATGAACACTTTTCACATTCTCCCGTGCACCGCGGCTGTTAGTCCTCCTTTCATGCAAAATATTAAGGTCCTAGGTCATGTCCAAGCAACCAAACTGGCTAAAAAGTGAATAATCGACGCCTAAAACTTGAATTGTACTAATTCTTACTGGCTATTACTTCAACTTAGAAGCTTCTTCTGTGTTCTACTATGGTGCTTTTAGGGTCTCCGCATACCGCAGCACGCGACATAGCTTTGCAGACGATAAACGTAACCGTCTCAGAGAGAAAAGCGGCCAATGTGACGATCTGGCTTTAAGTTGATTCGATAACAAATGACGAAAACGGGCGGATTTCTCAGGTTTTTACTACATATGAACCCTTTTCACATACTCCCGTGCAACGCGGCTGCTAGTCCTCCGTTCATGCAAAAACGTAAGGTTCCACCTCTTGTCCAAGGCACCAAAGCCGCTAAAAATCAATAATCGATAACCAAAACTTGAATTGTACTGCTTCTTATGGCTATTGCTTCAACTTAGAAGCTTCTTCTGTGTTCTACTATGGTGCTTTTAGTGTCTCCGCAAACCGCAGCACGCGACATAGCTTTGAAGACGATAAATGTAACCGTCTCAGAGAGAAAAGCGGCCAATGTGACGATCTGGCTTTAAGTCGATTCGATAACAAATGACGAAAACGGACGGATTTCTCAGGTTTTTAGTACATATGAACACTTTTCACATTCTCCCGTGCAACGCAGCTGCTAGTCCTTCTTTCAAGCAAAATCTTAAGGTTCGACCTCATGTCCAAGGCACCAAAGCCGGCTAAAGATCAATAATCGATAGCCAAAACTTGAATTGTACTACATCTTACTGAACATTGCTTCAACTTAGAAGCTTATTCATTGTTCCACTATGGTGCTTTTAGTGTCTCCGCATACCGCAGCACGCGACATAGCTTTGCAGACGATAAACGTAACCGTTTCAGAGAGAAAAGCGGCCATAGTGACGATCTGGCTTTAAGTCGATTCGATAACAAATGACGAAAACGGATGGATTTCTCAGGTTTTTACTACATATGAACACTTTTCACATTCTCCCGTGCAACGCGGCTGTTAGTCCTCCTTTCATGCAAAATCTAAAGGTTCCAACTATTGTCCAAGGCACCAAAGCCGCTAAAAATCATTAATCGATAACCAAATCTTGAATTGTACTGCTTCTTATGGCTATTGCTTCAACTTAGAAGCTTCTTCTGTGTTCTACTATGGTGCTTTTAGTGCCTCCGCATACCGCAGCACGCGACATAGCTTTGCAGACGATAAATGTAACCGTCTCAGAGAGAAAAGCGGCCAATGTGACGATCTGGCTTTAAGTCGATTCGATAACAAATGACGAAAACGGACGGTTTTCTCAGCTTTTTACTACATATGAATACTTTTCACATTCTCCCGTGCAACGAGGCTGCTAGTCCTACTTTCATGCAAAATCTTAAAGTCCTAGGTCATGTCCAAGCCACCAAAGCCGGCTACAAAGTGAATAATCGACGCCTAAAACTTGAATTGTACTACTTCTTACTGGCTATTACTTCATTTTAGAAGCTTCTTCTGTGTTCTACTATGGTGCTTTTAGTGTCTCCGCATACCACAGCACGCGACATAGCTTTGCAGACGATAAATGTAACCGTCTCAGAGAGAAAAGCGGCCAATGTGACGATCTGGCTTTAAGTCGATTCGAAAACAAATGACGAAAACGGACGGATTTCTCAGGTTTTTACTACATATGAACCCTTTTCACATTCTCCCGTGCAACGCAGCTTCTAGTCCTCCTTTCAAGCAAAATCTTAAGGATCGACCTCATGTCCAAGGCACCAAAGCCGGCTAAAGATCAATAATCGATAGCCAAAACTTGAATTGTACTACATCTTACTGAACATTGCTTCAACTTAGAAGCTTATTCTGTGTTCCACTATGGTGCTTTTAGTGTCTCCGCATACGGCAGCACGCGACATAGCTTTGCAGACGATAAATGTAACCGTCTCAGAGAGAAAAGCGGCCAATGTGACGATCTGGCTTTAAGTCGGTTCGATAACAAATGACGAAAACGGACGGATTTCTCAGGTTTTTAGTACATATGAACACTTTTCACATTCTCCCGTGCAACGCGGCTGCTAATCCTCCTTTCATGCAAAATCTTAAGGTACTAGGTCATGTCCAAGCCAATAAAGCCGGCTAAAAAGTGAATAATCGACAACTAATACTTGAATTGTACTACTCGTTACTTTTTATTGCTTCAACTTAGAAGCCTCTTCTGTGTTCTACTATGGTGCTTTTAGTGTCTCCGCATACCGCAGCACGTGACATAGCCTTGCAGACGATAAACGTAACCATTTCAGAGAGAAAAGCGGCCAAAGTGACGATCTGGCTTTAAGTCGATTCGAAAACAAATGACGAAAACGGACGGATTTCTCAGGTTTTTACTACATATGAACCCTTTTCACATTCTCCCGTGCAACGCAGCTTCTAGTCCTCCTTTCAAGCAAAATCTTAAGGATCGACCTCATGTCCAAGGCACCAAAGCCGGCTAAAGATCAATAATCGATAGCCAAAACTTGAATTGTACTACATCTTACTGAACATTGCTTCAACTTAGAAGCTTATTCTGTGTTCCACTATGGTGCTTTTAGTGTCTCCGCATACGGCAGCACGCGACATAGCTTTGCAGACGATAAATGTAACCGTCTCAGAGAGAAAAGCGGCCAATGTGACGATCTGGCTTTAAGTCGGTTCGATAACAAATGACGAAAACGGACGGATTTCTCAGGTTTTTAGTACATATGAACACTTTTCACATTCTCCCGTGCAACGCGGCTGTTAGTCCTCCTTTCATGCAAAATCTAAAGGTTCCAACTCTTGTCCAAGGCACCAAAGCCGCTAAAAATCATTAATCGATAACCAAATCTTGAATTGTACTGCTTCTTATGGCTATTGCTTCAACTTAGAAGCTTCTTCTGTGTTCTACTATGGTGCTTTTAGTGTCTCCGCATACCGCAGCACGCGACATAGCTTTGCAGACGATAAATGTAACCGTCTCAGAGAGAAAAGCGGCCAATGTGACGATCTGGCTTTAAGTCGATTCGATAACAAATGACGAAAACGGACGGATTTCTCAGGTTTTTAGTACATATGAACACTTTTCACATTTTCCCGTGCAACGCGGCTGCTAATCCTCCTTTCATGCAAAATCTTAAGGTACTAGGTCATGTCCAAGCCAATAAAGCCAGCTAAAAAGTGAATAATCGACAACTCTTACATGAATTGTACTACTTGTTACTTTTTATTGCTTCAACTTAGAAGCTTCTTCTGTGTTCTACTATGGTGCTTTTAGTGTCTCCGCATACCGCAGCACGTGACATAGCTTTGCAGACGATAAACGTAACCGTTTCGGAGAGAAAAGCGGCCATAGTGACGATCTGGCTTTAAGTCGATTCAATAACAAATGACGAAAACGGACGGATATCTCAGGTTTTTACTACATATGAACACCTTTCACATTCTCCCGTGCAACGCGGCTACCAGTCCTCCTTTCATGCAAAATCTTAAGGTCCTAGGTCATGTCCAAGCCACCAAAACTGGCTAAAAAGTGAATAATCGACAACTAATACTTGAATTGTACTACTTGTTACTTTTTATTGCTTCAACTTAGAAGCTTCTTCTGTGTTCTACTATGGTGCTTTTAGTGTCTCCGCATACCGCAGCACGCGACATAGCTTTGCAGACGATAAACGTAACCATTTCAGAGAGAAAAGCGGCCATAGTGACGATCTGGCTTTAAGTCGATTCGATAACAAATGACGAAAACGGACGGATTTCTCAGGTTTTTACTACATATGAACCCTTTTCACATACTCCCGTGCAACGCAGCTGCTAGTCCTTCTTTCAAGCAAAATCTTAAGGTTCGACCTCATGTCCAAGGCACCAAAGCCGGCTAAAGATCAATAATCGATAGCCAAAACTTGAATTGTACTACTTCTTACTGGCCATTGCTTCAACTTAGAAGCTTATTCTGTGTTCCACTATGGTGCTTTTAGTGTCTCCGCATACCGCGGCACGCGACATAGCTTTGCAGACGATAAATGTAACCGTCTCAGAGAGAAAAGCGGCCAATGTGACGATCTGGCTTTAAGTGGATTCGATAACAAATGACGAAAACGGACGGATATCTCAGGTTTTTACTACATATGAACACCTTTCACATTCTCCCGTGCAACGCGGCTACCAGTCCTCCTTTCATGCAAAATCTTAAGGTCCTAGGTCATGTCCAAGCCACCAAAACTGGCTAAAAAGTGAATAATCGACGCCTAAAACTTGAATTGTACTACTTCGTACTGGTTATTGCTTCAACTTAGAAGCTTCTTCTGTGTTCTACTATGGTGCTTTTAGTGTCTCCGCATACCGCAGCACGCGACATAGCTTTGCAGACGATAAATGTAACCGTCTCAGAGAGAAAAGCGGCCAATGTGGCGATCTGGCTTTAAGTCGATTCGATAACAAATGACGAAAACGGACGGATTTCTCAGGTTTTTAGTACATATGAACACTTTTCACATTCTCCCGTGCAACGCGGCCGCTAATCCTCCTTTCATGCAAAATCTTAAGGTACTAGGTCATGTCCAAGCCAATAAAGCCGGCTAAAAAGTGAATAATCGACAACTAATACTTGAATTGTACTACTCGTTACTTTTTATTGCTTCAACTTAGAAGCCTCTTCTGTGTTCTACTATGGTGCTTTTAGTGTCTCCGCATACCGCAGCACGTGACATAGCCTTGCAGACGATAATGGTAACCATTTCAGAGAGAAAAGCGGGCAAAGTGACGATCTGGCTTTAAGTCGATTCGATAACAAATGACGAAAACGGACGGATTTCTCAGGTTTTTACTACATATGAACCCTTTTCACATTCTCCCGTGCAACGCGGCTGTTAGTCCTCCTTTCATGCAAAATCTAAAGGTTCCAACTCTTGTCCAAGGCACCAAAGCCGCTAAAAATCAATAATCGATAACCAAAACTTGAATTGTACTGCTTCTTATGGCTATTGCTTCAACTTAGAAGCTTCTTCTGTGTTCTACTATGGTGCTTTTAGTGTCTCCGCATACCGCAGCACGCGACATAGCTTCGCAGACGATAAATGTAACCGTCTCAGAGAGAAAAGCGGCCAATGTGACGATCTGGCTTTAAGTCGATTCGATAACAAATGACGAAAACGGACGGATTTCTCAGGTTTTTAGTACATATGAACACTTTTCACATTCTCCCGTGCAACGCGGCTGCAAGTCCTCCTTTCATGCAAAATCTTTAGGTACTAGGTCATGTCCAAGCCAATAAAGCCGGCTAAAAAGTGAATAATCGACAACTAATACTTGAATTGTACTACTTGTTACTTTTTATTGCTTCAACTTAGAAGCTTCTTCTGTGTTCTACTATGGTGCTTTTAGTGTCTCCGCATACCGCAGCACGTGACATAGCTTTGCAGACGATAAACGTAACCATTTCAGAGAGAAAAGCGGCCATAGTGACGATCTGGCTCTAAGTCGATTCGGTAACAAATGACGAAAACGGACGGATTTCTCAGGTTTTTACTACATATGAACCCTTTTCACATACTCCCGTGCAACGCAGCTGCTAGACCTTCATTCAAGCAAAATCTTAAAGTTCGACCTCATGTCCAAGGCACCAAAGCCGGCTAAAGATCAATAATCGATAGCCAAAACTTGAATTGTACTACTTCTTACTGGCCATTGGTTCAACTTAGAAGCTTATTCATTGTTCCACTATGGTGCTTTTAGTGTCTCCGCATACCGCAGCACGCGACATAGCTTTGCAGACGATAAATGTAACCGTCTCAGAGAGAAAAGCGGCCAATGTGACGATCTGGCTTTAAGTCGATTCGATAACAAATGACGAAAACGGACGGATTTCTCAGCTTTTTACTACATATGAACACTTTTCACATTCTCCCGTGCAACGCGGCTGCTAGTCCTACTTTCATTCAAAATCTTAAAGTCCTAGGTCATGTCCAAGCCACCAAAGCCGGCTACAAAGTGAATAATCGACGCCTAAAACTTGAATCGTACTACTTCTTACTGGCTATTTCTTCATTTTAGAAGCTTCTTCTGTGTTCTACTATGGTGCTTTTAGTGTCTCCGCATACCACAGCACGCGACATAGCTTTGCAGACGATAAATGTAACCGTCTCAGAGAGAAAAGCGGCCAATGTGACGATCTGGCTTTAAGTCGATTCGATAACAAATGACGAAAACGGACGGATATCTCAGGTTTTTACTACATATGAACACCTTTCACATTCTCCCGTGCAACGCGGCTACCAGTCCTCCTTTCATGCAAAATCTTAAGGTCCTAGGTCATGTCCAAGCGAATAAAGCCGGCTAAAAGTGAATAATCGACAACTAATACTTGAATTGTACTACTCGTTACTTTTTATTGCTTCAACTTAGAAGCCTCTTCTGTGTTCTACTATGGTGCTTTTGGTGCTCCGCATACCGCAGCACGTGTCATAGCCTTGCAGACGATAAACGTAACCATTTCAGAGAGAAAAGCGGCCAAAGTGACGATCTGGCTTTAAGTCGATTCGATAACAAATAACGAAAACGGACGGATTTCTCAGGTTTTTACTACATATGAACCCTTTTTACATTCTCCCGTGCAACGCAGCTTCTAGTCCTCCTTTCAAGCAAAATCTTAAGGATCGACCTCATGTCCAAGGCACCAAAGCCGGCTAAAGATCAATAATCGAAAGCCAAGACTTGAATTGTACTACTTCTTACTGGCCATTGCTTCAACATAGAAGCTTATTCTGTGTTCCACTATGGTGCTTTTAGTGTCTCCGCATACGGCAGCACGCGACGTAGCTTTGCAGACGATAAATGTAACCGTCTCAGAGAGAAAAGCGGCCAATGTGACGATCTGGCTTTAAGTCGGTTCGATAACAAATGACGAAAACGGACGGATTTCTCAGGTTTTTAGTACATATGAACACTTTTCACATTCTCCCGTGCAACGCGGCTGTTAGTCCTCCTTTCATGCAAAATCTAAAGGTTCCAACTCTTGTCCAAGGCACCAAAGCCGCTAAAAATCAATAATCGATAACCAAAACTTGAATTGTACTGCTTCTTATGGCTATTGCTTCAACTTAGAAGCTTCTTCTGTGTTCTACTATGGTGCTTTTAGTGTCTCCGCGTACCGCAGCACGCGACATAGCTTTGCAGACGATAAATGTAACCGTCTCAGAGAAAAAAGCGGCCAATGTGGCGATCTGGCTTTAACTCGATTCGATAACAAATGACGAAAATGGACGGATTTCTCAGGTTTTTAGTACATATGAACACTTTTAACATTCTCCCGTGCAACGCGGCTGCTAATGCTCCTTTCATGCAAAATCTTAAGGTACTAGGTCATGTCCAAGCCAATAAAGCCGGCTAAAAAGTGAATAATCGACAACTAATACTTGAATTGTACTACTCGTTACTTTTTATTGCTTCAACTTAGAAGCCTCTTCTGTGTTCTACTATGGTGCTTTTAGTGTCTCCGCATACCGCAGCACGTGACATAGCCTTGCAGACGATAAACGTAACCATTTCAGAGAGAAAAGCGGCCAAAGTGACGATCTGGCTTTAAGTCGATTCGATAACAAATGACGAAAACGGACGGATTTCTCAGGTTTTTACTACATATGAACCCTTTTTACATTCTCCCGTGCAACGCAGCTTCTAGTCCTCCTTTCAAGCAAAATCTTAAGGATCGACCTCATGTCCAAGGCACCAAAGCCGGCTAAAGATCAATAATCGATAGCCAAGACTTGAATTGTACTACTTCTTACTGGCCATTGCTTCAACATAGAAGCTTCTTCTGTGTTCCACTATGGTGCTTTTAGTGTCTCCGCATACGGCAGCACGCGACGTAGCTTTGCAGACGATAAATGTAACCGTCTCAGAGAGAAAAGCGGCCAATGTGACGATCTGGCTTTAAGTCGGTTCGATAACAAATGACGAAAACGGACGGATTTCTCAGGTTTTTAGTACATATGAACACTTTTCACATTCTCCCGTGCAACGCGGCTGTTAGTCCTCCTTTCATGCAAAATCTAAAGGTTCCAACTCTTGTCCAAGGCACCAAAGCCGCTAAAAATCAATAATCGATAACCAAAACTTGAATTGTACTGCTTCTTATGGCTATTGCTTCAACTTAGAAGCTTCTTCTGTGTTCTACTATGGTGCTTTTAGTGTCTCCGCGTACCGCAGCACGCGACATAGCTTTGCAGACGATAAATGTAACCGTCTCAGAGAGAAAAGCGGCCAATGTGGCGACCTGGCTTTAACTCGATTCGATAACAAATGACGAAAACGGACGGATTTCTCAGGTTTTTAGTACATATGAACACTTTTAACATTCTCCCGTGCAACGCGGCTGCTAATGCTCCTTTCATGCAAAATCTTAAGGTACTAGGTCATGTCCAAGCCAATAAAGCCGGCTAAAAAGTGAATAATCGACAACTAATACTTGAATTGTACTACTCGTTACTTTTTATTGCTTCAACTTAGAAGCCTCTTCTGTGTTCTACTATGTTGCTTTTAGTGTCTCCGCATACCGCAGCACGTGACATAGCCTTGCAGACGATAAACGTAACCATTTCAGAGAGAAAAGCGGCCAAAGTGACGATCTGGCTTTAAGTCGATTCGATAACAAATGACGAAAACGGACGGATTTCTCAGGTTTTTACTACATATGAACCCTTTTTACATTCTCCCGTGCAACGCAGCTTCTAGTCCTCCTTTCAAGCAAAATCTTAAGGATCGACCTCATGTCCAAGGCACCAAAGCCGGCTAAAGATCAATAATCGATAGCCAAGACTTGAATTGTACTACTTCTTACTGGCCATTGCTTCAACTTAGAAGCTTATTCTGTGTTCCACTATGGTGCTTTTAGTGTCTCCGCATACGGCAGCACGCGACATAGCTTTGCAGACGATAAATGTAACCGTCTCAGAGAGAAAAGCGGCCAATGTGACGATCTGGCTTTAAGTCGGTTCGATAACAAATGACAAAAACGGACGGATTTCTCAGGTTTTTAGTACATATGAACACTTTTCACATTCTCCCGTGCAACGCGGCTGTTAGTCCTCCTTTCATGCAAAATCTAAAGGTTCCACCTCTTGTCCAAGGCACCAAAGCCGCTAAAAATCAATAATCGATAACCAAAACTTGAATTGTACTGCTTCTTATGGCTATTGCTTCAACTTAGAAGCTTCTTCTGTGTTCTACTATGGTGCTTTTAGTGTCTCCGCATACCGCAGCACGCGACATAGCTTTGCAGACGATAAATGTAACCGTCTCAGAGAGAAAAGTGGCCAATGTGACGATCTGGCTTTAAGTCGATTCGATAACAAAAGACGAAAACGGACGGATTTCTCAGGTTTTTACTACATATGAACCCTTTTCACATTCTCCCGTGCAACGCAGCTGCTAGTCCTCCTTTCATGCAAAATCTTAAGGTTCCACCTCATGCCCAAGGCACCAAAGCCGGCTAAAACTCAATAATCGATAACCAAAACTTGAATTGTACTACTTCTTACTGGCCATTGCTTCAACTTAGAAGCTTCTTCTGTGTTCTACTATGGTGCTTTTAGTGTCTCCGCATACCGCAGCACGCGACATAGCTTTGCAGACGATAAATGTAACCGTCTCAGAGAGAAAAGCGGCCAATGTGACTATCTGGCTTTAAGTCGATTCGATAACAAATGACGAAAACGGATTGATTTCTTAGGTTTTTACTACATATGAACACTTTTAACATTCTCCCGTGCACCGCGGCTGCTAGTCCTCCTTTCATGCAAAATATTAAGGTCCTAGGTCATGTCCAAGCCACCAAAGCTGGCTAAAATGTGAATAATCGACAACTAAAACTTGAATTGTACTACTTCTTACTGGCTATTGCTTCAACTTAGAAGCTTCTTCTGTGTTCTACTATGGAGCTTTTAGTGTCTCCGCATAGCGCAGCACGCGACATAGCTTTGCAGACGATAAATGTAACCAATTCAGAGAGAAGAGCGGCCAATGTGACGATCTGGCTTTAAGTCGATTCGATAACAAATGACGAAAACGGGCGGATTTCTCAGGTTTTTACTACATATGAACCCTTTTCACATTCTCCCGTGCAACGCAGCTGCTAGTCCTCCTTTCATGCAAAATCTTAAGGTTCCACCTCTTGCCCAATTCACCAAAGCCGCTAAAAATCAATAAACGATAAACAAAACTTGAATTGTACTGCTTCTTATGGCTATTGCTTCAACTTAGAAGCTTCTTCTGTGTTCTACTATGGTGCTTTTAGTGTCTCCGCATACCGCAGCACGCGACATAGCTTTGCAGACGAAAAATGAAAGCGTCTCAGAGAGAAAAGCGGCCAATGTGACGGTCTGGCTTTAAGTCGATTCGATAATAAATGACGAAAACAGACGGATTTCTCAGGTTTTTACTACATATGAACACTTTTCACATTCTCCCGTGCAACGCGGCTGCTAGTATTCCTTTCATGCAAAATCACACTAGATCGCGTGTTGTCCACGCCAATAAAACCGGCTAAAAAGTGAATAATCGACAACTAAAACTTGATTTGTACTACTTCGTACTGGTTATTGCTTCAACTTAGAAGCTTCTTGTGTGTTCTACTATGGTGCTTTTAGTGTCTCCACATACCGCAGCACGTGACATAGCTTTGCAGACGATAAATGTAACCGTTTCAGAGAGAAAAGCGGCCAATGTGACGATCTGGCTTTAAGTAGATTCGATAACAAATGACGAAAACGGACGGATTTCTCAGGTTTTTACTACATATGAACCCTTTTCACATACTCCCGTGAACGCAGCTGCTAGTCCTCCTTTCATGCAAAATCTTAAGGTTCCACCTCTTGTCCAAGGCACCAAAGCTGCAAAAAATCAATAATCGATAACCAAAACTTGAATTGTACTGCTTCTTACGGCTATTGCTTCAACTTAGAAGCTTCTTCTGTGTTCTACTACGGTGCTTTTAGTGTCTCCGCATACCGCAGCACGCGACATAGCTTTGCAGACGATAAATGTAACCGTCTCAGAGAGAAAAGCGGCCAATGTGACGATCTGGCTTTAAGTCGGTTCGATAACAAATGACGAAAACGGACGGATTTCTCAGGTTTTTAGTACATATGAACACTTTTCACATTCTCCCGTGCAACGCGGCTGTTAGTCCTCCTTTCATGCAAAATCTAAAGGTTCCAACTCTTGTCCAAGGCACCAAAGCCGCTAAAAATCAATAATCGATAACCAAAACTTGAATTGTACTGCTTCTTATGGCTATTGCTTCAACTTAGAAGCTTCTTCTGTGTTCTACTATGGTGTTTTTAGTGTCTCCGCGTACCGCAGCACGCGACATAGCTTTGCAGACGATAAATGTAACCGTCTCAGAGAAAAAAGCGGCCAATGTGGCGATCTGGCTTTAACTCGATTCGATAACAAATGACGAAAATGGACGGATTTCTCAGGTTTTTAGTACATATGAACACTTTTAACATTCTCCCGTGCAACGCGGCTGCTAATGCTCCTTTCATGCAAAATCTTAAGGTACTAGGTCATGTCCAAGCCAATAAAGCCGGCTAAAAGGTGAATAATCGACAACTAATACTTGAATTGTACTACTCGTTACTTTTTATTGCTTCAACTTAGAAGCCTCTTCTGTGTTCTACTATGGTGCTTTTAGTGTCTCCGCATACCGCAGCACGTGACATAGCCTTGCAGACGATAAACGTAACCATTTCAGAGAGAAAAGCGGCCAAAGTGACGATCTGGCTTTAAGTCGATTCGATAACAAATGACGAAAACGGACGGATTTCTCAGGTTTTTACTACATATGAACCCTTTTTACATTCTCCCGTGCAACGCAGCTTCTAGTCCTCCTTTCAAGCAAAATCTTAAGGATCGACCTCATGTCCAAGGCACCAAAGCCGGCTAAAGATCAATAATCGATAGCCAAGACTTGAATTGTACTACTTCTTACTGGCCATTGCTTCAACATAGAAGCTTATTCTGTGTTCCACTATGGTGCTTTTAGTGTCTCCGCATACGGCAGCACGCGACGTAGCTTTGCAGACGATAAATGTAACCGTCTCAGAGAGAAAAGCGGCCAATGTGACGATCTGGCTTTAAGTCGGTTCGATAACAAATGACGAAAACGGACGGATTTCTCAGGTTTTTAGTACATATGAACACTTTTCACATTCTCCCGTGCAACGCGGCTGTTAGTCCTCCTTTCATGCAAAATCTAAAGGTTCCAACTCTTGTCCAAGGCACCAAAGCCGCTAAAAATCAATAATCGATAACCAAAACTTGAATTGTACTGCTTCTTATGGCTATTGCTTCAACTTAGAAGCTTCTTCTGTGTTCTACTATGGTGCTTTTAGTGTCTCCGCGTACCGCAGCACGCGACATAGCTTTGCAGACGATAAATGTAACCGTCTCAGAGAGAAAAGCGGCCAATGTGGCGACCTGGCTTTAACTCGATTCGATAACAAATGACGAAAACGGACGGATTTCTCAGGTTTTTAGTACATATGAACACTTTTAACATTCTCCCGTGCAACGCGGCTGCTAATGCTCCTTTCATGCAAAATCTTAAGGTACTAGGTCATGTCCAAGCCAATAAAGCCGGCTAAAAAGTGAATAATCGACAACTAATACTTGAATTGTACTACTCGTTACTTTTTATTGCTTCAACTTAGAAGCCTCTTCTGTGTTCTACTAAGTTGCTTTTAGTGTCTCCGCATACCGCAGCACGTGACATAGCCTTGCAGACGATAAACGTAACCATTTCAGAGAGAAAAGCGGCCAAAGTGACGATCTGGCTTTAAGTCGATTCGATAACAAATGACGAAAACGGACGGATTTCTCAGGTTTTTACTACATATGAACCCTTTTTACATTCTCCCGTGCAACGCAGCTTCTAGTCCTCCTTTCAAGCAAAATCTTAAGGATCGACCTCATGTCCAAGGCACCAAAGCCGGCTAAAGATCAATAATCGATAGCCAAGACTTGAATTGTACTACTTCTTACTGGCCATTGCTTCAACTTAGAAGCTTATTCTGTGTTCCACTATGGTGCTTTTAGTGTCTCCGCATACGGCAGCACGCGACATAGCTTTGCAGACGATAAATGTAACCGTCTCAGAGAGAAAAGCGGCCAATGTGACGATCTGGCTTTAAGTCGGTTCGATAACAAATGACAAAAACGGACGGATTTCTCAGGTTTTTAGTACATATGAACACTTTTCACATTCTCCCGTGCAACGCGGCTGTTAGTCCTCCTTTCATGCAAAATCTAAAGGTTCCACCTCTTGTCCAAGGCACCAAAGCCGCTAAAAATCAATAATCGATAACCAAAACTTGAATTGTACTGCTTCTTATGGCTATTGCTTCAACTTAGAAGCTTCTTCTGTGTTCTACTATGGTGCTTTTAGTGTCTCCGCATACCGCAGCACGCGACATAGCTTTGCAGACGATAAATGTAACCGTCTCAGAGAGAAAAGTGGCCAATGTGACGATCTGGCTTTAAGTCGATTCGATAACAAAAGACGAAAACGGACGGATTTCTCAGGTTTTTACTACATATGAACCCTTTTCACATTCTCCCGTGCAACGCAGCTGCTAGTCCTCCTTTCATGCAAAATCTTAAGGTTCCACCTCATGCCCAAGGCACCAAAGCCGGCTAAAACTCAATAATCGATAACCAAAACTTGAATTGTACTATTTCTTACTGGCCATTGCTTCAACTTAGAAGCTTCTTCTGTGTTCTACTATGGTGCTTTTAGTGTCTCCGCATACCGCAGCACGCGACATAGCTTTGCAGACGATAAATGTAACCGTCTCAGAGAGAAAAGCGGCCAATGTGACGATCTGGCTTTAAGTCGATTCGATAACAAATGACGAAAACGGATTGATTTCTTAGGTTTTTACTACATATGAACACTTTTAACATTCTCCCGTGCACCGCGGCTGCTAGTCCTCCTTTCATGCAAAATATTAAGGTCCTAGGTCATGTCCAAGCCACCAAAGCTGGCTAAAATGTGAATAATCGACAACTAAAACTTGAATTGTACTACTTCTTACTGGCTATTGCTTCAACTTAGAAGCTTCTTCTGTGTTCTACTATGGAGCTTTTAGTGTCTCCGCATAGCGCAGCACGCGACATAGCTTTGCAGACGATAAATGTAACCAATTCAGAGAGAAGAGCGGCCAATGTGACGATCTGGCTTTAAGTCGATTCGATAACAAATGACGAAAACGGGCGGATTTCTCAGGTTTTTACTACATATGAACCCTTTTCACATTCTCCCGTGCAACGCAGCTGCTAGTCCTCCTTTCATGCAAAATCTTAAGGTTCCACCTCTTGCCCAATTCACCAAAGCCGCTAAAAATCAATAAACGATAAACAAAACTTGAATTGTACTGCTTCTTATGGCTATTGCTTCAACTTAGAAGCTTCTTCTGTGTTCTACTATGGTGCTTTTAGTGTCTCCGCATACCGCAGCACGCGACATAGCTTTGCAGACGAAAAATGAAAGCGTCTCAGAGAGAAAAGCGGCCAATGTGACGGTCTGGCTTTAAGTCGATTCGATAATAAATGACGAAAACAGACGGATTTCTCAGGTTTTTACTACATATGAACACTTTTCACATTCTCCCGTGCAACGCGGCTGCTAGTATTCCTTTCATGCAAAATCTTAAGGTACTAGGTCATGTCCACGCCAATAAAACCGGCTAAAAAGTGAATAATCGACAACTAAAACTTGATTTGTACTACTTCGTACTGGTTATTGCTTCAACTTAGAAGCTTCTTGTGTGTTCTACTATGGTGCTTTTAGTGTCTCCACATACCGCAGCACGTGACATAGCTTTGCAGACGATAAATGTAACCGTCTCAGAGAGAAAAGCGGCCAATGTGACGATCTGGCTTTAAGTCGGTTCGATAACAAATGACAAAAACGGACGGATTTCTCAGGTTTTTAGTACATATGAACACTTTTCACATTCTCCCGTGCAACGCGGCTGTTAGTCCTCCTTTCATGCAAAATCTAAAGGTTCCACCTCTTGTCCAAGGCACCAAAGCCGCTAAAAATCAATAATCGATAACCAAAACTTGAATTGTACTGCTTCTTATGGCTATTGCTTCAACTTAGAAGCTTCTTCTGTGTTCTACTATGGTGCTTTTAGTGTCTCCGCATACCGCAGCACGCGACATAGCTTTGCAGACGATAAATGTAACCGTCTCAGAGAGAAAAGTGGCCAATGTGACGATCTGGCTTTAAGTCGATTCGATAACAAAAGACGAAAACGGACGGATTTCTCAGGTTTTTACTACATATGAACCCTTTTCACATTCTCCCGTGCAACGCAGCTGCTAGTCCTCCTTTCATGCAAAATCTTAAGGTTCCACCTCATGCCCAAGGCACCAAAGCCGGCTAAAACTCAATAATCGATAACCAAAACTTGAATTGTACTACTTCTTACTGGCCATTGCTTCAACTTAGAAGCTTCTTCTGTGTTCTACTATGGTGCTTTTAGTGTCTCCGCATACCGCAGCACGCGACATAGCTTTGCAGACGATAAATGTAACCGTCTCAGAGAGAAAAGCGGCCAATGTGACTATCTGGCTTTAAGTCGATTCGATAACAAATGACGAAAACGGATTGATTTCTTAGGTTTTTACTACATATGAACACTTTTAACATTCTCCCGTGCACCGCGGCTGCTAGTCCTCCTTTCATGCAAAATATTAAGGTCCTAGGTCATGTCCAAGCCACCAAAGCTGGCTAAAATGTGAATAATCGACAACTAAAACTTGAATTGTACTACTTCTTACTGGCTATTGCTTCAACTTAGAAGCTTCTTCTGTGTTCTACTATGGAGCTTTTAGTGTCTCCGCATAGCGCAGCACGCGACATAGCTTTGCAGACGATAAATGTAACCAATTCAGAGAGAAGAGCGGCCAATGTGACGATCTGGCTTTAAGTCGATTCGATAACAAATGACGAAAACGGGCGGATTTCTCAGGTTTTTACTACATATGAACCCTTTTCACATTCTCCCGTGCAACGCAGCTGCTAGTCCTCCTTTCATGCAAAATCTTAAGGTTCCACCTCTTGCCCAATTCAACAAAGCCGCTAAAAATCAATAAACGATAAACAAAACTTGAATTGTACTGCTTCTTATGGCTATTGCTTCAACTTAGAAGCTTCTTCTGTGTTCTACTATGGTGCTTTTAGTGTCTCCGCATACCGCAGCACGCGACATAGCTTTGCAGACGAAAAATGAAAGCGTCTCAGAGAGAAAAGCGGCCAATGTGACGGTCTGGCTTTAAGTCGATTCGATAATAAATGACGAAAACAGACGGATTTCTCAGGTTTTTACTACATATGAACACTTTTCACATTCTCCCGTGCAACGCGGCTGCTAGTATTCCTTTCATGCAAAATCTTAAGGTACTAGGTCATGTCCACGCCAATAAAACCGGCTAAAAAGTGAATAATCGACAACTAAAACTTGATTTGTACTACTTCGTACTGGTTATTGCTTCAACTTAGAAGCTTCTTGTGTGTTCTACTATGGTGCTTTTAGTGTCTCCACATACCGCAGCACGTGACATAGCTTTGCAGACGATAAATGTAACCGTTTCAGAGAGAAAAGCGGCCAATGTGACGATCTGGCTTTAAGTAGATTCGATAACAAATGACGAAAACGGACGGATTTCTCAGGTTTTTACTACATATGAACCCTTTTCACATACTCCCGTGAACGCAGCTGCTAGTCCTCCTTTCATGCAAAATCTTAAGGTTCCACCTCTTGTCCAAGGCACCAAAGCTGCAAAAAATCAATAATCGATAACCAAAACTTGAATTGTACTGCTTCTTACGGCTATTGCTTCAACTTAGAAGCTTCTTCTGTGTTCTACTACGGTGCTTTTAGTGTCTCCGCATACCGCAGCACGCGACATAGCTTTGCAGACGATAAATGTAACCGTCTCAGAGAGAAAAGCGGCCAATGTGACGATCTGGCTTTAAGTCGGTTCGATAACAAATGACGAAAACGGACGGATTTCTCAGGTTTTTAGTACATATGAACACTTTTCACATTCTCCCGTGCAACGCGGCTGTTAGTCCTCCTTTCATGCAAAATCTAAAGGTTCCAACTCTTGTCCAAGGCACCAAAGCCGCTAAAAATCAATAATCGATAACCAAAACTTGAATTGTACTGCTTCTTATGGCTATTGCTTCAACTTAGAAGCTTCTTCTGTGTTCTACTATGGTGTTTTTAGTGTCTCCGCGTACCGCAGCACGCGACATAGCTTTGCAGACGATAAATGTAACCGTCTCAGAGAAAAAAGCGGCCAATGTGGCGATCTGGCTTTAACTCGATTCGATAAAAAATGACGAAAATGGACGGATTTCTCAGGTTTTTAGTACATATGAACACTTTTAACATTCTCCCGTGCAACGCGGCTGCTAATGCTCCTTTCATGCAAAATCTTAAGGTACTAGGTCATGTCCAAGCCAATAAAGCCGGCTAAAAAGTGAATAATCGACAACTAATACTTGAATTGTACTACTCGTTACTTTTTATTGCTTCAACTTAGAAGCCTCTTCTGTGTTCTACTATGGTGCTTTTAGTGTCTCCGCATACCGCAGCACGTGACATAGCCTTGCAGACGATAAACGTAACCATTTCAGAGAGAAAAGCGGCCAAAGTGACGATCTGGCTTTAAGTCGATTCGATAACAAATGACGAAAACGGACGGATTTCTCAGGTTTTTACTACATATGAACCCTTTTTACATTCTCCCGTGCAACGCAGCTTCTAGTCCTCCTTTCAAGCAAAATCTTAAGGATCGACCTCATGTCCAAGGCACCAAAGCCGGCTAAAGATCAATAATCGATAGCCAAGACTTGAATTGTACTACTTCTTACTGGCCATTGCTTCAACATAGAAGCTTATTCTGTGTTCCACTATGGTGCTTTTAGTGTCTCCGCATACGGCAGCACGCGACGTAGCTTTGCAGACGATAAATGTAACCGTCTCAGAGAGAAAAGCGGCCAATGTGACGATCTGGCTTTAAGTCGGTTCGATAACAAATGACGAAAACGGACGGATTTCTCAGGTTTTTAGTACATATGAACA
Organism: Schistocerca gregaria; assembly: GCF_023897955.1. Taxonomy (NCBI): domain Eukaryota; kingdom Metazoa; phylum Arthropoda; class Insecta; order Orthoptera; family Acrididae; genus Schistocerca; species Schistocerca gregaria. Next base: position 10,404,343 of record NW_026061759.1, read on the forward strand.
CTTTTCACATTCTCCCGTGCAACGCGGCTGTTAGTCCTCCTTTCATGCAAAATCTAAAGGTTCCAACTCTTGTCCAAGGCACCAAAGCCGCTAAAAATCAATAATCGATAACCAAAACTTGAATTGTACTGCTTCTTATGGCTATTGCTTCAACTTAGAAGCTTCTTCTGTGTTCTACTATGGTGCTTTTAGTGTCTCCGCGTACCGCAGCACGCGACATAGCTTTGCAGACGATAAATGTAACCGTCTCAGAGAGAAAAGCGGCCAATGTGGCGACCTGGCTTTAACTCGATTCGATAACAAATGACGAAAACGGACGGATTTCTCAGGTTTTTAGTACATATGAACACTTTTAACATTCTCCCGTGCAACGCGGCTGCTAATGCTCCTTTCATGCAAAATCTTAAGGTACTAGGTCATGTCCAAGCCAATAAAGCCGGCTAAAAAGTGAATAATCGACAACTAATACTTGAATTGTACTACTCGTTACTTTTTATTGCTTCAACTTAGAAGCCTCTTCTGTGTTCTACTATGTTGCTTTTAGTGTCTCCGCATACCGCAGCACGTGACATAGCCTTGCAGACGATAAACGTAACCATTTCAGAGAGAAAAGCGGCCAAAGTGACGATCTGGCTTTAAGTCGATTCGATAACAAATGACGAAAACGGACGGATTTCTCAGGTTTTTACTACATATGAACCCTTTTTACATTCTCCCGTGCAACGCAGCTTCTAGTCCTCCTTTCAAGCAAAATCTTAAGGATCGACCTCATGTCCAAGGCACCAAAGCCGGCTAAAGATCAATAATCGATAGCCAAGACTTGAATTGTACTACTTCTTACTGGCCATTGCTTCAACTTAGAAGCTTATTCTGTGTTCCACTATGGTGCTTTTAGTGTCTCCGCATACGGCAGCACGCGACATAGCTTTGCAGACGATAAATGTAACCGTCTCAGAGAGAAAAGCGGCCAATGTGACGATCTGGCTTTAAGTCGGTTCGATAACAAATGACAAAAACGGACGGATTTCTCAGGTTTTTAGTACATATGAACACTTTTCACATTCTCCCGTGCAACGCGGCTGTTAGTCCTCCTTTCATGCAAAATCTAAAGGTTCCACCTCTTGTCCAAGGCACCAAAGCCGCTAAAAATCAATAATCGATAACCAAAACTTGAATTGTACTGCTTCTTATGGCTATTGCTTCAACTTAGAAGCTTCTGCTGTGTTCTACTATGGTGCTTTTAGTGTCTCCGCATACCGCAGCACGCGACATAGCTTTGCAGACGATAAATGTAACCGTCTCAGAGAGAAAAGTGGCCAATGTGACGATCTGGCTTTAAGTCGATTCGATAACAAAAGACGAAAACGGACGGATTTCTCAGGTTTTTACTACATATGAACCCTTTTCACATTCTCCCGTGCAACGCAGCTGCTAGTCCTCCTTTCATGCAAAATCTTAAGGTTCCACCTCATGCCCAAGGCACCAAAGCCGGCTAAAACTCAATAATCGATAACCAAAACTTGAATTGTACTACTTCTTACTGGCCATTGCTTCAACTTAGAAGCTTCTTCTGTGTTCTACTATGGTGCTTTTAGTGTCTCCGCATACCGCAGCACGCGACATAGCTTTGCAGACGATAAATGTAACCGTCTCAGAGAGAAAAGCGGCCAATGTGACGATCTGGCTTTAAGTCGATTCGATAACAAATGACGAAAACGGATTGATTTCTTAGGTTTTTACTACATATGAACACTTTTAACATTCTCCCGTGCACCGCGGCTGCTAGTCCTCCTTTCATGCAAAATATTAAGGTCCTAGGTCATGTCCAAGCCACCAAAGCTGGCTAAAATGTGAATAATCGACAACTAAAACTTGAATTGTACTACTTCGTACTGGCTATTGCTTCAACTTAGAAGCTTCTTCTGTGTTCTACTATGGAGCTTTTAGTGTCTCCGCATAGCGCAGCACGCGACATAGCTTTGCAGACGATAAATGTAACCAATTCAGAGAGAAGAGCGGCCAATGTGACGATCTGGCTTTAAGTCGATTCGATAACAAATGACGAAAACGGGCGGATTTCTCAGGTTTTTACTACATATGAACCCTTTTCACATTCTCCCGTGCAACGCAGCTGCTAGTCCTCCTTTCATGCAAAATCTTAAGGTTCCACCTCTTGCCCAATTCACCAAAGCCGCTAAAAATCAATAAACGATAAACAAAACTTGAATTGTACTGCTTCTTATGGCTATTGCTTCAACTTAGAAGCTTCTTCTGTGTTCTACTATGGTGCTTTTAGTGTCTCCGCATACCGCAGCACGCGACATAGCTTTGCAGACGAAAAATGAAAGCGTCTCAGAGAGAAAAGCGGCCAATGTGACGGTCTGGCTTTAAGTCGATTCGATAATAAATGACGAAAACAGACGGATTTCTCAGGTTTTTACTACATATGAACACTTTTCACATTCTCCCGTGCAACGCGGCTGCTAGTATTCCTTTCATGCAAAATCTTAAGGTACTAGGTCATGTCCACGCCAATAAAACCGGCTAAAAAGTGAATAATCGACAACTAAAACTTGATTTGTACTACTTCGTACTGGTTATTGCTTCAACTTAGAAGCTTCTTGTGTGTTCTACTATGGTGCTTTTAGTGTCTCCACATACCGCAGCACGTGACATAGCTTTGCAGACGATAAATGTAACCGTTTCAGAGAGAAAAGCGGCCAATGTGACGATCTGGCTTTAAGTAGATTCGATAACAAATGACGAAAACGGACGGATTTCTCAGGTTTTTACTACATATGAACCCTTTTCACATACTCCCGTGAACGCAGCTGCTAGTCCTCCTTTCATGCAAAATCTTAAGGTTCCACCTCTTGTCCAAGGCACCAAAGCTGCAAAAAATCAATAATCGATAACCAAAACTTGAATTGTACTGCTTCTTACGGCTATTGCTTCAACTTAGAAGCTTCTTCTGTGTTCTACTACGGTGCTTTTAGTGTCTCCGCATACCGCAGCACGCGACATAGCTTTGCAGACGATAAATGTAACCGTCTCAGAGAGAAAAGCGGCCAATGTGACGATCTGGCTTTAAGTCGGTTCGATAACAAATGACGAAAACGGACGGATTTCTCAGGTTTTTAGTACATATGAACACTTTTCACATTCTCCCGTGCAACGCGGCTGTTAGTCCTCCTTTCATGCAAAATCTAAAGGTTCCACCTCTTGTCCAAGGCACCAAAGCCGCTAAAAATCAATAATCGATAACCAAAACTTGAATTGTACTGCTTCTTATGGCTATTGCTTCAACTTAGAAGCTTCTTCTGTGTTCTACTATGGTGCTTTTAGTGTCTCCGCATACCGCAGCACGCGACATAGCTTTGCAGACGATAAATGTAACCGATTCAGAGAGAAGAGCGGCCAATGTGACGATATGGCTTTAAGTAGATTCGATAACAAATGACGAAAACGGGCGTATTTCACAGTTTCTTGCTACATATGAACCCTTTTCACATTCTCCCGTGCAACGCAGCTGCTAGTCCTCCTTTCATGCAAAATCATAAGGTTCCACCTCATGTCCAAGGCACCAAAGCCGGCTAAAAATCAATAATCGATAACCAAAACTTGAATTGTACTGCTTCTTATGGCTATTGCTTCAACTTAGAAGCTTCTTCTGTGTTCTACTATGGTGCTTTTAGTGTCTCCGCATACCGCAGCACGCGACATAGCTTTGCAGACGATAAATGTAACCGTCTCAGAGAGAAAAGCGGCCAATGTGACGATCTGGCTTTAAGTCGATTCGATAACAAATGACGAAAACGGACGGATTTCTCAAGTTTGTAGTACATATGAACACTTTTCACATTCTCCCGTGCAACGCGGCTGCTAGTCCTCTTTTCAAGCAAAATCTTAAGGTACTAGGTCATGTGCAAGCCAATAAAGCCGGCTAAAAAGTGAATAATCGACAACTAAAACTTGAATTGTACTACTTCGTACTGGTTATTGGTTCAACTTAGAAGCTTCTTCTGTGTTCTACTATGGTGCTTTTAGTGTCTCCGCATACCGCAGCACGTGACATAGGTTTGCAGACAATAAACGTAACCGTTTCAGAGAGAAAAGCGGCCAATGTGACGATCTGGCTATAAGTCGATTCGATAACAAATGACGAAAACGGACGGATTTCTCAGGTTTTTACTACATATGAAACCTTTTCACATTCTCCCGTGCAACGCAGCTGCTAGTCCTCCTTTCATGCAAAATCTTAAGGTTCCACATCATGTCCAAGGCACCAAAGCCGGCTAAAAATCAATAATCGATAACCAAAACTTGAATTGTACTACTTCTTACTGGCCATTGCTTTAACTTAGAAGCTTCTTCTGTGTTCTACTATGGTGCTTTTAGTGTCTCCGCATACCGCAGCACGCGACATAGCTTTGCAGACGATAAATGTAACCGTCTCAGAGGGAAAAGCGGCCAATGTGACGATCTGGCTTTAAGTCGATTCGATAACAAATTACGAAAACGGACAGATATCTCATGTTTTTACTACATATGAACACTTTTCACATTCTCCCGTGCACCGCGGCTGCTAGTCCTCCTTTCATGGAAAATATTAAGGTCCTAGGTCATGTCCAAGCCACCAAAGCCGGCTAAAATGTGAATACTCGACAACTAAAACTTGAATTGTACTACTTCTTACTGGCTATTGCTTCAACTTAGAAGCTTCTTCTGTGTTCTACTATGGAGCTTTTAGTGTCTCCGCATACCGCAGCACGCGACATAGCTTTGCAGACGATAAATGTAACCGATTCAGAGAGATGAGCGGCCAATGTAACGATCTGGCTTTAAGTTGATTGGATAACAAATGACGAAAACGGGCGGATTTCTCAGGTTTTTGCTACATATGAACCCTTTTCACATTCTCCCGTGCAACGCAGCTGCTAGTCCTCCTTTCATGCAAAATGTTAAGGTTCCACCTCATGTCCAAGGCACCAAAGCCGGCTAAAAATCAATAATCGATAACCAAACCTTGAATTGTACTGCTTCTTATGGCTATTGCTTCAACTTAGAAGCTTCTTCTGTGTTCTACTATGGTGCATTTAGTGTCTCCGCATACCGCAGCACGCGACATAGCTTTGCAGACGATAAATGTAACCGTTTCAGAGAGAAAAGCGGCCAATGTGACGATCTGGCTTTAAGTCGATTCTATAACAAATGACGAAAACGAACGGATTTCTCAGGTTTGTACTACATATGAACACTTTTCACATTCTCCCGTGCAACGCAGCTGCTAGTCCTCCTTTCATGCAAAGTCTTAAGGTCCTAGGTCATGTCCAAGCCACCAAAGCCGGTTAAAAAGTGAATAATCGACAACTAAATCTTGAATTGTACTACATCTTACTCACTATTGCTTCAACTTAGAAGCTTCTTCTGTGTTCTACTTTGATGCTTTTAGTGTCTCCGCATACCGCAGCACGCGACATAGGTTTGCAGACGATAAATGTAACCTTCTCAGTGAGAAAGGCGGCCAATGTGACGATCTGGCTTTATGTCGATTCGATAACAAATGACGAAAACGGACGGATTTTTCAGGTTTTTACTACATATGAACCCTTTTCACATACTCCCGTGAACGCAGCTGCTAGTCCTCCTTTCATGCAAAATCTTAAGGCTCCACCTCATGTCCAAGGCACCAAAGCCGGCTAAAAATCAATAATCGATAACCAAAACTTGAATTGTACTGCTTGTTAAGGCTATTGCTTCAACTTAGAAGCTTATTCTGTGTTCTACTATGGTGCTTTTAGTGTCTCCGCATACCGCAGCACGTGACGTAGCTTTGCAGACGATAAACGTAACCGTTTCAGAGAGAAAAGCGGCCAATGTGACGATCTGGCTTTAAGTCGATTCGATAACAAATGACGAAAACGGACGGATTTCTCAGGTTTTTACTACATATGAACCCTTTTCACATTCTCCCGTGTAACGCGGCTGCTAGTCCTCCTTTCATGCAAAATCTTAAGGTTCCACCTCTTGTCCAAGGCACCAAAGCCGCAAAAAATCAATAATCGATAACCAAAACTTGAATTGTACTGCTTCTTACGGCTATTGCTTCAACTTAGAAGCTTCTTCTGTGCTCTACTATGGTGCTTTTAGTGTCTCCGCATACCGCAGCACGCGACATAGCTTTGCAGACGATAAATGTAACCGTCTCAGAGAGAAAAGCGGCCAATGTGACTATCTGGCTTTAAGTCGGTTCGATAAGAAATGACGAAAACGGACGGATTTCTCAGGTTTTTAGTACATATGAACACATTTCACATTCTCCCGTGCCACGCGGCTGCTAGTCCCCCTTTCATGCAAAATCTAAAGGTTCCACCTCTTGTCCAAGGCACCAAAGCCGCTAAAAATCAATAATCGATACCCAATCTTGAATTCTACTGCTTCTTATGGCTATTGCTTCAACTTAGAAGCTTCTTCTGTGTTCTACTATGGTGCTTTTAGTGTCTCCGCATACCGCAGCACGCGACATAGCTTTGCAGACGATAAATGTAACCGTCTCAGAGAGAAAAGCGGCCAATGTGACGATCTGGCTTTAAGTCTATTCGATAAGAAATTACGAAAACGGACGGATTTCTCAGGTTTTTACTACATATGAACACTTTTCACATTCTCCCGTGCACCGCGGCTGCTAGTCCTCCTTTCATGCAAAATATTAAGGTCCTAGGTCATGTCCAAGCCACCAAAGCCGGCTAAAATGTGAATAATCCACAATTAAAACTTGAATTGTACTACTTCTTAATGGCTATTGCTTCAACTTAGAAGCTTCTTCTGTGTTCTACTATGGTGCTTTTAGTATCTCCGCATACCGCAGCACGTGACATAGCTTTGCAGACAATAAACGTAACCGTTTCAGAGAGAAAAGCGGCCAATGTGACGATCTGGCTTTAAGTCGATTCGATAACAAATGACGAAAACGGACGGATTTCTCAGGTTTTTACTACATATGAAACCTTTTCACATTCTCCCGTGCAACGCAGCTGCTAGTCCTGCTTTCATGCAAAATCTTAAGGTTCCACCTCTTGTCCAAGGCACCAAAGCCGGCTAAAAATCAATAATCGATAACCAAAACTTGAATTGTACTACTTCTTACTGGCCATTGCTTCAACTTAGAAGCTTCTTCTGTGTTCTAATAAGGTGCTTTTAGTGTCTCCGCATACCGCAGCACGCGACATAGCTTTGCAGACGATAAATGTAACAGTCTCTGAGAGAAAAGCGGAGAATGTGACGATCTGGCTTTAAGTCGATTCGATAACAAATGACGAAAACGGACGGATTTCTCAGGTTTTTACTACATATGAACACTTTTCACATTCTCCCGTGCAACGCGGCTGCTAGTCCTCCTTTCATGCAAGATCTTAAGGTCCTAGGTCATTTCCAAGCCACCAAAGCCGGCTTAAAAGAGAATAATAGACGCCTAAAACTTGAATTGTACTACTTCTTACTGGCTATTACTTCAACATAGAAGCTTATTCTGTGTTCTACTATGGTGCTTTTAGTGTCTCCGTATAACGCAGCACGCGACATAGCTTTACAGACGATAAATGTAACCGTCTCAGAGAGAAAAGCGGCCAATGTGACGATCTGGCTTAAAGTCGATTTGATTACAAATGACAAGAACGGACGGATTTCTCAAGTTTTTAGTACATATGAACACTTCACATTCTCCCGTGCAACGCGGCTGCTAGTCCTCTTTTCAAGCAAAATCTTAAGGTACTAGGTCATGTGCAAGCCAATAAAGCCGGCTAAAAAGTGAATAATCGACAACTAAAACTTGAATTGTACTACTTCGTACTGGTTATTGTTTCAACTTCGAAGCTTCTTCTGTGTTCTACTATGGTGCTTTTAGTGTCTCCGCATACCGCAGCACGTGACATAGCTTTGCAGACAATAAACGTAACCGTTTCAGAGAGAAAAGCGGCCAATGTGACGATCTGGCTTTAAGTCGATTCGATAACAAATGACGAAAACGGACGGATTTCTCAGGTTTTTACTACATATGAACACTTTTCACATTCTCCCGTGCACCGCGGCTGCTAGTCATCCTTTCATGCAAAATATTAAGGTCCTATGTCATGTCCAAGCCACCAAAGCCGGCTAAAATGTGAATAATCGACAACTAAAACTTGAATTGTACTACTTCTTACTGGCTATTGCTTCAACTTAGAAGCTTCTTCTGTGTTCTACTATGGTGCTTTTAGTGTCTCCGCATACCGCAGCACGCGACATAGCTTTGCAGACGATAAATGTAACCGATTCAGTGAGAAGAGCGGCCAATGTGACGATCTGGCTTTAAGTCGATTCGATAACAAATGACGAAAACGGACGGATTTCTCAGGTTTTTACTACATATGAACACATTTCACATTCTCCCGTACAACGCGGCTGTTAGTCCTCCTTTCATGCAAAGTCTTAAGGTCCTAGGTCATGTCCAAGCCACCGAAGCCGGCTAAAAAGTGAATAATCGACAACTAAATCTTGAATTGTACTACATTTTACTGACTATTGCTTCAACTTAGAAGCTTCTTCTGTGTTCTACTTTGGTGCTTTTAGTGTCTCCGCATACCGCAGCACGCGACATAGCTTTGCAGACGATAAATGTAACCGTCTCAGAGAGAAAAGCGGCCAATGTGACGAACTTGCTTTAAGTCGATTCGATAACAAATGACGAAAACGGACGGATTTCTCAGGTTTTTACTACATATGAACACATTTCACATTCTCCCGTACAACGCGGCTGTTAGTCCTCCTTTCATGCAAAGTCTTAAGGTCCTAGGTCATGTCCAAGTCACCAAAGCCGGATAAAAAGCGAATAATCGACAACTAAAACTTGAATTGTACTACTTCTTACTGCCTATTACTTCAACTTAGAAGCTTCTTCTGTGTTGTACTATGGTGCTTTGTCTCTGCATACCGCAGAACGCGACATAGCTTTGCAGAAGATAAATGTAACCGTCTCAGAGAGAAAAGCGGCCAATGTGACGATCTGGCTTTAAGTCGATTCGATAACAAATGACGAAAACGGACGGATTTCTCAGGTTTTTACTACATATGAACACATTTCACATTCTCCCGTACAACGCGGCTGTTAGTCCTCCTTCCATGCAAAATCTTAAGGTACTAGGTCATGTAGAAGTCAATAACGCTTCTAAAAAGTGATAATCGACAACTAAAACTTGAATTGTACTACTTCTTACTGGCTACTGCTTCAACTTAGATTCTTCTTCTGTGTTCTACTATGGTGCTTTTAGTGTTTCCGCATACCGCAGCACACGACATATCTTTGCAGACGATAAATGTAACCGTCTCAGAGAGAAAAGCGGCCAATGTGACGATCTGGCTTTAAGTCGATTCGGTAACAAATGACGATAACGGACGGATTTCTCAGGATTTTACTACATATGAACCCTTTTTACATTCTCCCGCCAACGCGGCTGCTAGTCCTCCTTTCATGCAAAATCTTAACGTTCCACCTCATGTCCAAGGCACCAAAGCCGGCTACAAATCAATTGTCGATAAACAAAACAAGAATTGTACTGCTTCTTACTGACTATTGCTTCAACTTAGAAGTTTCTTCTGTGTTCTACTATGGTGCTTTTAGTGTTTCCGCATACCGCAGCATGCGACATAGCTTTGCAGACGATAAATGTAACCGTCTCAGAGAGAAAAGCGGCCAATGTGACGATCTGGCATTAAGTCGATTCGATAACAAATGACGAAAACGGACGGATTTCTCAGGTTTTTACTACATATGAAAACTTTTTACATTGTCCCGTGCAAAGGGGCTGCTAGTCCTCCTTTCATGCAAAATCTTGACGTCCTAGGTCATGTCCAAACCACCAAAGCCGGCTAAAAAGTGAATAATCGACAACTAAAACTTCAATTGTACTACTTCTTACTGGCTATTACTTCAACTTAGAAGCTTCTTCTGTGTTCTACTATGGTGCTTTTAGTGTCTCCGCATACCGCAGCACGCGACGTAGCTTTGCAGACGATAAATATAACCGTCTCAGAGAGAAGAGCGGCCAATGTGACGATCTGGCTTTAAGTCGATTCGATAACAAATGACGAAAACGGACGGATTTCTCAGGTTTTTACTACATATGAACCCTTTTCACATTCTCCCGTGCAACGCGGCTGCTAGTCCTCCTTTCATGCAAAATCTTAAGATTCCACCTTATGTCCAAGACACCAAAGCCGGCAAAAAATTAATAATCGATTACCAAAACTTGAATTGTACTGCTTCTTATGGCTATTGCTTCAACTTAGAAGATTCTTCTGTGTTCTACTATGGTGCATTTGGGGTCTCCGCATACCGCAGCACGCGACGTAGCTTTGCAGACGATAAATGTAACCGTCTCAGAGAGAAAAGCGGCCAATGTGACGATCAGGCTTTAAGTCGATTCGATAGCAAATGACGAAAACGGACGGATTTCTCAGGTGTTTACTATATATGAACACATTTTACATTCTCCCGTGCAACGCGGCTGCTAGTCCTCCTTTCATGCAAAATCTTAAGTTCCTAGATCATGTCCAAGCCACCAAAGCCTGCTAAAAAGTGAATAATCGACAACTAAAACTTGAATTGTACTACTTCTTACTGGCTATTACTTCAACTTAGAAGCTTCTTCTGTGTTCTACTCTGGTGCTTTTAGTGTTTTCGCATACCGCAGCACGCGACATATCTTTGCAGACGAAAAATGTAACCCTCTCAGAGAGAAAAGCGCCAATGTGACGATCTGACTTTAAGTCAATTCGATAACAAATGACGAAAACGGACGCATTTCTCAGGATTTTACTACATATGAACCCTTTTCTCATTCTCCCGTGCAACGCGGCTGCTAGTCCTCCTTTCATGCAAAATCTTAATGTTCCACCTCATGTCCAAGGCACCAAAGCCGGCTAAAAATCGATAATGGATAACCAAAACTTAAATTGTAGTGCTTCTTACTGGCTATTGCTTCAACTTAGAAGATTTTTCTGTGTTCTACTATGGTGCTTTTAGTGTCTCCGCATACCGCAGCACGCGACATAGCTTTGCAGACGATAAATGTAACCGTCTCAGAGAGAAAAGCGGCCAATGTGACGATCTGGCTTTAAGTCGATTCGATAACAAATGACGAAAACGGACTGATTTCTCAGGTTTTTACTACATATGAACCCTTTTTACATTCTCCCGTGCAACGCGGCTGCTAGTCCTCCTTTCATGCAAAATCTTAAGATTCCACCTTATGTCCAAGACACCAAAGCCGGCAAAAAATTAATAATCGATTACCAAAACTTGAATTGTACTGCTTCTTACTGGCTATTGCTTCAACTTAGAAGATTCTTCTGTGTTCTACTATGGTGCATTTGGGGTCTCCGCATACCGCAGCACGCGACATAGCTTTGCAGACGAAAAATGTAACCGTCTCAGAGAGAAAAGCGGCCAATGTGACGATCTGGCTTTAAGTCGATTCGATAACAAATTACGAAAACGGACGGATTTCTCAGGTTTTTACTACATATGAACACTTTTCACATTCTCCCGTGCAACGCGGCTGCTAGTCCTCCTTTCATGCAAAATCTTAATGTTCCACCTCATGTCCAAGGCAACAAAGCCGCCTAAAATCAATAATCGATAACAAAAACTTGAATTGTACTGCTTCTTACTGGCTATTGCTTCAACTTAAAAGCTTCATCTGTGTTCTAATATGGTGCTTTTAGTGTCTCCGCATCCCGCAGCACGAGACATAGCTATGCAGACGATAAATGTAACCGTCTCAGAAAGAAAAGCGGCCAATGTGACGATCTGGCTTTAAGTCGATTCGATAACAAATGACGAAAACGGACGGATTTCTCAGGTGTTTACTATATATGAACACTTTTCACATTCTCCCGTGCAACGCGGCTGCTAGTCCTCCTTTCATGCAAAATCTTATGTTCCTAGGTCATGTCCAAGCCACCAAAGCCGGCTAAAAAGTGAATACTTGACAACTAAAACTTGAATTGTACTACTTCTTACTGGCTATTGCTTCAACTTAGAAGCTTCTTCTGTGTTCAACTATGGTGCTTTTAGAGTCTCCGCATACCGCAGCAGGCGACATAGCTTTGCAGACGATAAATGTAACCGTCTCAGAGAGAAAAGCGGCCAATGTGACGATCTGGCTTTAAGTCGATTCGATAACAAATGACGAAAACGGACGGATTTCTCAGGTTTTTACTACATATGAACACTTTTCACATTCTCCCGTGCAACGCGGCTGCCAGTCCTCCTTTCATGCAAAATCTTAAGGTTCCACCTCATGTCCAATACACCAAAGCCGGCTAAAAATCAATTATCGATAAACTAAACAAGAATTTTACTGCTTCTTACTGACTATTGCTTCAACTTAGAAGTTTCTTCTGTGTTCTACTATGATGCTTTTATTGTTTCCGCGTACCGCAGCACGCGACATATCTTTGCAGACGACAAATGTAACCGTCTCAGAGAGAAAAGCGGCCAACGTGACGATCTGGCTTTAAGTCGATTCGATAACAAATGACGAAAATGGACGGATTTATCAGGTTTTTACTACATATGAACACTTTTTACATTCTCCCGTGCAACGGGGCTACTAGTCCTCCTTTCATGCAAAATCTTAAGGTCCTAGGTCATGTCCAAGCCACCAAAGCCGGCTAAAAAAGTGAATAATTGACAACTAAAACTTCAATTGTACTACTTCTTACTGGCTATTGCTTCAACTTAGAAGCTTCTTCTGTGTTCTACTATGGTGCTTTTAGTGTCTCCGCATACCGCAGCACGCGACATAGCTTTGCAGACGATAAATGTAACCGATTCAGAAAGAAGAGTGGCCAATGTGACGATCTCACTTTAAATCGATTCGATAACAAATGACGAAAACGGACGGATTTCTCAGGTTTTTACTACATTTGAACCCTTTTCTCATTCTCCCGTGCAACGCGGCTGCTAGTCCTCCTTTCATGCAAAATCTTAAGGTTCCACCTCATGTCCAAGGCACCAAAGCCGGCTAAAAATCAATAATCGATAACCAAAACTTGAATTTTACTGCTTCTTACTGGCTATTGCTTCAACTTAGAAGATTTTTCTGTGTTCTACTATGGTGCTTTTAGTGTCTCCGCATACCGCAGCACGCGACATAGCTTTGCCGACGATAAATGTAACCGTCTCAGAGAGAAAAGCGGCCAATGTGACGATCTGGCTTTAAGTCGATTCGATAACAAATAACGAAAGTGGACGGATTTCTCAGGTTTTTACTACATATGAACACTTTTCACATTCTCCCGTGCAACTCGGCTGCTAATCCTCTTTTCATGCAGATTCTTAATGTTCCACCTCATGTTCAAGGCACCAAAGCCTCCTAAAAATCAATAATCGATAACCAAAACTTGAATTGTACTGCTTATTACTGGCTATTGCTTCAACTTAGAAGCTTCTTCTGTGTTTTACTATGGTGCTTTTAGTGTCTCCGCATACCGCAGCACGCGACATAGCTTTGCAGACGACAAATGTAACCGTTTCAGAAAGAAGAGTGGCCAAAGTGACGATCTGGCTTTAAGTCGATTCGATAACAAATGACGAAAACGGACGTATTTCTCAGGTTTTTACTACATATTAACCCTTTTCTCATTCTCCCGTGCAACGCGGCTGCTAGTCCTCCTTTCATGCAAAATCTTAAGGTTCCACCTCATGTCCAAGGCACCAAAGCCGGCTAAAAATCGATAATGGATAACCAAAACTTAAATTGTACTGCTTCTTACTGGCTATTGCTTCAACTTAGAAGATTTTTCTGTGTTCTACTATGGTGCTTTTAGTGTCTCCGCATACCGCAGCACGCGACATAGCTTTGCAGACGATAAATGTAACCGTCTCAGAGAGAAAAGCGGCCAATGTGACGATCTGGCTTTAAGTCGATTCGATAACAAATGACGAAAACGGACGGATTTCTCAGGTTTTTACTACATATGAACCCTTTTTACATTCTCCCGTGCAACGCGGCTGCTAGTCCTCCTTTCATGCAAAATCTTAAGATTCAACCTTATGTCCAAGACACCAAAGCCGGCAAAAAATTAATAATCGATTACCAAAACTTGAATTGTACTGCTTCTTACTGGCTATAGCTTCAACTTAGAAGATTCTTCTGTGTTCTACTATGGTGCATTTGGGGTCTCCGCATACCGCAGCACGCGACGTAGCTTTGCAGACGATAAATGTAACCGTCTCAGAGAGAAAAGCGGCCAATGTGACGATCAGGCTTTAAGTCGATTCGATAGCAAATGACGAAAACGGACGGATTTCTCAGGTGTTTACTATATATGAACACATTTCACATTCTCCCGTGCAACGCGGCTGCTAGTCCTCCTTTCATGGAAAATCTTAAGTTCCTAGATCATGTCCAAGCCACCAAAGCCTGCTAAAAAGTGAATAATCGACAACTAAAACTTGAATTGTACTACTTCTTACTGGCTATTACTTCAACTTAGAAGCTTCTTCTGTGTTCTACTCTGGTGCTTTTAGTGTTTTCGCATACCGCAGCAAGCGACATATCTTTGCAGACGAAAAATGTAACCGTCTCAGAGAGAAAAGCGGCCAATGTGACGATCTGACTTTAAGTCGATTCGATAACAAATGACGAAAACGGACGCATTTCTCAGGATTTTACTACATGTGAACCCTTTTCACATTCTCCCGTGGTACGCGGCTGCTAGTCCTCCTTCCATGCAAAATCTTAAGGTCCTACGTAATGTCCAAGCCACCAAAGCCGGCTAAAAAGTGAATAATCGACAACTAAATCTTGAATTGTACTACATTTTACTGACTATTGCTTCAACTTAGAAGCTTCTTCTGTGTTCTACTATGGTGCTTTTAGTGTTTCCGCATACCGCAGCATGCGACATAGCTTTGCAGACTATAAATGTAACCGTCTCAGAGAGAAAAGCGGCCAATGTGACGATCTGGCTTTAAGTCGATTCGATAACAAATGACGAAAACGGACGGATTTCTCAGGTTTTTACTACATATGAACCCTTTTCACATTCTCCCCTGCAACGCGGCTGCTAGTCCTTCTTTCATGCAAAATCTTAAGTTACCACCTTATGTCCAAGACACCAAAGCCGGCAAAAAATTAATAATCGATAACCAAAACTTGAATTGTACTGCTTCTTACTGGCTATTGCTTCAACTTAGAAGCTTCTTCTGTATTCTACTATGGTGCTCTTAGTGTCTCCGCATACCGCAGCACGCGAGATAGCTTTGCAGACGATAAATGTAACCGTCTCAGAGAGAAAAGCGGCCAAAGTGACGATCTGGCTTTAAGTCGATTCGATAACAAATGACGAAAACGGACGGATTTCTCAGGTTTTTACTACATATGAACCCTTTTCTCATTCTCCCGTGCAACGCGGCTGCTAGTCCTCCTTTCATGCAAAATCTTAATGTTCCACCTCATGTCCAAGGCACCAAAGCCGGCTAAATATCGATAATGGATAACCAAAACTTAAATTGTACTGCTTCTTACTGGCTATTGCTTCAACTTAGAAGATTTTTCTGTGTTCTACTATGGTGCTTTTAGTGTCTCCACATACCGCAGCACGCGACATAGCTTTGCAGACGATAAATGTAACCGTCTCAGAGAGAAATGCGGCCAATGTGACGATCTGGCTTTAAGTCGATTCGATAACAAATGACGAAAACGGACTGATTTCTCAGGTTTTTACTACATATGAACCCTTTTTACATTCTCCCGTGCAACGCGGCTGCTAGTCCTCCTTTCATGCAAAATCTTAAGATTCCACCTTATGTCCAAGACACCAAAGCCGGCAAAAAATTAATAATCGATTACCAAAACTTGAATTGTACTGCTTCTTACTGGCTATTGCTTCAACTTAGAACATTCTTCTGTGTTCTACTATGGTGCATTTGGGGTCTCCGCATACCGCAGCACGCGACGTAGCTTTGCACACGAAAAATGTAACCGTCTCAGAGAGAAAAGCGGCCAATGTGACGATCTGGCTTTAAGTCGATTCGATAACAAATTACGAAAACGGACGGATTTCTCAGGTTTTTACTACATATGAACACTTTTCACATTCTCCCGTGCAACGCGGCTGCTAGTCCTCCTTTCATGCAATATCTTAATGTTCCACCTCATGTCCAAGGCACCAAAGCCGCCTAAAATCAATAATCGATAACCAAAACTTGAATTGTACTGCTTCTTACTGGCTATTGCTTCAACTTAAAAGCTTCATCTGTGTTCTAATATGGTGCTTTTAGTGTCTCCGCATACCGCAGCACGAGACATAGCTATGCAGACGATAAATGTAACCGTCTCAGAGAGAAAAGCGGCCAATGTGACGATCTGGCTTTAAGTCGATTCGATAACAAATGACGAAAACGGACGGATTTCTCAGGTGTTTACTATATATGAACACTTTTCACATTCTCCCGTGCAACGTGGCTACTAGTCCTCCTTCCATGCAAAATCTTATGTTCCTAGGTCATGTCCAAGCCACCAAAGCCGGCTAAAAAGTGAATACTTGACAACTAAAACTTGAATTGTACTACTTCTTACTGGCTATTACTTCAACTTAGAAGCTTCTTCTGTGTTCTACTATGGTGCTTTTAGAGTCTCCGCATACCGCAGCAGGCGACATAGCTTTGCAGACGATAAATGTAACCGTCTCAGAGAGAAAAGCGGCCAATGTGACGATCAGGCTTTAAGTCGATTCGATAACAAATGACGAAAACGGACTGATTTCTTAGGTTTTTACTTTTCACATTCTCCCGTGAAACGGGGCTGCTAGTCCTCCTTTCATGCAAACTCTTAAGGTTCCACCTCATATCCAAAGCACCAAGGCCGGCTAAAAATCAATAATCGACAACCAAAACTTGAATTGTACAGCTTCTTACTGGCTATTGCTTCAACTTAGAAGCTTCTTTTGTGTTCTACTATGGTGCATTTAGTGTCTCCGCATACCGCAGCACGCGACATAGCTTTGCAGACTATAAATGTAACCGTCTCAGAGAGAAAAGCGGCCAATGTGACGATCTGGCTTTAAGTCGATTCGATAACAAATGACGAAAACGGACGGATTTCTCAGGTTTTTACTACATATGAACCCTTTTCACATTCTCCCCTGCAACGCGGCAGCTATTCCTCCTTTCATGCAAAATATTAATGTTCCACCTCATGTCCAAGGCACCAAAGCCGCCTAAAATTAATAATCGATAACCAAAACTTGAATTGTACTGCTTCTTACTGGCTATTGCTTCAACTTAAAAGCTTCATCTGTGTTCTAATATGGTGCTTTTAGTGTCTCCGCATACCGCAGCACGAGACATAGCTATGCAGACGATAAATGTAACCGTCTCAGAGAGAAAAGCGGCCAATGTGATGATCTGCCTTTAAGTCGATTCGATAACAAATGACGAAACCGGACGGATTTCTCAGCTTTTTACTACATATGAACACTTTTCACATTCTCCCTTGCAACGCGGCTGCTAGTCCTCCTTTCATGCATAACCTTAATGTTCCACCTCATGTCCAAGACACCAAAGCCGGCAAAAAGTTAATAATCGTTAACCAAAACTTGAATTGTACTGCTTCTTACTGGCTATTGCTTCAACTTAGAAGATTTTTCTGTGTTCTACTATGGTGCTTTTAGTGTCTCCGCATACCGCAGCACGCGACATAGCTTTGCAGACGATAAATGTAACCGTCTCAGAGAGAAAAGCGGCCAATGTGACGATCTGGCTTTAAGTCGATTCGATAACAAATGACGAAAACGGACGGATTTCTCAGGTTTTTACTACATATGAACACTTTTCACATTCTGCCGTGCAACGCGGCTGCTAGTCCTCCTTTCATGCAAAATCTTAATGTTCCACCTCATGTCCAAGGCACCAAAGTCGGCTAAAAATCGATAATGGATAACCAAAACTTAAATTGTACTGCTTCTTACTGGCTATTGCTTCAACTTAGAAGATTTTTCTGTGTTCTACTATGGTGCTTTTAGTGTCTCCGCATACCGCAGCATGCGACATAGCTTTGCAGACGATAAATGTAACCGTCTCAGAGAGAAAAGCGGCCAATGTGACGATCTGGCTTTAAGTCGATTCGATAACAACTGACGAAAACGGACTGATTTCTCAGGTTTTTACTACATATGAACCCTTTTTACATTCTCCCGTGCAACGTGGCTGCTAGTCCTCCTTTCATGCAAAATCTTAAGATTCCACCTTATGTCCAAGACACCAAAGCCGGCAAAAAATTAATAATCGATTACCAAAACTTGAATTGTACTGCTTCTTACTGGTTATTGATTCAACTTAGAAGATTCTTCTGTGTTCTACTATGGTGCATTTGGGGTCTCCGCATACCGCAGCACGCGACATAGCTTTGCAGACGAAAAATGTAACCGTCTCAGAGAGAAAAGCGGCCAATGTGACGATCTGGCTTTAAGTCGATTCGATAACAAATTACGAAAACAGACGGATTTCTCAGGTTTTTACTACATATGAACACTTTTCACATTCTCCCGTGCAACGCGGCTGCTAGTCCTCCTTTCATGCAAAATCTTAATGTTCCACCTCATGTCCAAGGCAACAAAGCCGCCTAAAATCAATAATCGATAACAAAAACTTGAATTGTACTGCTTCTTACTGGCTATTGCTTGAACTTAAAAGCTTCATCTGTATTCTAATATGGTGCTTTTAGTGTCTCCGCATACCGCAGCACGAGACATAGCTATGCAGACGATAAATGTAACCGTCTCAGAGAGAAAAGCGGCCAATGTGACGATCTGGCTTTAAGTCGATTCGATAACAAATGACGAAAACGGACGGATTTCTCAGGTGTTTACTATATATGAACACTTTTCACATTCTCCCGTGCAACGCGGCTGCTAGTCCTCCTTTCATGCAAAATCTTATGTTCCTAGGTCATGTCCAAGCCACCAAAGCCGGCTAAAAAGTGAATACTTGACAACTAAAACTTGAATTGTACTACTTCTTACTGGCTATTACTTCAACTTAGAAGCTTCTTCTGTGTTCTACTATGGTGCTTTTAGTGTTTCCGCATACCGCAGCACGCGACATAGCTTTGCAGACGATAAATGTAACCGTCTCAGAGAGAAAAGCGGCCAATGTGACGATCTGGCCTTAAGTCGATTCGATAACAAATGACGAAAACGGACTGATTTCTTAGGTTTTTACTTTTCACATTCTCCCGTGAAACGGGGCTGCTAGTCCTCCTTTCATGCAAAATCTTAAGGTTCCACCTCATGTCTAAAGCACCAAGGCCGGCTAAAAATCAATAATCGACAACCAAAACTTGAATTGTACAGCTTCTTACTGGCTATTGCTTCAACTTAGAAGCTTCTTTTGTGTTCTACTATGGTGCTTTTAGTGTCTCCGCATACCGCAGCACGCGACATAGCTTTGCAGACGATAAATGTAACCGTCTCAGAGAGAAAAGCCGCCAATGTGACGATCTGGCTTTAAGTCGATTCGATAACACATTACGAAAACGGACGGATTTCTCATTTTTTTACTACATATGAACACTTTTCATATTCTCCCGTGCAACGCGGCTGCTAGTCCTCCTTTCATGCAAAATCTTAAGGTCCTAGGTCATGTCCAAGACACCAAAGCCGGCTTAAAAGGGAATAATCGACAACTAAAACTTGAATTGTACTACATCTTACTGGCTATTACGTCAACTTAGAAGCTTCTTCTGTGTTCTACTATGGTGCTTGTAGTGTCTCCGCATACCGCAGCACGCGACATAGCTTTGCAGACGATAAATGTAACCGTCTCAGAGAGAAAAGCGGCCAAGGTGACGATCTGGCTTTAAGTCGATTCGATAACAAATGACGAAAACGGACGGATTTCTCAGGTTTTTACTACATATGAACACTTTTCACATTCTCCCGTGCAACGCGGCTGCCAGTCCTCCTTTCATGCAAAATCTTAAGGTTCCACCTCATGTCCAATACACCAAAGCCGGCTAAAAATCAATTATCGATAAACTAAACAAGAATTTTACTGCTTCTTACTGACTATTGCTTCAACTTAGAAGTTTCTTCTGTGTTCTACTATGATGCTTTTATTGTTTCCGCGTACCGCAGCACGCGACATATCTTTGCAGACGATAAATGTAACCGTCTCAGAGAGAAAAGCGGCCAACGTGACGATCTGGCTTTAAGTCGATTCGATAACAAATGACGAAAATGGACGGATTTATCAGGTTTTTACTACATATGAACACTTTGTACATTCTCCCGTGCAACGGGGCTGCTAGTCCTCCTTTCATGCAAAATCTTAAGGTCCTAGGTCATGTCCAAGCCACCAAAGCCGGCTAAAAAAGTGAATAATTCACAACTAAAACTTCAATTGTACTACTTCTTACTGGCTATTGCTTCAACTTAGAAGCTTCTTCTGTGTTCTACTATGGTGCTTTTAGTGTCTCCGCATACCGCAGCACGCGACATAGCTTTGCAGACCATAAATGAAACCGTCTCAGGGAGAAAAGCGGCCAATGTGACGATCTGGCTTTAAGTCGATTCGATAACAAATGACGAAAACGGACGGATTTCTCAGGTTTTTACTACATATGAACACTTTTCACATTCTCCCGTGCAACGCGGCTGCTATTCCTCCTTACATGCAAAATCTTAAGGTTCCACCTAATGTCCAAAGCACCAAGGCCGGCTAAAAATCAATAATCGATAACCAAAACTTGAATTGTACTGCTTCTTACTGGCTATTGTTTAATCTTAGAAGCTTCTTATGTGTTCTACTATGGTGCTTTTAGAGTTTCCGCATACCGCAGCACGCGACATATCTTTTCAGACTATAAGTGTAACCGTCTCACAGAGAAAAGCGGCCAATGTGACGATCTGGCTTTAAGTCGATTCGATAACAAATGACGAAAATGGACGGATTTTTCAGGTTTTTACTACATATGAACACTTTTCACATTTTCCCGTGCAACTCGGCTGCTAATCCTCTTTTCATGCAGAATCTTAATGTTCCACCTCATGTCCAAGGCACCAGAGCCTCCTAAAAATCAATAATCGATAACCAAAACTTGAATTGTACTGCTTATTACTGGTTATTGCTTCAACTTAGAAGCTTCTTCTGTGTTCTACTATGGTGCTTTTAGTGTTTCCGCATTCCGCAGCATGCGACATAGCTTTGCAGACGATAAATGTAACCGTCTCAGAGAGAAAAGCGGCCAATGTGACTATCTGGCTTTAAGTCGATTCGATAACAAATGACGAAAACGGACGGATTTCTCAGGTTTTTACTACATATGAACACTTTTCACATTCTCCCGTGCAACGCGGCTGTTAGTCCTCCTTTCATGCAAAATCTTATGGTCCTAGGTCATGTCCAAGCCAACAAAGCCGGCTAAAAAGTGAATAATCGACAACTAAAACTTCAATTGTACTACTTCTTACTGGCAATTGTTTCAACTTAGAAGCTTCTTCTGTGTTCTACTATGGTGCTTTTAGTGTCTCCGCATACCGCAGCACGCAACGTAGCTTTGCAGACGATAAATGTAACCGTCTCAGAGAGAAAAGCGGCCAATGTGACGATCTGGCTTTAAGTCGATTCGATAACAAATGACGAAAACGGACGGATTTCTCAGGTGTTTATTATATTTGAACACTTTTCACATTCTACCGTGGTACGCGGCTGCTAGTCCTCCTTTCATGCAAAATCTTAAGGTTCCACCTCATGTCCATGGCATTAAAGCCCCCTAAAAATAAATATTCGATAACCAAAACTTGAATTGTGCTGCTTCTTACTGGCTATTGCTTCAACTTAGAAGCTTCTTCTGTGCTCTACTATGGTGCTTTTAGAGTCTCCGCATACCGCAGCACGCGACATAGCTTTGCAGACGATAAATGTAACCGTCTCAGAGAGAAAAGCGGCCAATGTGACGATCTGGCTTTAAGTCGATTCAGTAACAAATGACGAAAACGGACGGATTTCTCAGGTTTTTACTACATATGAACCCTTTATCACATTCTCCCGTGCAACGCGGCTGCTAGTCCTCCTTTCATGCAAAATCTTAAGGTCCTAGGCCATGTCCAAGCCACCAAACCCGGCTAAAAAGTGAATAATCGACAACTAAAACTTGAGTTGTACTACTTCTTAGTGGCTATTACTTCAACTTAGAAACTTCTTCTGTGTTCTACTATGGTGCTTTTAGTGTCTCCCCATACCGCAGCACGCGACGTAGCTTTGCAGGAGATAAATGTAACCGTCTCAGAGAGAAAAGCGGCCAATGTGACGATCTGGCTTTAAGTCGATTCGATAACAAATGACGAAAACGGACGGATTTTTCAGGTTTTTAATACATATGAACCCTTTTCACATTCTCCCGTGCAACGCGGCTGCTAGTCCTCCTTTCATGCAAAATCTTAACGTCCTAGGTCATGTCCAAGCCACCAAAGCCGGCTAAAAATCAATAATCGATAACCAAAACTTGAATTGTACTGCTTCTTACTGACTATTGCTTCAACTTAGAAGCTTCTTATGTGTTCTACTATGGTGCTTTTAGAGTTTACGCATACCGCAGCACGCGACATAGCTTTGCAGACTATAAATGTATCCGTCTCAGAGAGAAAAGCGGCAAATGTGACGATCTGGCTTTAAGTCGATTCGATAACAAATGACGAAAACGGACGGATTTCTCAGGTTTTTACTACATCTGAACCCTTTTCTCATTCTCCCGTGCAACGCGGCTGCTAGTCCCCCTTTCATGCAAAATCTTAAGGTTCCACCTCATGTCCAAGGCACCAAAGTCGGCTAAAAATCAATAATCGATAACCAAAACTTGAATTGTACTGCTTTTTACTGGCGATTCCTTCAACTTAGAAGCTTCTTCTGTGTTCTAATATGGTGCTTTTAGAGTCTCCGCATACCGCAGCACGGGACATAGCTTTGCAGACGATAAATGTAACCGTTTCAGAGAGAAAAGCGGCCAATGTGACGATCTGGCTATAAGTCGATTCGATAACATATGACGAAAACGGACTGATTTCTCAGGTTTTTACTTTTCACATCCTCCCGTGCAACGGGGCTGCTAGTCCTCCTTTCATGCAAAATCTTTAGGTTCCACTTTATGTCCAAAGCACCAAGGCCGGCTAAAAATCAATATTCGATAACCAAAACTTGAATTGTACTGCTTCTTACTGGCTATTGCTTCAACTTAGAAGCTTCTTCTGTGTTCTACTATGGTGCTTTTAGAGTCTCCACATACCGCAGCAGGCGACATAGCTTTGGAGACGATAAATGTAACCGTCTCAGAGAGAAAAGCGGCCAATGTGACGATCAGGCTTTAAGTCGATTCGATAACAAATGACGAAAACGGACTGATTTCTTAGGTTTTTACTTTTCATATTCTCCCGTGAAACGGGGCTGCTAGTCCTCCTTTCATGCAAAATCTTAAGGTTCCACCTCATGTCCAAAGCACCAAGGCCGGCTAAAAATCAATAATCGACAACCAAAACTTGAATTTTACAGCTTCTTACTGGCTATTGCTTCAACTTAGAAGCTTCTTTTGTGTTCTACTATGGTGCTTTTAGTGTCTCCGCAAACCGCAGCACGCGACATAGCTTTGCAGACTATAAATGTAACCGTCTCAGAGAGAAAAGCGGCCAATGTGACGATCTGGCTTTAAGTCGAATCGATAACAAATGACGAAAACGGACGGATTTCTCAGGTTTTTACTACATATGAACCCTTTTCACATTCTCCCCTGCAACGCGGCTGCTAGTCCTCCTTTCATGCAAAATCTTAATGTTCCACCTCATGTCCAAGGCACCAAAGCCGACTAAAATTAATAATCGATAACCAAAACTTGAATTGTACTGCTTCTTACTGGCTATTGCTTCAACTTAAAAGCTTCATCTGTGTTCTAATATGGTGCTTTTATTGTCTCCGCATACCGCAGCACGAGACATAGCTATGCAGACGATAAATGTAACCGTCTCAGAGAGAAAAGCGGCCAATGTGACGATCTGGCTTTAAGTCGATTCGATAACAAATGACGAAACCGGACGGATTTCTCAGCTTTTTACTACATATGAACACTTTTCACATTCTCCCTTGCAACGCGGCTGCTAGTCCTCCTTTCATGCAAAATCTTAATGTTCCACCTCATGTCCAAGACACCAAAGCCGGCAAAAAATTAATAATCGATAACCAAAACTTGAATTGTACTGCTTCTTACTGGCTATTGCTTCAACTTGGAAGATTTTTCTGTGTTCTACTATGGTGCTTTTAGAGTCTCCGCATACCGCAGCAGGCGACATAGCTTTGGAGACGATAAATGTAACCGTCTCAGAGAGAAAAGCGGCCAATGTGACGATCAGGCTTTAAGTCGATTCGATAACAAATGACGAAAACGGACTGATTTCTTAGGTTTTTACTTTTCACATTCTCCCGTGAAACGGGGCTGCTAGTCCTCCTTTCATGCAAAATCTTAAGGTTCCACCTCATGTCCAAAGCACCAAGGCCGGCTAAAAATCAATAATCGACAACCAAAACTTGAATTGTACAGCTCCTTACTGGCTATTGCTTCAACTTAGAAGCTTCTTTTGTGTTCTACTATGGTGCATTTAGTGTCTCCGCATACCGCAGCACGCGACATAGCTCTGCAGACTATAAATGTAACCGTCTCGGAGAGAAAAGTGGCCAATGTGACGATCTGGCTTTAAGTCGATTCGATAACAAATGACGAAAACGGACGGATTTCTCAGGTTTTTACTACATATGAACACTTTTCACATTCTGCCGTGCAACGCGGCTGCTAGTCCTCCTTCCATGCAAAATCTTAATGTTCCACCTCATGTCCAAGGCACCAAAGTCGGCTAAAAATCGATAATGGATAACTAAAACTTAAATTGTACTGCTTCTTACTGGCTATTGCTTCAACTTAGAAGATTTTTCTGTGTTCTACTATGGTGCTTTTAGTGTCTCCGCATACCGCAGCACGCGACATAGCTTTGCAGACGATAAATGTAACCGTCTCAGAGAGGAAAGCGGCCAATGTGACGATCTGGCTTTAAGTCGATTCGATAACAAATGACGAAAACGGACTGATTTCTCAGGTTTTTACTACATATGAACCCTTTTTACATTCTCCCGTGCAACGTGGCTGCTAGTCCTCCTTTCATGCAAAATCTTAAGATTCCACCTTATGTCCAAGACACCAAAGCCGGCAAAAAATTAATAATCGATTACCAAAACTTGAATTGTACTGCTTCTTACTGGCTTTTGCTTCAACTTAGAAGATTCTTCTGTGTTCTACTATGGTGCATTTGGGGTCTCCGCATACCGCAGCACGCGACATAGCTTTGCAGACGAAAAATGTAACCGTCTCAGAGAGAAAAGCGGCCAATGTGACGATCTGGCTTTAAGTCGATTCGATAACAAATTACGAAAACAGATGGATTTCTCAGGTTTTTACTACATATGAACACTTTTCACATTCTCCCGTGCAACGCGGCTGCTAGTCCTCCTTTCATGCAAAATCTTAATGTTCCAACTCATGTCCAAGGCAACAAAGCCGCCTAAAATCAATAATCGATAACAAAAACTTGAATTGTACTGCTTCTTACTGGCTATTGCTTCAACTTAAAAGCTTCATCTGTGTTCTAATATGGTGCTTTTAGTCTCTCCGCATACCGCAGCACGAGACATAGCTATGCAGACGATAAATGTAACCGTCTCAGAGAGAAAAGCGGCCAATGTGACGATCTGGCTTTAAGTCGATTACATAACAAATGACGAAAACGGACGGATTTCTCAGGTGTTTACTATATATTAACACTTTTCACATTCTCCCGTGCAACGCGGCTGCTAGTCCTCCTTTCATGCAAAATCTTATGTTCCTAGGTCATGTCCAAGCCACCAAAGCCGGCTAAAAAGTGAATACTTGACAACTAAAACTTGAATTGTACTACTTCTTACTGGCTATTACTTCAACTTAGAAGCTTCTTCTGTGTTCTACTATGGTGCTTTTAGTGTTTCCGCATACCGCAGCACGCGACATAGCTTTGCAGACGATAAATGTAACCGTCTCAGAGAGAAAAGCGGCCAATGTGACGATCTGGCTTTAAGTCGAGTCGATAACAAATGACGAAAACGGACGGATTTCTCAGGTTTTTACTACATCTGAACCCTTTTCACATTCTCCCGTGCAACGCGGCTGCTAGTCCTCCTTTCATGCAAAATCTTATGGTTCCACCTCATGCCCATGGCACCAAAGCCGGCTAAAAATCAATATTCGAAAACCAAAACTTGAATTGTACTGCTTCTTACTGGCTATTGCTTCAACTTAGAAGCTTCTTCTGTGTTCTACTATGGTGCTTTTAGAGTCTCCGCATACCGCAGCAGGCGACATAGCTTTGCAGACGATAAATGTAACCGTCTCAGAGAGAAAAGCGGCCAATGTGACGATCTGGCTTTAAGTCGATTCGATAACAAATGACGAAAACGGACTGATTTCTTAGGTTTTTACTTTTCACATTCTCCCGTGAAACGGGGCTGCTAGTCCTCCTTTCATGCAAAATCTTAAGGTTCCACCTCATGTCCAAAGCACCAAGGCCGGCTAAAAATCAATAATCGACAACCAAAACTTGAACTGTACAGCTTCTTACTGGCTATTGCTTCAACTTAGAAGCTTCTTTTGTGTTCTACTATGGTGCTTTTAGTGTCTCCGCATACCGCAGTACGCGACATAGCTTTGCAGACGATAAATGTAACCGTCTCAGAGAGAAAAGCGGCCAATGTGTCGATCTGGCTTTAAGTCGATTCGATAACACATTACGAAAACGGACGGATTTCTCATTTTTTTACTACATATGAACACTTTTCATATTCTCCCGTGCAACGCGGCTGCTAGTCCTCCTTTCATGCAAAATCTTAAGGTCCTAGGTCATGTCCAAGCCACCAAAGCCGGCTTAAAAGGGAATAATCGACAACTAAATCTTGAATTGTACTACTTCTTACTGGCTATTACGTCAACTTAGAAGCTTCTTCTGCGTTCTACTATGGTGCTTGTAGTGTTTCCGCATACCGCAGCACGCGACATAGCTTTGCAGACGATAAATGTAACCGTCTCAGAGAGAAAAGCGGCCAAGGTGACGATCTGGCTTTAAGTCGATTCGATAACAAATGACGAAAACGGACGGATTTCTCAGGTTTTTACTACATATGAACACTTTTCACATTCTCCCGTGCAACGCGGCTGCCAGTCCTCCTTTCATGCAAAATCTTAAGGTTCCACCTCATGTCCAATACACCAAAGCCGGCTAAAAATCAATTATCGATAAACTAAACAAGAATTTTACTGCTTCTTACTGACTATTGCTTCAACTTAGAAGTTTCTTCTGTGTTCTACTATGATGCTTTTATTGTTTCCGCGTACCGCAGCACGCGACATATCTTTGCAGACGATAAATGTAACCGTCTCAGAGAGAAAAGTGGCCAACGTGACGATCTGGCTTTAAGTCGATTCGATAACAAATGACGAAAATGGACGGATTTATCAGGTTTTTACTACATATGAACACTTTTTACATTCTCCCGTGCAACGGGGCTGCTAGTCCTCCTTTCATGCAAAATCTTAAGGTCCTAGGTCATGTTCAAGCCACCAAAGAAGGCTAAAAAAGTGAATAATTGACAACTAAAACTTCAATTGTACTACTTCTTACTGGCTATTGCTTCAACTTAGAAGCTTCTTCTGTGTTCTACTATGGTGCTTTTAGTGTCTCCGCATACCGCAGCACGCGACATAGCTTTGCAGACCATAAATGAAACCGTCTCAGAGAGAAAAGCGGCCAATGTGACGATCTGGCTTTAAGTCGATTCGATAACAAATGACGAAAACGGAATGATTTCTCTGGTTTTTACTACATATGAACACTTTTCACATTCTCCCGTGCAACGCGGCTGCTATTCCTCCTTTCATGCAAAATCGTAAGGTTCCACCTACTGTCCAAAGCACCAAGGCCGGCTAAAAATCAATAATCGATAACCAAAACTTGAATTGTACTGCTTCTTACTGGCTATTGCTTAATCTTAGAAGCTTCTTATGTGTTCTACTATGGTGCTTTTAGAGTTTCCGCATACCGCAGCACGCGACATATCTTTGCAGACTATAAATGTAACCGTCTCAGAGAGAAAAGCGCCAATGTGACGATCTGGCTTTAAGTCGATTCGATAACAAATGACGAAAATGGACGGATTTCTCAGGTTTTTACTACATATGAACACTTTTCACATTTTCCCGTGCAACTCGGCTGCTAATCCTCTTTTCATGCAGAATCTTAATGTTCCACCTCATGTCCAAGGCACCAGAGTCTCCTAAAAATCAATAATCGATAACCAAAACTTGAATTGTACTGCTTATTACTGGTTATTGCTTCAACTTAGAAGCTTCTTCTGTGTTCTACTATGGTGCTTTTAGTGTCTCCGCATACCGCAGCTCGCGACATAGCTTTGCAGACGATAAATGTAACCGATTCAGAAAGAAGAGTGGCCAATGTGACGATCTGGCTTTAAGTCGATTCGATAACAAATGACGAAAACGGACGGATTTCTTAGGTTTTTACTACATATGAACCCTTTTCTCATTCTCCCGTGCAACGCGGCTGCTAGTCCTCCTTTCATGCAAAATCTTAAGGTTCCACCTCATGTCCAAGGCACCAAAGCCGGCTAAAAATCAATAATCGATAACCAAAACTTGAATTGTACTGCTTCTTACTGACTATTGCTTCAACTTAGAAGATTCTTCTGTGTTCTACTATGGTGCTTTTAGTGTTTCCGCATTCCGCAGCATGCGACATAGCTTTGCAGACGATAAATGTAACCCTCTCAGAGAGAAAAGCGGCCAATGTGACTATCTGGCTTTAAGTCGATTCGATAACAAATGACGAAAACGGACGGATTTCTCATGTTTTTACTACATATGAACACTTTTCACATTCTCCCTTGCAACGCGGCTGCTAGTCCTCTTTTCATGCAAAATCTTAAGGTCCTAGGTCATGTCCAAGCCACCAAAGCCGGCTAAAAAGTGAATAATCGACAACTAAAACTTCAATTGTACTACTTCTTACTGGCAATTGCTTCAACTTAGAAGCTTCTTCTGTGTTCTACTATGGTGCTTTTAGTGTCTCCGCATACCGCAGCACGCAACGTAGCTTTGCAGACGATAAATGTAACCGTCTCAGAGAGAAAAGCGGCCAATGTGACGATCTGGCTTTAAGTCGATTCGATAACAAATGACGAAAACGGACGGATTTCTCAGGTGTTTATTATATTTGAACACTTTTCACATTCTACCGTGGTACGCGGCTGCTAGTCCTCCTTTCATGCAAAATCTTAAGGTTCCACCTCATGTCCATGGCACTAAAGCCCCCTAAAAATCAATATTCGATAACCAAAACTTGAATTGTGCTGCTTCTTACTGGCTATTGCTTCAACTTAGAAGCTTCTTCTGTGCTCTACTATGGTGCTTTTAGAGTCTCCGCATACCGCAGCACGTGACATAGCTTTGCAGACGATAAATGTAACCGTCTCAGAGAGAAAAGCGGCCAATGTGACGATCTGGCTTTAAGTCGATTCAGTAACAAATGACGAAAACGGACGGATTTCTCAGGTTTTTACTACATATGAACCCTTTATCACATTCTCCCGTGCAACGCGGCTGATAGTCCTCCTTTCATGCAAAATCTTAAGGTCCTAGGCCATGTCCAAGCCACCAAAGCCGGCTTATAAGTGAATAATCGACAACTAAAACTTGAATTGTACTACTTCTTACTGGCTATTGCTTCAACTTAGAAGCTTCTTCTGTGTTCTACTATGGTGCTTTTAGTGTCTCCGCATACCGCAGCACGAGACATAGCTTTGCAGACGACAAATGTAACCGTCTCAGAGAGAAAAGCGGCCAATGTGACGATCTGGTTTTAAGTCGATTCGATAACAAATGACGAAAACGGACGGATTTCTCAGGTTTTTACTACATATCAACACTTTTCATATTCTCCCGTGCAACGCGGCTGCTATTCCTCCTTTCATGCAAAATCTTAAGGTCCTAGGTCATGTCCAAGCGACCAAACCCGGCTAAAAAGTGAATAATCGACAACTAAAACTTGAGTTGTACTACTTCTTACTGGCTATTACTTCAACTTAGAAACTTCTTCTGTGTTCTACTATGGTGCTTTTAGTGTCTCCGCATACCGCAGCACGCGACGTAGCTTTGCAGACGATAAATGTAACCGTCTCAGAGAGAAAAGCGGCCAATGTGACGATCTGGCTTAAGTCGATTCGATAAAAAATGACGAAAACGGACGGATTTTTCAGGTTTTTACTACATATGAACCCTTTTCACATTCTCCCGTGCAACGCGGCTGCTAGTCCTCCTTTCATGCAAAATCTTAACGTCCTAGGTCATGTCCAAGGCACCAAAGCCGGCTAAAAATCAATAATCGATAACCAAAACTTGAATTGTACTGCTTCTTACTGACTATTGCTTCAACTTAGAAGATACTTCTGTGTTCTACTATGGTGCTTTTAGTGTTTCCGCATTCCGCAGCATGCGACATAGCTTTGCAGACGATAAATGTAACCGTCTCAGAGAGAAAAGCGGCCAATGTGACGATCTGGCTTTAAGTCGATTCGATAAAAAATGACGAAAACGGACGGATTTTTCAGGTTTTTACTACATATGAACCCTTTTCACATTCTCCCGTGCAACGCGGCTGCTAGTCCTCCTTTCATGCAAAATCTTAACGTCCTAGGTCATGTCCAAGCCACCAAAGCCGGCTAAAAATCAATAATCGATAACCAAAACTTGAATTGTACTGCTTCTTACTGACTATTGCTTCAACTTAGAAGCTTCTTATGTGTTCTACTATGGTGCTTTTAGAGTTTACGCATACCGCATCACGCGACATATCTTTGCAGACTATAAATGTATCCGTCTCAGAGAGAAAAGCGGCCAATGTGACGATCTGGCTTTAAGTCGATTCGATAACATATGACGAAAACGGACTGATTTCTCAGGTTTTTACTTTTCACATTCTCCCGTGCAACGGGGCTGCTAGTCCTCCTTTCATGCAAAATCTTAAGGTTCCACTTTATGTCCAAAGCACCAAGGCCGGCTAAAAATCAATAATCGATAAACAAAACTTGAATTGTACTGCTTCTTACTGGCTATTGCTTCAACTTAGAAGCTTCTTCTGTGATCTACTATGGTGCTTTTAGTGCCTCCGCATACCGCAGCACGCGACATAGCTTTGCAGACGAAAAATGTAACCGTCTCAGAGAGAAAAGCGGCCAATGTGACGATCTGGCTTTAAGTCGATTCGATAACAAAAGACGATAACGGACGGATTTCTCATGTTTTTACTACATATGAACCCTTTATCACATTCTCCCGTGCAA
The DNA here is from genome assembly GCF_023897955.1 of Schistocerca gregaria. NCBI lineage: Eukaryota > Metazoa > Arthropoda > Insecta > Orthoptera > Acrididae > Schistocerca > Schistocerca gregaria. The sequence continues at coordinate 10,435,862 of NW_026061759.1, forward strand.
CGCGGCTGCTAGTCCTCCTTTCATGCAAAATCTTAAGGTCCTAGGTTATGTCCAAGCCACCAAAGCTGGCTAAAAAGTGAATAATCGACAACTAAAACTTGAATTGTACTACTTCTTACTGGCTATTGCTTCAACTTAGAAGCTTCTTCTGTGTTCTACTATGGTGCTTTTAGTGTCTCCGTATACCGCAGCACGCGACATATCTTTGCAGACTATAAATGTATCCGTCTCAGAGAGAAAAGCGGCCAATGTGACGATCTGGCTTTAAGTCGATTCGATAACAAATGACGAAAACGGACTGATTTCTCAGGTTTTTACTTTTCACATTCTCCCGTGCAACGGGGCTGCTAGTCCTCCTTTGATGCAAAATCTTAAGGTTCCACTTTATGTCCAAAGCACCAAGGCCGGCTAAAAATCAATAATCGATAAACAAAACTTGAATTGTACTGCTTCTTACTGGCTATTGCTTCAACTTAGAAGCCTCTTCTGTGTTCTACTATAGTGCTTTTAGTGTCTCCGCATACCGCAGCACGCGACATAGCTTTGCAGACGATAAATGTAACCGTCTCAGAGAGAAAAGCGGCCAATGTGACGATCTGGCTTTAAGTCGATTCGATAACAAATGACGATAACGGACGGATTTCTCAGGTTTTTACTACATATGAACCCTTTTCATATTCTCCCGTGCAACGCGGCTTCTAATCCTCCTTTCAGGCAAAATCTTAACGTCCTAGGTCATGTCCAAGCCACCAAAGCCGGCTAAAAATCAATAATCGATAACCAAAACTTGAATTGTACTGCTTCTTACTGACTATTGCTTCAGCTTAAAAGCTTCTTATGTGTTCTACTATGGTGCTTTTAGAGTTTCCGCATACCGCAGCACGCGACATAGCTTTGCAGACGATAAATGTAACCGTCTCAGAGAGAAAAGCGGCCAATGTGACGATCTGGCTTTAAGTCGATTCGATAACAAATGACGAAAACGGACGGATTTCTCAGGTTTTTACTACACATGAAACCTTTTCTCATTCTCCCGTGCAACGCGGCTGCTAGTCCTCCTTTCATGCAAAATCTTAAGGATTCTACCTCATGTCCAAGGCACCAAAGTCGGCTAAAAATCAATAATCGATAACCAAAACTTGAATTGTACTGCTTCTTACTGGCGATTCCTTCAACTTAGAAGCTTCTTCTGTGTTCTACTATGACGCTTTTAGAGTCTCCGCATACCGCAGCACGGGACGTAGCTTTGCAGACGATAAATGTAACCGTCTCAGAGAGAAAAGCGGCCAATGTGACGATCTGGCTTTAAGTCGATTCGATAACAAATGACGAAAACGGACTGATTTCTCAGGTTTTTACTTTTCACATTCTCCCGTGCAACGGGGCTGCTAGTCCTCCTTTCATGCAAAATCTTAACGTTCTACCTCATGTCCAAGGCACCAAAACCCCCTAAAAATCAATAATCGATAACCAAAACTTGAATTGTACTGCTTCTTACTGGCTATTGCTTCAACTTAGAAGATTCTTCTGTGTTCTACTATGGTGCTTTTAGTGTCTCCGCATACCGCACCACGCGACATAGCTTTGCAGACGATAAATGTAACCGTCTCAGAGAGAAAAGCGGCCAATGTGACGATCTGGCTTTAAGTCGATTCGGTAACAAATGACGAAAACGGACGGATTTCTCAGGTTTTTACTACATATGAACACTTTTCACATTCTCCCGTGCAACACGGCTGCAAGTCCTCCTTTCATGTAAAATCTTAAGGTCCTAGGTCATGTCCAAGCCACCAAAGCCGGCTAAAAAGTGAGTAATCGACAACTAAAACTTGAATTGTACTACTTCTTACTGGCTATTACTACAACTTAGAAGCTTCTTCTGTGTTCAACTATGGTGCTTTTAGAGTCTCCGCATACCGCAGCACGGGACATAGCTTTGCAGACGAAAAATGTAACCGTCTCAGAGAGAAGAGCGGCCAATGTGACGATCTGGCTTTAAGTCGATTCGATAACAAATGACGAAAACGGACTGATTTCTCTGGTTTTTACTTTTCACATTCTCCCGTTCCACGCGGCTGCTAGTCCTCCTTTCATGCAAAATCTTAACGTTCTACCTCATGTCCAAGGCACCAAAGCCCCCTAAAAATCAATAATCGATAACAGAAACTTGAATTGTACTGACTCTTACTGGCTATTGCTTCAACTTAGAAGATTCTTCTGTGTTCTACTATGTTGCTTTTAGTGTCTCCGCATACCGCAGCACGCGACATAGCTTTGCAGACGAAAAATGTAACCGTCTCAGAGAGAAAAGCGGCCAATGTGACGATCTGGCTTTAAGTCGATTCGATAACAAATGACGAAAACGGACGGATTTCTCAGGTTTTTACTTTTCACATTCTCCCGTGCAACGGGGCTGCTAGTCCCCCTTTCATGCAAAATCTTAACGTTCCACCTCATGTCCAAGGCACCAAAGCCCCCTAAAAATCAATAATCGATAACCAAAACTTGAATTGTACTGCTTCTTACTGGCTATTGCTTCAACTTAGAAGATTCTTCTGTGTTCTACTATGGTGCTTTTAGTGTCTCCGCATACCGCCGCACGCGACATAGCTTTGCAGACGAAAAATGTAACCGTCTCAGAGAGAAATGCGGCCAATGTGACGATCTGGCTTTAAGTCGATTCGATAACAAATGACGAAAACGGACGGATTTCTCAGGTTTTTACTACATATGAACCCTTTTCATATTCTCCCGTGCAACGCGGCTTCTAATCCTCCTTTCAGGCAAAATCTTAACGTTTTAGGTCATGTCCAAGCCACCAAAGCCGGCTAAAAATCAATAATCGATAACCAAAACTTGAATTGTACTGCTTCTTACTGACTATTGCTTCAGCTTAGAAGCTTCTTATGTGTTCTACTATGGTGCTTTTAGAGTTTCCGCATACCGCAGCACGCGACATAGCTTTGCAGACGATAAATGTAACCGTCTCAGAGAGAAAAGCGGCCAATGTGACGATCTGGCATTAAGTCGATTCGATAACAAATGACGAAAACGGACGGATTTCTCAGGTTTTTACTACACATGAAACCTTTTCTCATTCTCCCGTGCAACGCGGCTGCTAGTCCTCCTTTCATGCAAAATCTTAAGGATTCTACCTCATGTCCAAGGCACCAAAGTCGGCTAAAAATCAATAATCGATAACCAAAACTTGAATTGTACTCCTTCTTACTGGCGATTCCTTCAACTTAGAAGCTTCTTCTGTGTTCTACTATGATGCTTTTAGAGTCTCCGCATACCGCAGCACGGGACATAGCTTTGCAGACGATAAATGTAACCGTCTCAGAGAGAAAAGCGGCCAATGTGACGATCTGGCTTTAAGTCGATTCGATAACAAATGACGAAAACGGACTGATTTCTCAGGTTTTTACTTTTCACATTCTCCCGTGCAACGGGGCTGCTAGTCCTCCTTTCATGCAAAATCCTAAGGTCCAAGGTCATGTCCAAGCCACCAAAGCCGGCTAAAAAGGGATAATCGACAACTAAAACTTGAATTGTACTACTTCTTACTGGCTATTGCTTCAACTTAGAAGCTTCTTCTGTGTTCTACTATGGTGCTTTTAGTGTCTCCGCATACCGCAGCACGCATCGTAGCTTTGCAGACGATAAATGTAACCGTCTCAGAGAGAAAAGCGGCCAATGTGACGATCTGGCTTTAAGTCGATTCGATAACAAATGACGAAAACGGACGGATTTCTCAGGTGTTTATTATATTTGAACACTTTTCACATTCTACCGTGGTACGCGGCTGCTAGTCCTCCTTTCATGCAAAATCTTAAGGTTCCACCTCATGTCCATGGCACTAAAGCCCCCTAAAAATCAATATTCGATAACCAAAACTTGAATTGTACTGCTTCTTACTGGCTATTGCTTCAACTTAGAAGATTCTTCTGTGTTCTACTATGGTGCTTTTAGTGTCTCCGCATACCGCAGCACGAGACATAGATTTGCAGACGACAAATGAAACCGTCTCAGAGAGAAAAGCGGCCAATGTGACGATCTGGCTTTAAGTCGATTCGATAACAAATGACGAAAACGAACGGATTTCTATGGTTTTTACTACATATCAACACTTTTCACATTCTCCCGTGCAACGCGGCTGCTAGTCCTCCTTTCATGCAAAATCTTAAGGTCCTAGGTCACGTCCAAGCCACCAAACCCGGCTAAAAAGTGAATAATCGACAACTAAAACTTGAGTTGTACTACTTCTTACTGGCTATTACTTCAACGTAGAAACTTCTTCTGTGTTCTACTATGGTGCTTTTAGTGTCTCCGCATACCGCAGCACGCGACGTAGCTTTGCAGACGATAAATGTAACCGTCTCAGAGAGAAAAGCGGCCAATGTGACGATCTGGCTTTAAATCGATTCGATAACAAATGACGAAAACGGACTGATTTCTCAGGTTTTTACTTTTCACATTCTCCCGTGCAACGGGGCTGCTAGTCCTCCTTTCATGCAAAATCTTAAGGTTCCACTTTATGTCCAAAGCACCAAGGCCGGCTAAAAATCAATAATCGATAAACAAAACTTGAATTGTACTGCTTCTTACTGGCTATTGCTTCAACTTAGAAGCTTCTTCTGTGATCTACTATGGTGCTTTTAGTGTCTCCGCATACCGCAGCACGCGACATAGCTTTGCAGACGAAAAATGTAACCGTCTCAGAGAGAAAAGCGGCCAATGTGACGATCTGGCTTTAAGTCGATTCGATAACAAAAGATGATAACGGACGGATTTCTCATGTTTTTACTACATATGAACCCTTTATCACATTCTCCCGTGCAACGCGGCTGCTAGTCATCCTTTCATGCAAAATCTTAAGGTCCTAGGTCATGTCCAAGCCACCAAAGCCGGCTAAAAAGTGAATAATCGACAACTAAAACTTGAATTGTACTACTTCTTACTGGCTATTGCTTCAACTTAGAAGCTTCTTCTGTGTTCTACTATGGTGCATTTAGTGTCTCCGCATACCGCACCACGCGACATAGCTTTGCAGACGATAAATGTAACCGTCTCAGAGAGAAAAGCGGCCAATGTGACGATCTGGCTTTAAGTCGATTCGGTAACAAATGACGAAAACGGACGGATTTCTCAGGTTTTTACTACATATGAACACTTTTCACATTCTCCCGTGCAACGCGGCTGCTAGTCCTCCTTTCATGCAAAATCTTAAGGTCCTAGGTTATGTCCAAGCCACCAAAGCTGGCTAAAAAGTGAATAATCGACAACTAAAACTTGAATTGTACTACTTCTTACTGGCTATTGCTTCAACTTAGAAGCTTCTTCTGTGTTCTACTATGGTGCTTTTAGTGTCTCCGTATACCGCAGCACGCGACATAGCTTTGCAGACGATAAATGTAACCGATTCAGAGAGAAGAGCGGCCAATGTGACGATTTGGCTTTAAGTCGATTCCATAACAAATGACGAAAACGGACGGATTTCTCAGGTTTTTACTACATATGAACCCTTTTCACATTCTCCCGTGCAACGCGGCTGCTAGTCCTCCTTTCATGCAAAATCTTAAGATTCCACCTTATGTCCAAGGCACCAAAGCCGGCCAAAAATCAATAATCGATAACCAAAACTTGAATTGTACTGCTTCTTACTGGCTATTGCTTCAACTTAGAAGCTTCTTCTGTGTTCTACTATAGTGCTTTTAGTGTCTCCGCATACCGCAGCACGCGACATAGCTTTGCAGACGATAAATGTAACCGTCTCAGAGAGAAAAGCGGCCAATGTGACGATCTGGCTTTAAGTCGATTCGATAACAAATGACGAAAACGGAGGGATTTCTCAGGTTTTTACTACATATGAACACTTTTCACATTCTCCCGTGCAACACGGCTGCAAGTCCTCCTTTCATGTAAAATCTTAAGGTCCTAGGTCATGTCCAAGCCACCAAAGCCGGCTAAAAAGTGAGTAATCGACAACTAAAACTTGAATTGTACTACTTCTTACTGGCTATTACTTCAACTTAGAAGCTTCTTCTGTGTTCAACTATGGTGCTTTTAGAGTCTCCGCATACCGCAGCACGGGACATAGCTTTGCAGACGAAAAATGTAACCGTCTCAGAGAGAAGAGCGGCCAATGTGACGATCTGGCTTTAAGTCGATTCGATAACAAATGACGAAAACGGACTGATTTCTCAGGTTTTTACTTTTCACATTCTCCCGTGCAACGGGGCTGCTAGTCCCCCTTTCATGCAAAATCTTAACGTTCCACCTCATGTCCAAGGCACCAAAGCCCCCTAAAAATCAATAATCGATAACCAAAACTTGAATTGTACTGCTTCTTACTGGCTATTGCTTCAACTTAGAAGATTCTTCTGTGTTCTACTATGGTGCTTTTAGTGTCTCCGCATACCGCAGCACGCGACATAGCTTTGCAGACGAAAAATGTAACCGTCTCAGAGAGAAAAGCGGCCAATGTGACGATCTGGCTTTAAGTCGATTCGATAACAAATGACGAAAACGGACGGATTTCTCAGGTTTTTACTACATATGAACCCTTTTCATATTCTCCCGTGCAACGCGGCTTCTAATCCTCCTTTCAGGCAAAATCTTAAGGTCCTAGGTCATGTCCAAACCACCAAAGCCGGCTAAAAATCAATAATCGATAACCAAAACTTGAATTGTACTGCTTCTTACTGCCTATTGCTTCAACTTAGAAGCTTCTTCTGTGTTCTACTATGATGCTTTTAGAGTCTCCGCATACCGCAGCACGGGACATAGCTTTGCAGACGATAAATGTAACCGTCTCAGAGAGAAAAGCGGCCTAAGTGACGATCTGGCTTTAAGTCGATTCGATAACAAATGACGAAAACGGACTGATTTCTCAGGTTTTTCCTTTTCACATTCTCCCGTGCAACGGGGCTGCTAGTCCTCCTTTCATGCAAAATCTTAAGTTTCTACCTTATGTCCAAAGCACCAAGGCCGGCTACAAATCAATAATCGATAAACAAAACTTGAATTGTACTGCTTCTTACTGGCTATTGCTTCAACTTAGAAGCTTCTTCTGTGTTCTACTATGGTGCTTTTAGTGTCTCCGCATACCGCAGCACGCAACGTAGCTTTGCAGACGATAAATGTAACCGTCTCAGAGAGAAAAGCGGCCAATGTGACGATCTGGCTTTAAGTCGATTCGATAACAAATGACGAAAACGGACGGATTTCTCAGGTGTTTATTATATTTGAACACTTTTCACATTCTACCGTGGTACGCGGCTGCTAGTCCTCCTTTCATGCAAAATCTTAAGGTTCCACCTCATGTCCATGGCACTAAAGCCCCCTAAAAATCAATATTCGATAACCAAAACTTGAATTGTGCTGCTTCTTACTGGCTATTGCTTCAACTTAGAAGCTTCTTCTGTGCTCTACTATGGTGCTTTTAGAGTCTCCGCATACCGCAGCACGTGACATAGCTTTGCAGACGATAAATGTAACCGTCTCAGAGAGAAAAGCGGCCAATGTGACGATCTGGCTTTAAGTCGATTCAGTAACAAATGACGAAAACGGACGGATTTCTCAGGTTTTTACTACATATGAACCCTTTATCACATTCTCCCGTGCAACGCGGCTGCTAGTCCTCCTTTCATGCAAAATCTTAAGATCCTAGGCCATGTCCAAGCCACCAAAGCCGGCTTATAAGTGAATAATCAACAACTAAAACTTGAATTGTACTACTTCTTACTGGCTATTGCTTCAACTTAGAAGTTTCTTCTGTGTTCTACTATGGTGCTTTTAGTGTCTCCGCATACCGCAGCACGAGACATAGCTTTGCAGACGACAAATGTAACCGTCTCAGAGAGAAAAGCGGCCAATGTGACGATCTGGCTTTAAGTCGATTCGATAACAAAAGACGATAACGGACGGATTTCTCATGTTTTTACTACATATGAACCCTTTATCACATTCTCCCGTGCAACGCGGCTGCTAGTCATCCTTTCATGCAAAATCTTAAGGTCCTAGGTCATGTCCAAGCCACCAAAGCCGGCTAAAAAGTGAATAATCGACAACTAAAACTTGAATTGTACTACTTCTTACTGGCTATTGCTTCAACTTAGAAGCTTCTTCTGTGTTCTACTATGGTGCTTTTAGTGTCTCCGCATACCGCACCACGCGACATAGCTTTGCAGACGATAAATGTAACCGTCTCAGAGAGAAAAGCGGCCAATGTGACGATCTGGCTTTAAGTCGATTCGGTAACAAATGACGAAAACGGACGGATTTCTCAGGTTTTTACTACATATGAACACTTTTCACATTCTCCCGTGCAACACGGCTGCAAGTCCTCCTTTCATGTAAAATCTTATGGTCTTAGGTCATGTCCAAGCCACCAAAGCCGGCTAAAAAGTGAGTAATCGACCATTAAAACTTGAATTGTACTACTTCTTACTGGCTATTACTTCAACTTAGAAGCTTCTTCTGTGTTCTACTATGGTGCATTTAGTGTCTCTGCATACCGCAGCACGCGACATAGCTTTGCAGACGATAAATGTAATGGTCTCAGAGAGAAAAGCGGCCAATGTGACGATCTGGCTTTAAGTCGATTCGATAACAAATGACGATAACGGACGGATTTCTCAAGTTTTTACTACATATGAACCCTTTATCACATTCTCCCGTGCAACGCGGCTGCTAGTCCTCCTTTCATGCAAAATCTTAAGGTCCTAGGTTATGTCCAAGCCACCAAAGCTGGCTAAAAAGTGAACAATCGACAACTAAAACTTGAATTGTACTACTTCTTACTGGCTATTGCTTCAACTTAGAAGCTTCTTCTGTGTTCTACTATGGTGCTTTTAGTGTCTCCGTATAGCGCAGCACGCGACATAGCTTTGCAGACGATAAATGTAACCGATTCAGAGAGAAGAGCGGCCAATGTGACGATTTGGCTTTAAGTCGATTCCATAACAAATGACGAAAACGGACGGATTTCTCAGGTTTTTACTACATATGAACCCTTTTCACATTCTCCCGTGCAACGCGGCTGCTAGTCCTCCTTTCATGCAAAATCTTAAGATTCCACCTTATGTCCAAGGCACCAAAGCCGGCCAAAAATCAATAATCGATAACCAAAACTTGAATTGTACTGCTTCTTACTGGCTATTGCTTCAACTTAGAAGCTTCTTCTGTGTTCTACTATAGTGCTTTTAGTGTCTCCGCATACCGCAGCACGCGACATAGCTTTGCAGACGATAAATGTAACCGTCTCAGAGAGAAAAGCCGTCAATGTCACGATCTGGCTTTAAGTCGATTCGATAACAAATGACGAAAACGGACGGATTTCTCAGGTTTTTACTAGATATGAACCCTCTTCACATTCTCCCGTGCAACGCGGCTGCTAGTCCTCCTTTCATGCAAAATCTTAAGGTCCTAGGTTATGTCCAAGCCACCAAAGCTGGCTAAAAAGTGAATAATCGACAACTAAAACTTGAATTGTACTACTTCTTACTGGCTATTGCTTCAACTTAGAAGCTTCTTCTGTGTTCTACTATCGTGCTTTTAGTGTCTCCGTATAGCGCAGCACGCGACATAGCTTTGCAGACGATAAATGTAACCGATTCAGAGAGAAGAGCGGCCAATGTGACGATTTGGCTTTAAGTCGATTCCATAACAAATGACGAAAACGGACGGATTACTCAGGTTTTTACTACATATGAACCCTTTTCACATTCTCCCGTGCAACGCGGCTTCTAGTCCTACTCTCAGGGATAATCCTAAGGTCCTAGGTCATGTCCAAGCCACCAAAGCCGGCTAAAATGTGAATACTCGTCAACTAAAACTTGAATTGTACTACTTCTTACTGGCTATTACTTCAACTTAGAAGCTTCTTCTGTGTTCAACTATGGTGCTTTTAGAGTCTCCGCATACCGCAGCACGGGACATAGCTTTGCAGACGAAAAATGTAACCGTCTCAGAGAGAAGAGCGGCCAATGTGACGATCTGGCTTTAAGTCGATTCGATAACAAATGACGAAAACGGACTGATTTCTCTGGTTTTTACTTTTCACATTCTCCCGTTCCACGCGGCTGATAGTCCTCCTTTCATGCAAAATCTTAACGTTCTACCTCATGTCCAAGGCACCAAAGCCCCCTAAAAATCAATAATCGATAACAGAAACTTGAATTGTACTGACTCTTACTGGCTATTGCTTCAACTTAGAAGATTCTTCTGTGTTCTACTATGGTGCTTTTAGTGTCTCCGCATACCGCAGCACGCTACATAGCTTTGCAGACGATAAATGTAATGGTCTCAGAGAGAAAAGCGGCCAATGTGACGATCTGGCTTTAAGTCGATTCGATAACAAATGACGAAAACGGACTGATTTCTCAGGTTTTTACTTTTCACATTCTCCCGTGCAACGGGGCTGCTAGTCCCCCTTTCATGCAAAATCTTAACGTTCCACCTCATGTCCAAGGCACCAAAGCCCCCTAAAAATCAATAATCGATAACCAAAACTTGAATTGTACTGCTTCTTACTGGCTATTGCTTCAACTTAGAAGATTCTTCTGTGTTCTACTATGGTGCTTTTAGTGTCTCCGCATACCGCAGCACGCGACATAGCTTTGCAGACGAAAAATGTAACCGTCTCAGAGAGAAAAGCGGCCAATGTGACGATCTGGCTTTAAGTCGATTCGATAACAAATGACGAAAACGGACGGATTTCTCAGGTTTTTACTACATATGAACCCTTTTCATATTCTCCCGTGCAACGCGGCTTCTAATCCTCCTTTCAGGCAAAATCTTAAGGTCCTAGGTCATGTCCAAACCACCAAAGCCGGCTAAAAATCAATAATCGATAACCAAAACTTGAATTGTACTGCTTCTTACTGCCTATTGCTTCAACTTAGAAGCTTCTTCTGTGTTCTACTATGATGCTTTTAGAGTCTCCGCATACCGCAGCACGGGACATAGCTTTGCAGACGATAAATGTAACCGTCTCAGAGAGAAAAGCGGCCTATGTGACGATCTGGCTTTAAGTCGATTCGATAACAAATGACGAAAACGGACTGATTTCTCAGGTTTTTACTTTTCACATTCTCCCGTGCAACGGGGCTGCTAGTCCTCCTTTCATGCAAAATCTTAAGTTTCTACCTTATGTCCAAAGCACCAAGGTCGGCTACAAATCAATAATCGATAAACAAAACTTGAATTGTACTGCTTCTTACTGGCTATTGCTTCAACTTAGAAGCTTCTTCTGTGTTCTACTATGGTGCTTTTAGGGTCTCCGCATACCGCACCACGCGACATAGCTTTGCAGACGATAAATGTATCCGTCTCAGAGAGAAAAGCGGCCAATGTGACGATCTGGCTTTAAGTCGATTCGATAACGAATGACGATAACGGACGGATTTCTCAGGTTTTTACTACATATGAACCCTTTATCACATTCTCCCGTGCAACGCGGCTGCTAGTCCTCCTTTCATGCAAAATCTTATGGTCCTAGGTTATGTCCAAGCCACCAAAGCTGGCTAAAAAGTGAATAATCGACAACTAAAACTTGAATTGTACTACTTCTTACTGGCTATTGCTTCAACTTAGAAGCTTCTTCTGTGTTCTACTATGGTGCTATTAGTGTCTCCGTATACCGCAGCACGCGAGATAGCTTTGCATACGATAAATGTAACCGATTCAGAGAGAAGAGCGGCCAATGTGACGATCTGGCTTTAAGTCGATTCCAAAACAAATGACGAAAACGGACGGATTTCTCAGATTTTTACTACATATGAACCCTTTTCACATTCTCCCGTGCAACGCGGCTGCTAGTCCTCCTTTCATGCATAATCTTAAGGTTCCACCTCATGTCTATGGCACCAAAGCCGGCTAAAAATCAATTTTCGATAACCAAAACTTGAATTGTACGGCTTCTTACTGGCTATTGCTTCAAATTAGAAGCTTCTTCTGTGTTCTGCTATGGTGCTTTTAGAATCTCCGCATACCGCAGCACGCGACATAGCTTTGCAGACGATAAATGTAACCGTCTCAGAGAGAAAAGCGGCCAATGTGACGATCTGGCTTTAAGTCGATTCGATAACGAATGACGAAAACGGACTGATTTCTCAGGTTTTTACTTTTCACATTCTCCCGTACAACCGGACTGCTAGTCCTCCTTTCATGCAAAATCTTAACGTTCCACCTCATGTCCAAGGCACCAAAGCCCCCTAAAAATCAATAATCGATAACCTAAACTTGAATTGTACTGCTTCTTACTTACTATTGCTTCAACTTAGAAGATTCTTCTGTGTTCTACTATGGTGCTTTTAGTGTCTCCGCATACCGCAGCACGCGACATAGCTTTGCAGACGAAAAATGTATCCGTCTCAGAGAGAAAATCGGCCAATGTGACGATCTGGCTTTAAGTCGATTCGATAACTAAATGACGAAAACGGACGGATTTCTCAGGTTTTTACTACATATGAAACCTTTTCATATTCTCCCGTGCAACGCGGCAGCTAGTCCTCCTTTCATGTAAAATCTTAAGGTCCTAGGTCATGTCCAAGCCACCAAAGCCGGCTAAAAATCATTAATCGATAACCAAAACTTGTATTGTACTGCTTCTTACTGACTATTGCTTCAACATAGAAGCTTCTTATGTGTTCTACTATGGTTCTTTTAGAGTTTCCGCATACCGCAGCACGCGACATAGCTTTGCAGACTATAAATGTAACCGTCTCAGAGAGAAAAGCGGCCAATGTGACGATCTGGCTTTAAGTCGATTCGATAACAAATGACGAAAACGGACTGATTTCTCAGGTTATTACTTTTCACATTCTCCCGTGCAACGGGGCTGCTAGTCCTCCTTTCATGCAAAATCTTAAGTTTCCACCTTATGTCCATAGTAACAAGGCCGGCTAAAAATCAATAATCGATAACCAAAACTTGAATTGTACTGCTTCTTACTGGCTATTGCTTCAACTTAGAAACTTCTTCTGTGTTTTACTATGGTGCTTTTAGTGTCTCCGCATACCGCAGCACGCGACATAGCTTTGCAGACGATAAAAGTAACCGTCTCAGAGAGAAGAGCGGCCAATGTGACGATCTGGCTTTAAGTCGATTCGATAACAAATGACGAAAACGGACGGATTTGTCAGGTTCTTACTACATATGAACGCTTTTCACATTCTCCCGTTCCACGCGGCTGCTAGTCCTCCTTTCATGCAAAATCTTAAGATTCCACCTTATGTCTAAGGCACCAAAGCCGGCCAAAAATCAATAATCGATAACCAAACTAGAATTGTACGGCTTCTTACTGGCTATTGCTTCAAATTATAAGCTTCTTCTGTGTTCTAATATTGTGCTTTTAGTGTCTCCGCATACCGCAGCACCCGACATAGCTTTGCAGACGATAAATGTAACCGTCTCAGAGAGAAAAGCGGCCAATGTGACGATCTGACTTTAAGTCGATTCGATAACAAATGACGAAAACGGACGGAGTTCTCAGGTTTTTACTACATATGAACACTTTTCGCATTCTCCCGTGCAACACGGCTGCAAGTCCTCCTTTCATGCAAAATTTTAAGGTCCTAGGTCATGTCCAAGCCACCAAAGCCGGCTAAAAAGTGAGTAATCGACAACTAAAACTTGAATTGTACTACTTCTTACTGGCTATTACTTCAACTTAGAAGCTTCTTCTGTGTTCTACTATGGTGCATTTAGTGTCTCTGCATACCGCAGCACGCGACATAGCTTTGCAGACGATAAATGTAATGGCCTCAGAGAGAAAACCGGCCAATGTGACGATCTGGCTTTAAGTCGATTCGATAACAAATGACGAAAACGGACGGATTTCTCAGGTTTTTACTACATATGAAACCTTTTAATATTCTCCCGTGCAACGCGGCTTCTAGTCCTACTTTCAGGCATAATCATAAGGTCCTAGGTCATGTCCAAGCCACCAAAGCCGGCTAAAAATCAATAATCGATAACCAAAACTTGAACTGTACTGCTTCTTACTGACTATTGCTTCAACTTAGAAGATTCTTATGTGTTCTACTATGGTTCTTTTAGAGTTTCCGCATACCGCAGCACGCGACATAGCTTTGCAGACGATAAATGTAACCGTCTCAGAGAGAAAAGCGGCCAATGTGACGATCTGGCTTTAAGTCGATTCGGTAACAAATGACGAAAACGGACGGATTTCTCAGGGTTTTACTACATATGAACACTTTTCACATTCTCCCGTGCAACACGGCTGCAAGTCCTCCTTTCATGTAAAATCTTATGGTCTTAGGTCATGTCCAAGCCACCAAAGCCGGCTAAAAAGTGAGTAATCGACCATTAAAACTTGAATTGTACTACTTCTTACTGGCTATTACTTCAACTTAGAAGCTTCTTCTGTGTTCTACTATGGTGCATTTAGTGTCTCTGCATACCGCAGCACGCGACATAGCTTTGCAGACGATAAATGTAATGGTCTCAGAGAGAAAAGCGGCCAATGTGACGATCTGGCTTTAAGTCGATTCGATAACAAATGACGATTACGGACGGATTTCTCAGGTTTTTACTACATATGAACCCTTTATCACATTCTCCCGTGCAACGCGGCTGCTAGTCCTCCTTTCATGCAAAATCTTAAGGTCCTAGGTTATGTCCAAGCCACCAAAGCTGGCTAAAAAGTGAATAATCGACAACTAAAACTTGAATTGTACTACTTCTTACTGGCTATTGCTTCAACTTGGAAGCTTCTTCTGTGTTCTACTATGGTGCTTTTAGTGTCTCCGTATAGCGCAGCACGCGACATAGCTTTGCAGACGATAAATGTAACCGATTCAGAGAGAAGAGCGGCCAATGTGACGATTTGGCTTTAAGTCGATTCCATAACAAATGACGAAAACGGACGGATTTCTCAGGTTTTTACTACATATGAACCCTTTTCACATTCTCCCGTGCAACGCGGCTGCTAGTCCTCCTTTCATGCAAAATCTTAAGATTCCACCTTATGTCCAAGGCACCAAAGCCGGCCAAAAATCAATAATCGATAACCAAAACTTGAATTGTACTGCTTCTTACTGGCTATTGCTTCAACTTAGAAGCTTCTTCTGTGTTCTACTATAGTGCTTTTAGTGTCTCCGCATACCGCAGCACGCGACATAGCTTTGCAGACGATAAATGTAACCGTCTCAGAGAGAAAAGCCGTCAATGTGACGATCTGGCTTTAAGTCGATTCGATAACAAATGACGAAAACGGACGGATTTCTCAGGTTTTTACTAGATATGAACCCTCTTCACATTCTCCCGTGCAACGCGGCTGCTAGTCCTCCTTTCATGCAAAATCGTAAGGTCCTAGGTTATGTCCAAGCCACCAAAGCTGGCTAAAAAGTGAATAATCGACAACTAAAACTTGAATTGTACTACTTCTTACTGGCTATTGCTTCAACTTAGAAGCTTCTTCTGTGTTCTACTATCGTGCTTTTAGTGTCTCCGTATAGCGCAGCACGCGACATAGCTTTGCAGACGATAAATGTAGCCGATTCAGAGAGAAGAGCGGCCAATGTGACGATTTGGCTTTAAGTCGATTCCATAACAAATGACGAAAACGGACGGATTACTCAGGTTTTTACTACATATGAACCCTTTTCACATTCTCCCGTGCAACGCGGCTTCTAGTCCTACTCTCAGGGATAATCCTAAGGTCCTAGGTCATGTCCAAGCCACCAAAGCCGGCTAAAATGTGAATACTCGTCAACTAAAACTTGAATTGTACTACTTCTTACTGGCTATTACTTCAACTTAGAAGCTTCTTCTGTGTTCAACTATGGTGCTTTTAGAGTCTCCGCATACCGCAGCACGGGACATAGCTTTGCAGACGAAAAATGTAACCGTCTCAGAGAGAAGGGCGGCCAATGTGACGATCTGGCCCTAAGTCGATTCGATAACAAATGACGAAAACGGACTGATTTCTCTGGTTTTTACTTTTCACATTCTCCCGTTCCACGCGGCTGCTAGTCCTCCTTTCATGCAAAATCTTAACGTTCTACCTCATGTCCAAGGCACCAAAGCCCCCTAAAAATCAATAATCGATAACAGAAACTTGAATTGTACTGACTCTTACTGGCTATTGCTTCAACTTAGAAGATTCTTCTGTGTTCTACTATGGTGCTTTTAGTGTCTCCGCATACCGCAGCACGCTACATAGCTTTGCAGACGATAAATGTAATGGTCTCAGAGAGAAAAGCGGCCAATGTGACGATCTGGCTTTAAGTCGATTCGATAACAAATGACGAAAACGGACTGATTTCTCAGGTTTTTACTTTTCACATTCTCCCGTGCAACGGGGCTGCTAGTCCCCCTTTCATGCAAAATCTTAACGTTCCACCTCATGTCCAAGGCACCAAAGCCCCCTAAAAATCAATAATCGATAACCAAAACTTGAATTGTACTGCTTCTTACTGGCTATTGCTTCAACTTAGAAGATTCTTCTGTGTTCTACTATGGTGCTTTTAGTGTCTCCGCATACCGCAGCACGCGACATAGCTTTGCAGACGAAAAATGTAACCGTCTCAGAGAGAAAAGCGGCCAATGTGACGATCTGGCTTTAAGTCGATTCGATAACAAATGACGAAAACGGACGGATTTCTCAGGTTTTTACTACATATGAACCCTTTTCATATTCTCCCGTGCAACGCGGCTTCTAATCCTCCTTTCAGGCAAAATCTTAAGGTCCTAGGTCATGTCCAAACCACCAAAGCCGGCTAAAAATCAATAATCGATAACCAAAACTTGAATTGTACTGCTTCTTACTGCCTATTGCTTCAACTTAGAAGCTTCTTCTGTGTTCTACTATGATGCTTTTAGAGTCTCCGCATACCGCAGCACGGGACATAGCTTTGCAGACGATAAATGTAACCGTCTCAGAGAGAAAAGCGGCCTATGTGACGATCTGGCTTTAAGTCGATTCGATAACAAATGACGAAAACGGACTGATTTCTCAGGTTTTTACTTTTCACATTCTCCCGTGCAACGGGGCTGCTAGTCCTCCTTTCATGCAAAATCTTAAGTTTCTACCTTATGTCCAAAGCACCAAGGCCGGCTACAAATCAATAATCGATAAACAAAACTTGAATTGTACTGCTTCTTACTGGCTATTGCTTCAACTTAGAAGCTTCTTCTGTGTTCTACTATGGTGCTTTTAGGGTCTCCGCATACCGCACCACGCGACATAGCTTTGCAGACGATAAATGTATCCGTCTCAGAGAGAAAAGCGGCCAATGTGACGATCTGGCTTTAAGTCGATTCGATAACGAATGACGATAACGGACGGATTTCTCAGGTTTTTACTACATATGAACCCTTTATCACATTCTCCCGTGCAACGCGGCTGCTAGTCCTCCTTTCATGCAAAATCTTATGGTCCTAGGTTATGTCCAAGCCACCAAAGCTGGCTAAAAAGTGAATAATCGACAACTAAAACTTGAATTGTACTACTTCTTACTGGCTATTGCTTCAACTTAGAAGCTTCTTCTGTGTTCTACTATGGTGCTATTAGTGTCTCCGTATACCGCAGCACGCGAGATAGCTTTGCATACGATAAATGTAACCGATTCAGAGAGAAGAGCGGCCAATGTGACGATCTGGCTTTAAGTCGATTCCAAAACAAATGACGAAAACGGACGGATTTCTCAGATTTTTACTACATATGAACCCTTTTCACATTCTCCCGTGCAACGCGGCTGCTAGTCCTCCTTTCATGCATAATCTTAAGGTTCCACCTCATGTCTATGGCACCAAAGCCGGCTAAAAATCAATTTTCGATAACCAAAACTTGAATTGTACGGCTTCTTACTGGCTATTGCTTCAAATTAGAAGCTTCTTCTGTGTTCTGCTATGGTGCTTTTAGAATCTCCGCATACCGCAGCACGCGACATAGCTTTGCAGACGATAAATGTAACCGTCTCAGAGAGAAAAGCGGCCAATGTGACGATCTGGCTTTAAGTCGATTCGATAACGAATGACGAAAACGGACTGATTTCTCAGGTTTTTACTTTTCACATTCTCCCGTACAACCGGACTGCTAGTCCTCCTTTCATGCAAAATCTTAACGTTCCACCTCATGTCCAAGGCACCAAAGCCCCCTAAAAATCAATAATCGATAACCTAAACTTGAATTGTACTGCTTCTTACTTACTATTGCTTCAACTTAGAAGATTCTTCTGTGTTCTACTATGGTGCTTTTAGTGTCTCCGCATACCGCAGCACGCGACATAGCTTTGCAGACGAAAAATGTATCCGTCTCAGAGAGAAAATCGGCCAATGTGACGATCTGGCTTTAAGTCGATTCGATAACAAATGACGAAAACGGACGGATTTCTCAGGTTTTTACTACATATGAAACCTTTTCATATTCTCCCGTGCAACGCGGCAGCTAGTCCTCCTTTCATGTAAAATCTTAAGGTCCTAGGTCATGTCCAAGCCACCAAAACCGGCTAAAAATCATTAATCGATAACCAAAACTTGTATTGTACTGCTTCTTACTGACTATTGCTTCAACATAGAAGCTTCTTATGTGTTCTACTATGGTTCTTTTAGAGTTTCCGCATACCGCAGCACGCGACATAGCTTTGCAGACTATAAATGTAACCGTCTCAGAGAGAAAAGCGGCCAATGTGACGATCTGGCTTTAAGTCGATTCGATAACAAATGACGAAAACGGACTGATTTCTCAGGTTATTACTTTTCACATTCTCCCGTGCAACGGGGCTGCTAGTCCTCCTTTCATGCAAAATCTTAAGTTTCCACCTTATGTCCATAGTAACAAGGCCGGCTAAAAATCAATAATCGATAACCAAAACTTGAATTGTACTGCTTCTTACTGGCTATTGCTTCAACTTAGAAGCTTCTTCTGTGTTTTACTATGGTGCTTTTAGTGTCTCCGCATACCGCAGCACGCGACATAGCTTTGCAGACGATAAAAGTAACCGTCTCAGAGAGAAGAGCGGCCAATGTGACGATCTGGCTTTAAGTCGATTCGATAACAAATGACGAAAACGGACGGATTTGTCAGGTTCTTACTACATATGAACGCTTTTCACATTCTCCCGTTCCACGCGGCTGCTAGTCCTCCTTTCATGCAAAATCTTAAGATTCCACCTTATGTCTAAGGCACCAAAGCCGGCCAAAAATCAATAATCGATAACCAAAACTAGAATTGTACGGCTTCTTACTGGCTATTGCTTCAAATTAGAAGCTTCTTCTGTGTTCTAATATTGTGCTTTTAGTGTCTCCGCATACCGCAGCACCCGACATAGCTTTGCAGACGATAAATGTAACCGTCTCAGAGAGAAAAGCGGCCAATGTGACGATCTGACTTTAAGTCGATTCGATAACAAATGACGAAAACGGACGGAGTTCTCAGGTTTTTACTACATATGAACACTTTTCACATTCTCCCGTGCAACACGGCTGCAAGTCCTCCTTTCATGCAAAATTTTAAGGTCCTAGGTCATGTCCAAGCCACCAAAGCCGGCTAAAAAGTGAGTAATCGACAACTAAAACTTGAATTGTACTACTTCTTACTGGCTATTACTTCAACTTAGAAGCTTCTTCTGTGTTCTACTATGGTGCATTTAGTGTCTCTGCATACCGCAGCACGCGACATAGCTTTGCAGACGATAAATGTAATGGCCTCAGAGAGAAAACCGGCCAATGTGACGATCTGGCTTTAAGTCGATTCGATAACAAATGACGAAAACGGACGGATTTCTCAGGTTTTTACTACATATGAAACCTTTTAATATTCTCCCGTGCAACGCGGCTTCTAGTCCTACTTTCAGGCATAATCATAAGGTCCTAGGTCATGTCCAAGCCACCAAAGCCGGCTAAAAATCAATAATCGATAACCAAAACTTGAACTGTACTGCTTCTTACTGACTATTGCTTCAACTTAGAAGATTCTTATGTGTTCTACTATGGTGCTTTTAGTGTCTCCGCATACCGCAGCACGCGACATAGCTTTGCAGACGATAAATGTAACCGTCTCAGAGAGAAAAGCGGCCAATGTGACGATCTGGCTTTAAGTCGATTCGATAACAAATGACGAAAACGGACGGATTTCTCAGGTTTTTACTACATATGAACACTTTTCACATTCTCCCGTGCAACACGGCTGAAAGTCCTCCTTTCATGCAAAATTGTAAGGTCCTTGGTCATGTCCAAGCCACCAAAGCCGGCTAAAAATCAATAATCGATAACCAAAACTTGAATTGTACTGCTTCTTACTGACTATTGCTTCAACATAGAAGCTTCTTATGTGTTCTACTATGGTGCTTTTAGTGTCTCCGCATACCGCAGCACGCGACATAGCTTTGCAGATGATAAATGTAACCGTCTCTGAGAGAAAAGCGGCCAATGGGACGATCTGGCTTTAAGTCGATTCGATAACAAATGACGAAAACGGACGGATTTCTCAGGTTTTTTTACATATGAACACTTTTCACATTCTCCCGTGCAACACGGCTGCAAGTCCTCCTTTCAGGCAAAATCTTAAGGTCATAGGTCATGTCCAAGCCACCAAAGCCGGCTAAAAAGTGAATAATCGACGCCTAAAACTTGTATTGTACTACTTCTTACTGGCTATTACTTCAACTTAGAAGCTTCTTCTGTGTTCTACTATGGTGCTTTTAGTGTCTCCGCATACCGCAGCACGCGACATAGCTTTGCAGACGATAAATGTAATGGCCTCAGAGAGAAAAGCGGCCAATGTGACGATCTGGCTTTAAGCCGATTCGATAACAAATGACAATAACGGACGGATTTCTCAGGTTTTTACTACATATGAACCCTTTATCACATTCTCCCATGCAACGCGGCTGCTAGTCCTCCTTTTATGCGAAATCTTAACGTTCCACCTCATGTCCAATGCACCAAAGCCCCCTAAAAATCAATAATCGATAACCAAAACTTGAACTGTACTGCTTCTTACTGGCTATTGCTTCAACTTAGAAGAATCTTCTGTGTTCTACTATGGTGCTTTTAGTGTCTCGGCATACCGCACCCAGCGACATAGCTTTGCAGACGATAAATGTAACCGTTTCAGAGAGAAGAGCGGCCAATGTGCGATCTGGCTTTAAGTCGATTCGATAACAAATGACGAAAACGGACGGATTTCTAAGAGTTTTTACTACATATGAATACTTTTCACATTCTCCCGTGCCACGCTGCTGCTAGTTCTCCTTTCATGCAAAATCTTAAGGTCCTAGCTCATGCCCAAAGCACCAAAAAAGGCTAAAAAGTCAATAATCGATAAATTAACGTGAATTGTACTACTTCTTACTGGGTATTACATCAACTTAGAAGCTTCATCTGTGTTCTACTATGGTGCTTCTAGTGACTCCGCATACAGCAGCACGCGACATAGCTTTGCAGACGATAAATGTAACCGTTTCAGAGAGAAGAGCGGCCAATGTGACGATCTGGCTTTACGTCGATTCGATAACAAATGCCGAAAACGGACGGATTTCTCAGGTTTTTACTACATATGAACCCTTTTCATATCCTCCCGTGCAACGCGACTGCTAGTCCTCCTTTCATGCAAAATCTTAAGGTTCCACCTCATGTCCAAGGCACCAAAGCTGGCTAAAAATCAATAATCGATAACCAAAACTTGAATTGTACTGCTTGTTAAGGCTATTGCTTCAACTTAGAAGCTTCTTCTGTGTTCTACTATGGTGCTTTTAGTGTCTCCGCATACCGCAGCACGCGACATAGCTTTGCAGACGATAAATGTAACCGTCTCAGAGAGAAAAGCGGCCAATGTGACGATCTGGCTTTAAGTCGATTCGATAACAAATGACGAAAACGGACGGATTTCTCAGGTTTTTACTACATATGAACACTTTTCACATTCTCCCGTGCAACACGGCTGAAAGTCCTCCTTTCATGCAAAATTGTAAGGTCCTAGGTCATGTCCAAGCCACCAAAGCCGGCTAAAAAGTGAATAATCGACAACTAAAACTTCAATTGAACTACTTCTTACTGGCTATTAGTTCAACTTAGAAGTTCTTCTGTGTTCTACTATGGTGCTTTTAGTGTCTCCGCATACCGCAGCACGCGACATAGCTTTGCACACGATAAATGTAACCGATTCAGAGAGAAGAGCGGCCAATGTGAAGATCTGGCTTGAAGTCGATTCGATAACAAATGACGAAAACGGACGGATTTCTCAGGTGTCTACTATTTATGAACACTTTTCACAATCTCCCTTGCAACGCGGCTTCTAGTCCTCCTTTCAGGCAAAATCTTAAGGTCCTAGGTCATGTCCAAGCCACCAAAGCCGGCTAAAAAGTGAACAATCTACAACTAAAACTTGAATTGTACTGCTTCTTACTGACTATTGCTTCAACTTAGAAGCTTCTTATGTCTTCTACTATGGTGCTTTTAGTGTTTCCGCATACCGCAGCACGCGACATAGCTTTGCAGACTATAAATGTAACCGTCTCAGAGAGAAAAGCGGCCAATGTGACGATCTGGCTTTAAGTCGAATCGATAACAAATGACGAAAACGGACGGATTTCTCAGGTGTTTACTATATATGAACACTTTTCACATTCTCCCGTGCAACGGGGCTGCTAGTCCTCCTTTCATGCTAAATCTTAAGGTCCTAGGTCATGTCCTAGCCACCAAAGCCGGCTAAAAAGTGAACAATCTACAACTAAAACTTGAATTGTACTACCTCTTACTGGCTATTACTTCAACTTAGAAGCTTCTTCTGTGTTCTACTATGGTGCTTTTAGAGTCTCCGCATACCGCATCACGCGACATAGCTTTGCAGACGATAAATGTAACCGTCTCAGAGATAAAAGCGGCCAATGTGATGATCTGGCTTTAAGTCGATTCGATAACAAATGACGAAAACGGACGGATTTCTCAGGTTTTTGCTAAATATGAAAACTTTTCACATTCTCCCGTGCAACGCGGCTGCTAGTCCTCCTTTCATGCTAAATCTTAAGGTCCTAGGTCATGTCCTAGCCACCAAAGCCGGCTAAAAAGTGAACAATCTACAACTAAAACTTGAATTGTACTACCTCTTACTGGCTATTACTTCAACTTAGAAGCTTCTTCTGTGTTCTACTATGGTGCTTTTAGAGTCTCCGCATACCGCATCACGCGACATAGCTTTGCAGACGATATATGTAACCGTCTCAGAGAGAAAAGCGGCCAATGTGACGATCTGGCTTTAAGTCGATTCGATAACAAATGACGATAACGGACGGATTTCTCAGGTTTTTACTACATATGAACCCTTTTCACATACTCCCGTGCAACGCGGCTGCTAGTCCTCCTTTCATGCAAAATCTTAAGGTCCTAGGTCATGTCCAAGCCACCGAAGCCGGCTAAAGAGTGAATAATCGACAACTAAAACTTGAATTCTACTACATCTTACTGGCTATTGCCTCAACTTAGAAGCTTCTTCTGTGTTCTACTATGGTGCATTTAGTGTCTCAGCATACCGCAGCACGCGACATCGCTTTGCAGACGATAAATGTAACCGATTCAGAGAGAAGAGCGGCCAATGTGACGATCTGGCTTTAAGTCGATTCGATAAAAAATGACGGAAACGGACGGATTTCTCAGGTTTTTACTACATATGAACCCTTTTCACATTCTCCCGTGCAACGCGGCTGCTAGTCCTCCTTTCATGCAAAATCTTAAGGTCCTATGTCGTGTACAAGCCACCAAAGCCGGCTAAAAATCATTAATCGATAACCAAAACTTGTATTGTACTGCTTCTTACTGACTATTGCTTCAACATAGAAGCTTCTTATGTGTTCTACTATGGTTCTTTTAGAGTTTCCGCATACCGCAGCACGCGACATAGCTTTGCAGACTATAAATGTAACCGTCTCAGAGAGAAAAGCGGCCAATGTGACGATCTGGCTTTAAGTCGATTCGATAACAAATGACGAAAACGGACTGATTTCTCAGGTTATTACTTTTCACATTCTCCCGTGCAACGGGGCTGCTAGTCCTCCTTTCATGCAAAATCTTAAGTTTCCACCTTATGTCCATAGTAACAAGGCCGGCTAAAAATCAATAATCGATAACCAAAACTTGAATTGTACTGCTTCTTACTGGCTATTGCTTCAACTTAGAAGCTTCTTCTGTGTTTTACTATGGTGCTTTTAGTGTCTCCGCATACCGCAGCACGCGACATAGCTTTGCAGACGATAAAAGTAACCGTCTCAGAGAGAAGAGCGGCCAATGTGACGATCTGGCTTTAAGTCGATTCGATAACAAATGACGAAAACGGACGGATTTGTCAGGTTCTTACTACATATGAACGCTTTTCACATTCTCCCGTTCCACGCGGCTGCTAGTCCTCCTTTCATGCAAAATCTTAAGATTCCACCTTATGTCTAAGGCACCAAAGCCGGCCAAAAATCAATAATCGATAACCAAAACTAGAATTGTACGGCTTCTTACTGGCTATTGCTTCAAATTAGAAGCTTCTTCTGTGTTCTAATATTGTGCTTTTAGTGTCTCCGCATACCGCAGCACCCGACATAGCTTTGCAGACGATAAATGTAACCGTCTCAGAGAGAAAAGCGGCCAATGTGACGATCTGACTTTAAGTCGATTCGATAACAAATGACGAAAACGGACGGAGTTCTCAGGTTTTTACTACATATGAACACTTTTCACATTCTCCCGTGCAACACGGCTGCAAGTCCTCCTTTCATGCAAAATTTTAAGGTCCTAGGTCATGTCCAAGCCACCAAAGCCGGCTAAAAAGTGAGTAATCGACAACTAAAACTTGAATTGTACTACTTCTTACTGGCTATTACTTCAACTTGGAAGCTTCTTCTGTGTTCTACTATGGTGCATTTAGTGTCTCTGCATACCGCAGCACGCGACATAGCTTTGCAGACGATAAATGTAATGGCCTCAGAGAGAAAACCGGCCAATGTGACGATCTGGCTTTAAGTCGATTCGATAACAAATGACGAAAACGGACGGATTTCTCAGGTTTTTACTACATATGAAACCTTTTAATATTCTCCCGTGCAACGCGGCTTCTAGTCCTACTTTCAGGCATAATCATAAGGTCCTAGGTCATGTCCAAGCCACCAAAGCCGGCTAAAAATCAATAATCGATAACCAAAACTTGAACTGTACTGCTTCTTACTGACTATTGCTTCAACTTAGAAGATTCTTATGTGTTCTACTATGGTGCTTTTAGTGTCTCCGCATACCGCAGCACGCGACATAGCTTTGCAGACGATAAATGTAACCGTCTCAGAGAGAAAAGCGGCCAATGTGACGATCTGGCTTTAAGTCGATTCGATAACAAATGACGAAAACGGACGGATTTCTCAGGTTTTTACTACATATGAACACTTTTCACATTCTCCCGTGCAACACGGCTGAAAGTCCTCCTTTCATGCAAAATTGTAAGGTCCTTGGTCATGTCCAAGCCACCAAAGCCGGCTAAAAATCAATAATCGATAACCAAAACTTGAATTGTACTGCTTCTTACTGACTATTGCTTCAACATAGAAGCTTCTTATGTGTTCTACTATGGTGCTTTTAGTGTCTCCGCATACCGCAGCACGCGACATAGCTTTGCAGATGATAAATGTAACCGTCTCTGAGAGAAAAGCGGCCAATGGGACGATCTGGCTTTAAGTCGATTCGATAACAAATGACGAAAACGGACGGATTTCTCAGGTTTTTTTACATATGAACACTTTTCACATTCTCCCGTGCAACACGGCTGCAAGTCCTCCTTTCAGGCAAAATCTTAAGGTCATAGGTCATGTCCAAGCCACCAAAGCCGGCTAAAAAGTGAATAATCGACGCCTAAAACTTGTATTGTACTACTTCTTACTGGCTATTACTTCAACTTAGAAGCTTCTTCTGTGTTCTACTATGGTGCTTTTAGTGTCTCCGCATACCGCAGCACGCGACATAGCTTTGCAGACGATAAATGTAATGGCCTCAGAGAGAAAAGCGGCCAATGTGACGATCTGGCTTTAAGCCGATTCGATAACAAATGACAATAACGGACGGATTTCTCAGGTTTTTACTACATATGAACCCTTTATCACATTCTCCCATGCAACGCGGCTGCTAGTCCTCCTTTTATGCGAAATCTTAACGTTCCACCTCATGTCCAATGCACCAAAGCCCCCTAAAAATCAATAATCGATAACCAAAACTTGAACTGTACTGCTTCTTACTGGCTATTGCTTCAACTTAGAAGAATCTTCTGTGTTCTACTATGGTGCTTTTAGTGTCTCGGCATACCGCACCCAGCGACATAGCTTTGCAGACGATAAATGTAACCGTTTCAGAGAGAAGAGCGGCCAATGTGCGATCTGGCTTTAAGTCGATTCGATAACAAATGACGAAAACGGACGGATTTCTAAGAGTTTTTACTACATATGAATACTTTTCACATTCTCCCGTGCCACGCTGCTGCTAGTACTCCTTTCATGCAAAATCTTAAGGTCCTAGCTCATGCCCAAAGCACCAAAAAAGGCTAAAAAGTCAATAATCGATAAATTAACGTGAATTGTACTACTTCTTACTGGGTATTACATCAACTTAGAAGCTTCATCTGTGTTCTACTATGGTGCTTCTAGTGACTCCGCATACAGCAGCACGCGACATAGCTTTGCAGACGATAAATGTAACCGTTTCAGAGAGAAGAGCGGCCAATGTGACGATCTGGCTTTACGTCGATTCGATAACAAATGCCGAAAACGGACGGATTTCTCAGGTTTTTACTACATATGAACCCTTTTCATATCCTCCCGTGCAACGCGACTGCTAGTCCTCCTTTCATGCAAAATCTTAAGGTTCCACCTCATGTCCAAGGCACCAAAGCTGGCTAAAAATCAATAATCGATAACCAAAACTTGAATTGTACTGCTTGTTAAGGCTATTGCTTCAACTTAGAAGCTTCTTCTGTGTTCTACTATGGTGCTTTTAGTGTCTCCGCATACCGCAGCACGCGACATAGCTTTGCAGACGATAAATGTAACCGTCTCAGAGAGAAAAGCGGCCAATGTGACGATCTGGCTTTAAGTCGATTCGATAACAAATGACGAAAACGGACGGATTTCTCAGGTTTTTACTACATATGAACACTTTTCACATTCTCCCGTGCAACACGGCTGAAAGTCCTCCTTTCATGCAAAATTGTAAGGTCCTAGGTCATGTCCAAGCCACCAAAGCCGGCTAAAAAGTGAATAATCGACAACTAAAACTTCAATTGAACTACTTCTTACTGGCTATTAGTTCAACTTAGAAGTTCTTCTGTGTTCTACTATGGTGCTTTTAGTGTCTCCGCATACCGCAGCACGCGACATAGCTTTGCACACGATAAATGTAACCGATTCAGAGAGAAGAGCGGCCAATGTGAAGATCTGGCTTGAAGTCGATTCGATAACAAATGACGAAAACGGACGGATTTCTCAGGTGTCTACTATTTATGAACACTTTTCACAATCTCCCTTGCAACGCGGCTTCTAGTCCTAATTTCAGGCAAAATCTTAAGGTCCTAGGTCATGTCCAAGCCACCAAAGCCGGCTAAAAAGTGAACAATCTACAACTAAAACTTGAATTGTACTGCTTCTTACTGACTATTGCTTCAACTTAGAAGCTTCTTATGTCTTCTACTATGGTGCTTTTAGTGTTTCCGCATACCGCAGCACGCGACATAGCTTTGCAGACTATAAATGTAACCGTCTCAGAGAGAAAAGCGGCCAATGTGACGATCTGGCTTTAAGTCGAATCGATAACAAATGACGAAAACGGACGGATTTCTCAGGTGTTTACTATATATGAACACTTTTCACATTCTCCCGTGCAACGGGGCTGCTAGTCCTCCTTTCATGCTAAATCTTAAGGTCCTAGGTCATGTCCTAGCCACCAAAGCCGGCTAAAAAGTGAACAATCTACAACTAAAACTTGAATTGTACTACCTCTTACTGGCTATTACTTCAACTTAGAAGCTTCTTCTGTGTTCTACTATGGTGCTTTTAGAGTCTCCGCATACCGCATCACGCGACATAGCTTTGCAGACGATAAATGTAACCGTCTCAGAGATAAAAGCGGCCAATGTGATGATCTGGCTTTAAGTCGATTCGATAACAAATGACGAAAACGGACGGATTTCTCAGGTTTTTGCTAAATATGAAAACTTTTCACATTCTCCCGTGCAACGCGGCTGCTAGTCCTCCTTTCATGCTAAATCTTAAGGTCCTAGGTCATGTCCTAGCCACCAAAGCCGGCTAAAAAGTGAACAATCTACAACTAAAACTTGAATTGTACTACCTCTTACTGGCTATTACTTCAACTTAGAAGCTTCTTCTGTGTTCTACTATGTTGCTTTTAGAGTCTCCGCATACCGCATCACGCGACATAGCTTTGCAGACGATATATGTAACCGTCTCAGAGAGAAAAGCGGCCAATGTGACGATCTGGCTTTAAGTCGATTCGATAACAAATGACGATAACGGACGGATTTCTCAGGTTTTTACTACATATGAACCCTTTTCACATACTCCCGTGCAACGCGGCTGCTAGTCCTCCTTTCATGCAAAATCTTAAGGTCCTAGGTCATGTCCAAGCCACCGAAGCCGGCTAAAGAGTGAATAATCGACAACTAAAACTTGAATTCTACTACATCTTACTGGCTATTGCCTCAACTTAGAAGCTTCTTCTGTGTTCTACTATGGTGCATTTAGTGTCTCAGCATACCGCAGCACGCGACATCGCTTTGCAGACGATAAATGTAACCGATTCAGAGAGAAGAGCGGCCAATGTGACGATCTGGCTTTAAGTCGATTCGATAAAAAATGACGGAAACGGACGGATTTCTCAGGTTTTTACTACATATGAACCCTTTTCACATTCTCCCGTGCAACGCGGCTGCTAGTCCTCCTTTCATGCAAAATCTTAAGGTCCTATGTCGTGTACAAGCCACCAAAGCCTGGTAAAAGTCAATAATCGATAACCAAAACTTGAATTGTACTGCTTCTTACTGACTATTGCTTCAACTTAGAAGCTTCTTCTGTGTTCTACTATGGTGCTTTTAGTGTCTCCGCAGCACGCGACATAGCTATGCAGACGATAAATGTAACCGTCTCAGAGAGAAGAGCGGCCAATGTGACGATCTGGCTTTAAGTCGATTCGATAACAAATGACGAAAACGGACGGATTTCTCAGGTTTTTACTACATATGAACTTTTTTCACATTCTCCCGTGCAACGCGGCTGCTAGTCCTCCATTCATGCAAAATCTTAAGGTTCCACCTCATGTCCAAGGCACCAAAGCCGTCTAAAAATCAATAATCGATAACCAAAACTTGAATTGTACTGCTTCTTACTGGCAATTGCTTCAACTTAGAAGCTTCTTCTGTGTTCTACTATGATGCTTTTAGAATCTCCGCATACCGCAGCACGCGACATAGCTTTGCAGACGATAAATGTTACCGTCTCAGAGAGAAAAGCGACCAATGTGACGATCTGGCTGTATGTCGATTCGATAACAAATGACGAAAACGGACTGAGTTCTCAGGTTTTTACTACATATGAACACTTTTCACATACGCCCGTGCAACGCGGCTGCTAGTCCTCCTTTCATGCAAAATCTTAAGGTCCTATGTCATGTGCAAGCCACCAAAGCCGGGTAAAAGTCAATAATCGATAACCAAAACTTGAAATGTACTGCTTATTACTGGCTATTGCTTCAACTTAGAAGTTTCTTCTGTGTTATACTATGGTGCTTTTAGAGTCTCCGCATACCGCAGCACGCGACATAGCTTTGCAGACGATAAATGTAACCGTCTCAGAGAGAAAAGCGGCCAATGTGACGATCTGGCTTTGATTCGATAACATATGACGAAAACGGACGGATTTCTCAGGTTTTTACTACATATGAACCCTTTTCACATACTCCCGTGCAACGCGGCTGCTAGTCCTCCTTTCATGCAAAATCTTAAGGTCCTAGGTCATGTCCAAGCCACCAAAGCCGGCTAAAGAGTGAATAATCGACAACTAAAACTTGAATTCTACTACATCTTACTGGCTATTGCTTCAACTTAGAAGCTTCTTCTGTGTTATACTATGGTGCTTTTAGTGTCTCAGCATACCGCAGCACGCGACATAGCTTTGCAGACGATAAATGTAACCGATTCAGAAAGAAGCGTGCCCAATGTGACGACCTGGCTTTAAGTCAATTCGGTAACAAATGACGAAAACGGACGGATTTCTCAGGTTTTTACTTCTCTCATTCTCCCGTGCAACGGGACTGCTAGTCCTCCTTTCATGCAAAATCTTAAGGTTCCACCTCATGTCCAAGGCACCAAAGCCGTCTAAAAATCAGTAATCGATAACCAAAACGTGAATTGTACTGCTTCTTACTGGCTATTGCTTCAACTTAGAAGATTCTTCTGGGTTCTACTATGGTGCCTTTAGTGTCTCCGCATACTGCAGCACGCGACATAGCTTTGCTGACGATAAATGTAACCGTCTCAGAGAGAAAAGCGGCCAATGTGACGATCTGGCTTTAAGTCGAGTCGATAACAAATGACGAAAACGGACGGATTTCTCAGGTTTTTACTTCTCTCATTCTCCCGTGCAACGGGACTGCTAGTCCTCCTTTCATGCAAAATCTTAAGGTTCCACCTCATGTCCAAGGCACCAAAGCCGTCTAAAAATCAGTAATCGATAACCAAAACGTGAATTGTACTGCTTCTTACTGGCTATTGCTTCAACTTAGAAGATTCTTCTGGGTTCTACTATGGTGCCTTTAGTGTCTCCGCATACTGCAGCACGCGACATACCTTTGCAGACGAAAAATGTAACCGTCTCAGAGAGAAAAGCGGCCAATGTGACGATCTGGCTCTAAGTCGATTCGATAACAAATGACGAAAACGGACGGATTTCTCAGCTTTTTACTATATAAGAACACTTTTCACATTCTCCCGTGCAACGCGGCTGCTAGTCCTCCTTTCATGCAAAATCTTAATGTTTCACCTCATGTCCAAGGCACCAAAGCCGCCTAAAAATCAATAATCGTTAACCAAAACTTGAATTGTACTCCTCCTTACTGGGTATTGCTTCAACTTCGAAGCTTCTTCTGTGTTCTACTATGGTGCTTTTGATGTCTCCGCATTCCGCAGCACGCGACATAGCTGTCCACACAATAAAAGTAACCGTTTCAGAGAGAAAAGCGGCCAATGAGACGATCTGGCTTTAAATCTATTCGATAACAAATGACGAAAACGGACGGATTTCTCAGGTTTTTACTACATATGAACACTTTTCACATTCTCCCGTGCAACGCGGCTGCTAGTCCTCCTTTCATGCAAAATCGCGAGGTCTTAGGTCATGTCCAAGCCAGCAAAGCCGGCTAAAAAGTGAATAAACGACAACTAAAACTTCAATTGTACTACTTCTTACTGGCTATTACTTCAACTTAGAAGCTTCTTCTGTGTTCTACTATGGTGCTTTTAGTGTCTCCGCATACCGCAGCACGCGACGTAGCTTTGCAGACGATAAATGTAACCGTTTCAGAGAGAAGAGCGGCCAATGTGACGATCTGGCTTTACGTCGATTCGATAACAAATGCCGAAAACGGACGGATTTCTCAGGTTTTTACTACATATGAACCCTTTTCATATCCTCCCGTGCAACGCGACTGCTAGTCCTCCTTTCATGCAAAATCTTAAGGTTCCACCTCATGTCCAAGGCACCAAAGCTGGCTAAAAATCAATAATCGATAACCAAAACTTGAATTGTACTGCTTGTTAAGGCTATTGCTTCAACTTAGAAGCTTCTTCTGTGTTCTACTATGGTGCTTTTAGTGTCTCCGCATACCGCAGCACGCGACATTGCTTTGCAGACGATAAAAGTAACCGTCTCAGAGAGAAAAGCGGCCAATGTGACGATCTGGCTTTAAGTCGAATCGATAACAAATGACGAAAACGGACGGATTTCTCAGGTGTCTACTATTTATGAACACTTTTCACATTCTCCCTTGCAACGTGGCTGCTAGTCCTCCTTTCATGCAAAATCTTAAGGTCCTAGGTCATGTCCAAGCCACCAAAGCCGGCTAAAAAGTGAATAATCGACAACTAAAACTTCAATTGAACTACTTCTTACTGGCTATTAGTTCAACTTAGAAGTTCTTCTGTGTTCTACTATGGTGCTTTTAGTGTCTCCGCATACCGCAGCACGCGACATAGCTTTGCACACGATAAATGTAACCGATTCAGAGAGAAGAGCGGCCAATGTGAAGATCTGGCTTGAAGTCGATTCGATAACAAATGACGAAAACGGACGGATTTCTCAGGTGTCTACTATTTATGAACACTTTTCACATTCTCCCTTGCAACGCGGCTTCTAGTCCTCCTTTCAGGCAAAATCTTAAGGTCCTAGGTCATGTCCAAGCCACCAAAGCCGGCTAAAAAGTGAACAATCTACAACTAAAACTTGAATTGTACTGCTTCTTACTGACTATTGCTTCAACTTAGAAGCTTCTTATGTCTTCTACTATGGTGCTTTTAGTGTTTCCGCATACCGCAGCACGCGACATAGCTTTGCAGACTATAAATGTAACCGTCTCAGAGAGAAAAGCGGCCAATGTGACGATCTGGCTTTAAGTCGAATCGATAACAAATGACGAAAACGGACGGATTTCTCAGGTGTTTACTATATATGAACACTTTTCACATTCTCCCGTGCAACGGGGCTGCTAGTCCTCCTTTCATGCTAAATCTTAAGGTCCTAGGTCATGTCCTAGCCACCAAAGCCGGCTAATAAGTGAACAATCTACAACTAAAACTTGAATTGTACTACCTCTTACTGGCTATTACTTCAACTTAGAAGCTTCTTCTGTGTTCTACTATGGTGCTTTTAGAGTCTCCGCATACCGCATCACGCGACATAGCTTTGCAGACGATAAATGTAACCGTCTCAGAGATAAAAGCGGCCAATGTGATGATCTGGCTTTAAGTCGATTCGATAACAAATGACGAAAACGGACGGATTCCTCAGGT
Organism: Schistocerca gregaria; assembly: GCF_023897955.1. Taxonomy (NCBI): domain Eukaryota; kingdom Metazoa; phylum Arthropoda; class Insecta; order Orthoptera; family Acrididae; genus Schistocerca; species Schistocerca gregaria. The sequence continues at coordinate 10,468,923 of NW_026061759.1, forward strand.
TTTTGCTAAATATGAAAACTTTTCACATTCTCCCGTGCAACGCGGCTGCTAGTCCTCCTTTCATGCTAAATCTTAAGGTCCTAGGTCATGTCCTAGCCACCAAAGCCGGCTAAAAAGTGAACAATCTACAACTAAAACTTGAATTGTACTACCTCTTACTGGCTATTACTTCAACTTAGAAGCTTCTTCTGTGTTCTACTATGGTGCTTTTAGAGTCTCCGCATACCGCATCACGCGACATAGCTTTGCAGACGATATATGTAACCGTCTCAGAGAGAAAAGCGGCCAATGTGACGATCTGGCTTTAAGTCGATTCGATAAAAAATGACGGAAACGGACGGATTTCTCAGGTTTTTACTACATATGAACCCTTTTCACATTCTCCCGTGCAACGCGGCTGCTAGTCCTCCTATAATGCAAAATCTTAAGATTCCACCTTATGTCCAAGGCACCAAAGACGGCCAAAGTTCAATAATCGATAACCAAAACTTGAATTGGACTGCTTCTTACTGGCTATTGGTTCAACTTAGAAGCTTCTTCTGTGTTCTACTATGGTGCTTTTAATGTCTCCGCATACCGCAGCACGCGACATAGCTTTGCAGACGATAAATGTAACCGACTCAGAGAGAAGAGCGGCCAATGTGACGATCTGGCTTTAAGTCGATTCGATAACAAATGACGAAAACGGACGGATTTCTCAGGTTTTTACTACATATGAACCCTTTTCACATTCTCCCGTGCAACGCGGCTGCTAGTCCTCCTTTCATGCAAATTCTTAAGGTCCTATGTCGTGTACAAGCCACCAAAGCCTGGTAAAAGTCAATAATCGATAACCAAAACTTGAATTGTACTGCTTCTTACTGACTATTGCTTCAACTTAGAAGCTTCTTCTGTGTTCTACTATGGTGCTTTTAGTGTCTCCGCAGCACGCGACATAGCTATGCAGACGATAAATGTAACCGTCACAGAGAGAAAAGCGGCCAATGTGACGATCTGGCTTTAAGTCGATTCGATAACAAATGACGAAAACGGACGGATTTCTCAGGTTTTTACTACATATGAACTTTTTTCACATTCTCCCGTGCAACGCGGCTGCTAGTCCTCCTTTCATGCAAAATCTTAAGGTTCCACCTCATGTCCAAGGCACCAAAGCCGTCTAAAAATCAATAATCGATAACCAAAACTTGAATTGTACTGCTTCTTACTGGCAATTGCTTCAACTTAGAAGCTTCTTCTGTGTTCTACTATGATGCTTTTAGAATCTCCGCATACCGCAGCACGCGACATAGCTTTGCAGACGATAAATGTTACCGTCTCAGAGAGAAAAGCGACCAATGTGACGATCTGGCTGTATGTCGATTCGATAACAAATGACGAAAACGGACTGAGTTCTCAGGTTTTTACTACATATGAACACTTTTCACATTCTCCCGTGCAATGGATCTGCTTGTCCTCTTTTCAGGCAAAATCTCAAGGTACTAGGTCATGTCCAAGCCTCCAAAGCCGGCTAAAAAGTGAACACTCGACAACTAAAACTTGAATTGTACTACTTCTTACTGGCTATTACTTCAACTTAGAAGCTTCTTCTGTGTTCCACTATGGTGCTTTTAGTGTCTCTGCATACCGCAGCATTCGACATAGCTTTGCAGACGATAAATGTAACCGTCTCATAGAGAAAAGCGGCCAATGTGACGATCTGGCTTTAAGTCGATTCGATAACAAATGACGAAAACGGACGGATTTCGCAGGTTTTTACTACATATAAACCCTTTTCACATACGCCCGTGCAACGCGGCTGCTAGTCCTCCTTTCATGCAAAATCTTAAGGTCCTAGGTCATGTCCAAGCCACCAAAGCCGGCTAAAGAGTGAATAATCGATCACTAAAACTTGAATTGTACTACTTCTTACTGGCTATTGCTTGAACTTAGAAGCTTCTTCTGTGTTCTACTATTGTGCTTTTAGTGTCTCCGCATACCGCAGCACGCGACATAGCTTTGCAGACGATAAATGTAACCGATTCAGAGAGAAGAGCGGCCAATGTGACGATCTGGCTGTAAGTCGATTCGATAACAAATGTCGAAAACGGACGGATTTCTCAGGTTTTTACTACATATGAACCCTTTTTACATTCTTCCGTGCAACGCGGCTGCTAGTCCTCCTTTCATGCAAAATCTTAAGGTCCTATGTCATGTGCAAGCCACCAAAGCCGGGTAAAAGTCAATAATCGATAACCAAAACTTGAAATGTACTGCTTATTACTGGCTATTGCTTCAACTTAGAAGTTTCTTCTGTGTTATACTATGGTGCTTTTAGAGTCTCCGCATACCGCAGCACGCGACATAGCTTTGCAGACGATAAATGTAACCGTCTCAGAGAGAAAAGCGGCCAATGTGACGATCTGGCTTTGATTCGATAACATATGACGAAAACGGACGGATTTTTCAGGTTTTTACTACATATGAACCCTTTTCACATACTCCCGTGCAACGCGGCTGCTAGTCCTCCTTTCATGCAAAATCTTAAGGTCCTAGGTCATGTCCAAGCCACCAAAGCCGGCTAAAGAGTGAATAATCGACAACTAAAACTTGAATTCTACTACATCTTACTGGCTATTGCTTCAACTTAGAAGCTTCTTCTGTGTTATACTATGGTGCTTTTAGTGTCTCAGCATACCGCAGCACGCGACATAGCTTTGCAGACGATAAATGTAACCGATTCAGAAAGAAGCGTGCCCAATGTGACGACCTGGCTTTAAGTCAATTCGGTAACAAATGACGAAAACGGACGGATTTCTCAGGTTTTTACTTCTCTCATTCTCCCGTGCAACGGGACTGCTAGTCCTCCTTTCATGCAAAATCTTAAGGTTCCACCTCATGTCCAAGGCACCAAAGCCGTCTAAAAATCAGTAATCGATAACCAAAACGTGAATTGTACTGCTTCTTACTGGCTATTGCTTCAACTTAGAAGATTCTTCTGGGTTCTACTATGGTGCCTTTAGTGTCTCCGCATACTGCAGCACGCGACATAGCTTTGCTGACGATAAATGTAACCGTCTCAGAGAGAAAAGCGGCCAATGTGACGATCTGGCTTTAAATCTATTCGATAACAAATGACGAAAACGGACGGATTTCTCAGGTTTTTACTACATATGAACACTTTTCACATACTCCCGTGCAACGCGGCTGCTAGTCCTCCTTTCATGCAAAATCGCGAGGTCTTAGGTCATGTCCAAGCCACCAAAGCCGGCTAAAAAGTGAATAATCGACAACTAAAACTTGAATTCTACTACATCTTACTGGCTATTGCTTCAACTTAGAAGCTTCTTCTGTGTTCTACTATGGTGCTTTTAGTGTCTCCGCATACCGCAGCACGCGACGTAGCTTTGCAGACGATAAATGTAACCGTCTCAGAGAGAAAAGCGGCCTAAGTGACGATCTTGCTTTAAGTCGATTCGGTAACAAATGACGAAAACGGACGGATTTCTCAGGTTTTTACTACATATGAACCCTTTTTACATTCTCCCGTGCAACGCGGCTGCTAGTCCTCCCTTCATGCAAAATCTTAAGGTTCCACCTCATGTCCAAGGCACCAAGGCCGGCGAAAAATCAATAATAGATAAACCAAAACTTGAATTGTACTGCTTCTTACTGGCTATTGCTTCAACTTAGAAGATTCTTCTGTGTTCTACTATGGTGCTTTTAGTGTCTCCGCATACCGCAGCACGCGACATAGCTTTGCAGACGAAAAATGTAACCGTCTCAGAGAGAAAAGCGGCCAATGTGACGATCTGGCTTTAAGTCGATTCAATAACAAATTACGAAAACGGACGGATTTCTCAGGCTTTTACTACATATGAACCCTTTTCACATTCTCCCGTGCAACACGGCTGCTAGTCCTCCTTTCATGCAAAATCTTAAGGTCCTAGGTCATATCCAAGCCACAAAAGCCGGCTAAAAAGTGAATAATCCACAACTAAAACTTGAATTGTACTACTTCTTACTGGCTATTGCTTCAACTTAGAAGCTTCTTCTGTGTTCTGCTATGGTGCTTTTAGTGTCCCCGCATACTGCAGCACGCGACATAGCTTTGCAGACGATAAATGTTACCGTTTCAGAGAGAAGAGCGGCCAATGTAACGGTCTGGCTTTAAATCGATTCGATAGCAAATGACGAAAATGTGCGGATTTTTCAGGTTTTTACTACATATGAACACTTTTCACATTCTCCCTTGCAACGCGGCTGCTAGTCCTCCTTTCATGCAAAATCTTAAGGTCCTAGGTCATGTCCAAGCCACCAAAGCCGGCTAAAGAGTGAATAATCGACAACTAAAACTTGAATTGTACTACATCTTACTGGCTATTGCTTCAACTTAGAAGCTTCTTCTGTGTTATACTATGGTGCTTTTAGTGTCTCAGCATACCGCAGCACGCGACATAGCTTTGCAGACGATAAATGTAACCGATTCAGAAAGAAGCGTGCCCAATGTGACGACCTGGCTTTAAGTCAATTCGGTAACAAATGACGAAAACGGACGGATTTCTCAGGTTTTTACTTCTCTCATTCTCCCGTGCAACGGGACTGCTAGTCCTCCTTTCATGCAAAATCTTAAGGTTCCACCTCATGTCCAAGGCACCAAAGCCGTCTAAAAATCAGTAATCGATAACCAAAACGTGAATTGTACTGCTTCTTACTGGCTATTGCTTCAACTTAGAAGATTCTTCTGGGTTCTACTATGGTGCCTTTAGTGTCTCCGCATACTGCAGCACGCGACATAGCTTTGCTGACGATAAATGTAACCGTCTCAGAGAGAAAAGCGGCCAATGTGACGATCTGGCTTTAAATCTATTCGATAACAAATGACGAAAACGGACGGATTTCTCAGGTTTTTACTACATATGAACACTTTTCACATACTCCCGTGCAACGCGGCTGCTAGTCCTCCTTTCATGCAAAATCGCGAGGTCTTAGGTCATGTCCAAGCCACCAAAGCCGGCTAAAAAGTGAATAATCGACAACTAAAACTTGAATTCTACTACATCTTACTGGCTATTGCTTCAACTTAGAAGCTTCTTCTGTGTTCTACTATGGTGCTTTTAGTGTCTCCGCATACCGCAGCACGCGACGTAGCTTTGCAGACGATAAATGTAACCGTCTCAGAGAGAAAAGCGGCCTAAGTGACGATCTTGCTTTAAGTCGATTCGGTAACAAATGACGAAAACGGACGGATTTCTCAGGTTTTTACTACATATGAACCCTTTTTACATTCTCCCGTGCAACGCGGCTGCTAGTCCTCCCTTCATGCAAAATCTTAAGGTTACACCTCATGTCCAAGGCACCAAGGCCGGCGAAAAATCAATAATAGATAAACCAAAACTTGAATTGTACTGCTTCTTACTGGCTATTGCTTCAACTTAGAAGATTCTTCTGTGTTCTACTATGGTGCTTTTAGTGTCTCCGCATACCGCAGCACGCGACATAGCTTTGCAGACGAAAAATGTAACCGTCTCAGAGAGAAAAGCGGCCAATGTGACGATCTGGCTTTAAGTCGATTCGATAACAAATTACGAAAACGGACGGATTTCTCAGGCTTTTACTACATATGAACCCTTTTCACATTCTCCCGTGCAACACGGCTGCTAGTCCTCCTTTCATGCAAAATCTTAAGGTCCTAGGTCATATCCAAGCCACAAAAGCCGGCTAAAAAGTGAATAATCCACAACTAAAACTTGAATTGTACTACTTCTTACTGGCTATTGCTTCAACTTAGAAGCTTCTTCTGTGTTCTGCTATGGTGCTTTTAGTGTCCCCGCATACTGCAGCACGCGACATAGCTTTGCAGACGATAAATGTTACCGTTTCAGAGAGAAGAGCGGCCAATGTAACGGTCTGGCTTTAAATCGATTCGATAGCAAATGACGAAAATGTGCGGATTTTTCAGGTTTTTACTACATATGAACACTTTTCACATTCTCCCGTGCAACGCCGCTGCTAGTCGTCCTTTCATGCAAAATCTTAAGGTCCTAGCCAATGTCCAAGGCACCACAGTCTTCTAAAAAGTCAATAATCGATAACTAAGACGTGAATTGTACTACTTCTTACTGGCTATTACATCAACATAGAAGCTTCTTCTGGGTTCTACTATGGTGCTTTTAGTGTCTCCGCATACCGCAGCACGCGACATAGCTTTGCAGACGATAAATGTAACCGTTTCAGACCGAAGAGCGGCCAATGTGACGATCTGGCTCTAAGTCGATTTGATAACAAATGACGAAAACAGACGGATATCTCAGGTTTTTACTACATATGAACACATTTCACTTTCTCCAGTGCAACGCGGGTGCTAGTCCTCCTTTCATGCAAAATCTTAAGGTCCTAGGTCATATCCAAGCCACCAAATCCGGCTAAAAAGTGAATAATCCACAACTGAAACTTGAATTTTACTACTTCTTACTGGCTATTGCTTCAACTTAGAAGCTTCTTCTGTATTCCAGTATGGTGCTTTTAGTGTCTCCGCATACCGCAAAATGCGACATAGCTTTGCAGACGATAAATGTAACCGTCTCAGAGAGAAAAGCGGCCAATGTGACGATCTGGCTTTAAGTCGATTCGATAACAAGTGACGAAAACGGACGGATTTATCAGGTTTGTACTACATATGAACACTTTTCACATTCTCCCGTGCAACGCGGCTGCTAGTCGCCCTTTCATGCAAAATCTTAAGGTCCTAGCTCATGGCCAAGGCACAAAAGCTGGCAAAAAGGTCAATAATCGATAACTAAAACTTGAATAGTACTACTTCTGACTTACTATTACATTCTCTTAGAAGCTTCTTCTGTGTTCTACTATGGTGCTTTCAGTGTCTCCGCATACCGCAGCACGCGACATAGCTTTACAGACGATAAATGTTACCGTTTCAGAGAGAAGAGCGGCCAATGTAACGGTCTGGCTTTAAATCGATTCGATAGCAAATGACGAAAACGTGGGGATTTATCAGGTTTTTACTATATATGAACACTTTTCACATACTCCCGTGCAACGCGGCTGCTAGTCGCCCTTTCATGCAAAATCTTAAGGTCCTAGCTCATGGCCAAGGCACCAAAGCCGGCAAAAAAGTCAATAATCGATAACTAAAACTTGAATAGTACTACTTCTATCTTACTATTACATTCTCTTAGAAGCTTCTTCTGTGTTCTACTATGGTGCTTTAGGGGGCTCCGCATACCGCAGCACGCGACATAGCTTTGCAGACGATAAATGTAACCATTTCAGAGAGAAGAGCGTCCAATGTGACGATCTGGGTTTAAGTCGATTCGATAACAAATGACGAAAACGTATGGATTTCTCAAGTTTTTACTACATATGAAATCTTTTCACATTCTTCCGTGCAACGCGGCTGCTAGACCTTCTATCATGCAAAATCTTAAGATCATAGGTCATGTCCAAGCCACCAAAGCCGGCTAAAAAGTGAATAATCGAAAACAAAAACTTGAATTGTACTACTTCTTACTGGATATTGCTTCGCCTTAGGAGCTTCTTCTGTGTTCTACTATTGTGCTTTTAGTGTCTCCGCATACCGCAGCACGCGACATAGCTTTGCAGACGATACATGTAACCGTTTCAGAGAGAAGAGCGGCCAATGTGACGATCTGGCTTAAAGTCGATTCGATAACAAATGACGAAAACGGACGGATTTATCTGGTTTGTACTATATATGAACACTTTTCACAGTCTCCCGTGCAACGCGGCTGCTAGTCGCCCTTTCATGCAAAATCTTAAGGTCCTAGCTCATGGCCAAAACACCAAAGCCGGCAAAGAAGTCAATAATCGATAACTAAAACTTGAATAGTACTACTTCTAACTTACTATTACATTCCCTTAGAAACTTCTTCTGTGTTCTACTATGGTGCTTTTAGTGTCTCCGCATACCGCAGCACGCGACATAGCTTTGCAGACGATAAATGTTACCGTTTCAGAGAGAAGAGCGGCCAATGTAACGGTCTGGCTTTAAATCGATTCGATAGCAAATGACGAAAACGTGCGGATTTATCAGGTTTTCTACTACATATGAACACTTTTCACATTCTCCCGTGGAACGCGGCTGCTAGTCGCCGTTTCATGCAAAATCGTAAAGTCATAGGTCATGTCCAAGCCACCAAGGCCGGCTAAAAAGTGTATAATCGACAACTAAAACTTAAATTGTACTACTTCTTACTGGCTATTGCTTCGCCTTAGGAGCATCTTCTGTGTTCTACTATTGTGCTTTTAGTGTCTCCGCATACCACAGCACACGACATAGCTTTGCAGACGATAAATGTAACCGTTTCAGAGAGATGAGCGGCCAATGTAACGGTCTGGCTTTAAATCGATTCGATAGCAAATGACGAAAACGTGCGAATTTATCAGGTTTTTACTACATATGAACACTTTTTACATTCTCCCGTGCAACGCGGCTGCTAGTCCTCCTTTCATGCAAAATCTTAAGGTCCTAGGTCATATCCAAGCCACCAAAGCCAGCTAAAAAGTGAATAATCGACAACTAAAACTTGATTTGTACTACATCTTACTGGATATTACTTCAACTTAGAAGCTTCTTCTGCGTTCTACTATGGTGCTTTTAGTGTCTCCGCATACCGCAGCACGCGACATAGCTTTGCAGACGATAAATGTAACTGTCTCAGAGAGAAGAGCGGCCTTTGTGACGATCTGGCTCTAAGTCGATATGATAACAAATGACGAAAACAGACGGATTTCTCAGGTTTTTACTACATATGAACACTTTTCACATTCTCCCGTGCAACGCGGCTGCTAGTCGCCCTTTCATGCAATATCTTAAGGTCCTAGCTCATGGCCAAGGCACAAAAGCTGGCAAAAAGGTCAATAATCGATAACTAAAACTTGAATAGTACTACTTCTAACTTACTATTACATTCTCTTAGAAGCTTCTTCTGTGTTCTACTATGGTGCTTTTAGTGTCTCCGCATACCGCAGCACGCGACATAACTTTGCAGAGGGATAAATGTAACCGTCTCCGAGAGAAAAGCGGCCATTGTGACGATCTGGCTTTAAGTCGATTCGATAAGAAATGACGAAAACGGACGGATTTCTCAGGTTTTTACTACATATGAACACTTTTCACACTCTCCCGTGCAACGCAGCTGCTAGTCCTCCTTTCATGCAAAGTCTTAAGGTCCTAGGTCATGTCCAAGCCACCAAAGCCGGCTAAAAAGCGAATAAATGACAACTAAAACTTGAATTGTACTACTTCTATCTTACTATTACATTCTCTTAGAAGCTTCTTCTGTGTTCTACTATGGTGCTTTAGGGGGCTCCGCATACCGCAGCACGCGACATAGCTTTGCAGACGATAAATGTAACCATTTCAGAGAGAAGAGCGTCCAATGTGACGATCTGGGTTTAAGTCGATTCGATAACAAATGACGAAAACGTACGGATTTCTCAAGTTTTTACTACATATGAAATCTTTTCACATTCTTCCGTGCAACGCGGCTGCTAGACCTTCTATCATGCAAAATCTTAAGATCCTACGTCATGTCCAAGCCACCAAAGCCGGCTAAAAAGTGAATAATCGAAAACAAAAACTTGAATTGTACTATTTCTTACTGGCTATTGCTTCGCCTTAGGAGCTTCTTCTGTGTTCTACTATTGTGCTTTTAGTGTCTCCGCATACCGCAGCACGCGACATAGCTTTGCAGACGATACATGTAACCGTTTCAGAGAGAAGAGCGGCCAATGTGACGATCTGGCTTAAAGTCGATTCGATAACAAATGACGAAAACGGACGGATTTATCTGGTTTGTACTACATATGAACACTTTTCACATTCTCCCGTGCAACGCGGCTGCTAGTCGCCCTTTCATGCAAAATATTAAGGTCCTAGCTCATGGCCAAAACACCAAAGCCAGCAAAAAAGTCAATAATCGATAACTAAAACTTGAATAGTACTTCTTCTAACTTACTATTACATTCTCTTAGAAGCTTCTTCTGTTTTCTACTATGGTGCTTTTAGTGTCTCCGCATACCGCAGCACGCGACATAGCTTTGCAGACGATAAATGTTACCGTTTCAGAGAGAAGAGCGGCCAATGTAACGGTCTGGCTTTAAATCGATTCGATAGCAAATGACGAAAACGTGCGGATTTATCAGGTTTTCTACTACATATGAACACTTTTCACATTCTCCCGTGGAACGCGGCTGCTAGTCGCCGTTTCATGCAAAATCGTAAAGTCATAGGTCATGTCCAAGCCACCAAGGCCGGCTAAAAAGTGTATAATCGACAACTAAAACTTAAATTGTACTACTTCTTACTGGCTATTGCTTCGCCTTAGGAGCATCTTCTGTGTTCTACTATTGTGCTTTTAGTGTCTCCGCATACCACAGCACACGACATAGCTTTGCAGACGATAAATGTAACCGTTTCAGAGAGAAGAGCGGCCAATGTAACGGTCTGGCTTTAAATCGATTCGATAGCAAATGACGAAAACGTGCGAATTTATCAGGTTTTTACTACATATGAACACTTTTCACATTCTCCCGGGCAACGCTGCTGCTAGTCGCCCTTTCATGCAAAATCTTAAGGTCCTAGCCAATGTCCAAGGCACCAAAGCCTTCTAAAAAGTCAACAATCGATAACTAAGACGTGAATTGTACTACTTCTTACTGGCTATTACATCAACATAGAAGCTTCTTCTGTGTTCTACTATGGTGCTTTTAGTGTCTCCGCATACTGCAGCACGCGACATAGCTTTGCAGACGATAAATGTAACGGTTTCAGAGCGAAGTGCGGCCAATGTGACGATCTGGCTCGAAGTCGATATGATAACAAATGACGAAAACAGACGGATTTCTCAGGTTTTTACTACATATGAACACTTTTTACATTCTCCCGTGCAACGCGGCTGCTAGTCCTCCTTTCATGCAAAATCTTAAGGTCCTAGGTCATATCCAAGCCACCAAAGCCGGCTAAAAAGTGAATAATCGCCAACTAAAACTTGATTTGTACTACATCTTACTGGATATTACTTCAACTTAGAAGCTTCTTCTGCGTTCTACTATGGTGCTTTTAGTGTCTCCGCATACCGCAGCACGCGACATAGCTTTGCAGACGATAAATGTAACTGTCTCAGAGAGAAGAGCGGCCTTTGTGACGATCTGGCTCTAAGTCGATATGATAACAAATGACGAAAACAGACGGATTTCTCAGGTTTTTACTACATATGAACACTTTTCACATTCTCCCGTGCAACGCGGCTGCTAGTCGCCCTTTCATGCAAAATCTTAAGGTCCTAACCAATGTCCAAGGCACCAAAGCCTTCTAAAAAGTCAATAATCGATAAATAAGACGTGAATTGTACTACTTCTTACTGGCTATTACATCAACATAGAAGCTTCTTCTGTGTTCTACTATGGTGCTTTTAGTGTCTCCGCATACCGCAGCACGCGACATAGCTTTGCAGACGATAAATGTAACCGTTTCAGAGCGAAGAGCGGCCAATGTGACGATCTGGCTCTAAGTCGATATGATAACAAATGACGAAAACAGACGGATTTCTCAAGTTTTTACTACATATGAACACTTTTCACATTCTCCCGTGCAACGCGGCAGCTAGTCCTCCTTTCATGCAAAATCTTAAGGTCCTAGGTCATGTCCAAGCCACCAAAGCCGGCTAAAAAGTGAATAATCGACAACTAGAACTTGAATTGTAGTACTTCTTACTGGATATTGCTTCAACTTAGAAGCTTCTTCTATGTTCTACTATGGTGCTTTTAGTGTCTCCGCATACCGCAGCACGCGACATAGCTTAGCAGACGATAAATGTAACCGTCTCAGAGAGAAAAGTGTATAATTTGACGATCTGGCTTTAAGTCGATTCGATAACAAATGACGAAAACGGACGTATTTCTCAGGTTTTTACTACATATCAACACTTTTCACATTCTTCCGTGCAACGCGGCTGCTAGTCCTCCTTTCATGCTAAATCTTAAGGTCCTAGGTCATGTCCAAGCCACCAAAGCCGGCTAAAAGTGAATAATCGACAACTAAAACTTGAATTGTACTACTTCTTACTGGCTATTGCTTCAGCTTAGAAGCTTCTTCTGTTTTCTACTATGGTGCTTTTAGTGTCTCCGCATACCGCAGCACGCGACATTGCTTTGCAGACGATAAATGTAACCGTTTCAAAGAGAAGAGCGGCCAATTTGACGATCTGGCTCTAAGTCGATTCGATGACAAATGACGAAAACAGACGCATTTCTCAGGTTTTTACTACATATGAACACTTTTCACATTATCCCGTGCAACGCACCCTCTAGTCCTCCTTTCATGCAAAATCTTAAGGTCCTAGCTCACGTCCAATGCCCCATAGCCCCCTAAAAGTCAACAATCGATAACTTAAACGTGAACTGTACTACTTCTTACTGGCTATTACATACACTTAGAAGCTTTTTCTGCGTTCTACTATGGTGCTTTTAGTGTCTCGCACATTCCGCAGCACGCGACATAGCTTTGCAGACGATAAATGTAACCGTTTCGGAGAGAAGAGCGGCCAATTTGACGATCTGGCTCTAAGTCGATTCGATAACATATGACGAAAAGAGACGGATTTCTCAGGTTATTACTACATATGAACACTTTTCACATTCTCCCTTGCAACGTGGCTGCTAAACCTCCTTTCATGCAAAACCTTAAGGTCCTAGGTCATGTCCAGGCCACCAAAGCCGGCTAAAAAGTGAATAATCGACAACTAAAACTTGAATTGTACTACTTCTTACTGGCTATTGCTTCAACTTAGAAGCTTCTTCTGTGTTCTACTATGATGCTTTTAGTGTCTCCGCATACCGCAGCACGCGACATAGCTTTGCAGACACTTCTCACATTCTCCCGTGCAACGCGGCTGCTAGTCCTCCTTCCATGCAAAAACTTAAGTACCTAGGTCGTGTCCAAGCCACCAAAGCCGGCTAAAGAGTGAATAATCGACAACTAAAACTTGAATTGTAATACTTCTTACTGGCTATTACATCAACTTAGAAGTTCTTCTGTGTTCTACTATGGTGCTTTTAGTGACTCCGAATACTGCAGCACGCGTCATAGCTTCGCTGACGATAAATGTAATCGTTTCAGAGAGAAGAGCGGGCAATGTGACCATGTGGCTTTAAGTCGATTCGATAACAAATGACGAAAACGGACGGATTTTTCAGGTTTTTACTACATATGAAACACTTTTCCCATTTTCCCGTGCAACGCGGCTGCTAGTCCTCCTTTCATGCAAAATCTTAAGGTCCTAAGTCATATCCAAGCCACCAAAGAAGGCTAAAATGTGAATAATCGACAACTAAAACTTGAATTGTACTACTTCTTACTGGCTATTGCTTCAACTTAGAAGCTTCTTCTGTGTTCTACTATGGTGGTTTTAGTGTCTCGGCATACCGCACCCAGCGACATAGCTTTGCAGACGATAAATGTAACCGTTTCAGAGAGAAGAGCGGCCAATGTGCGATCTGGCTTTAAGTCGATTCGATAACAAATGACGAAAACGGACGGATTTCTAAGAGTTTTTACTACATATAAATACTTTTCACATTCTCCCGTGCCACGCTGCTGCTAGTTCTCCTTTCATGCAAAATCTTAAGGTCCTAGCTCATGCCCAAAGCACCAAAAAAGGCTAAAAAGTCAATAATCGATAAATTAACGTGAATTGTACTACTTCTTACTGGGTATTACATCAACTTAGAAGCTTCATCTGTGTTCTACTATGGTGCTTCTAGTGACTCCACATACAGCAGCACGCGACATAGCTTTGCAGACGATAAATGTAACCGTTTCAGAGAGAAGAGCGGGCAATGTGACGAACTGGCTTTAAGTCGATTTGACAACAAATGACGGAAACGGGCGGATTTCTTAGGTTTTTACTACAAATGAGCACTTTTCACAGTCTCCCGTGCAACGCGGCTGCTAGTCCTGCTTTCATGCAAAATCTTAACGTCCTAGCTTATGCCCAAGGCACGAAAGCCGAATAAAAAGTCAATGATCGATAACTAAAACTGGAATTGTACTACTTCTTACTGTCTATTACAACAACTTAGAAGCTTCTTCTGTGTTCTACTATGCTGCCTTTAGTGTCTCCGCATACCGCAGCACGCGACATAGCGTTGCAGACGATAAATGAAACTGTTTCAGAGAGAAGAGCCACCAATGAGTCGATCTGGCTTTACTTCGATTCGATAACAAATGACGGAAACGGAGGGAATTCTCAGGTTTTTACTATATATGAACATTTTTCACATTCTCCCGTGCAAAGCGGCTGCTACAGTTCCCTTCATGCAAAATCGTAACGTCCTAGCTCATGTCCAAGGTCCAAAGCCGGCTAAAAAGTCAGTAATCGATAACTAAAACTTGCATTGTACTACTTACTGGCTATTACTTCAACTTAGAAGCTTCCTCTGTGTTCTACTATGGTGCTTTTTGTGTCTCCGCATACCGCAAAACGCGACATAGCTTTGCAGACGATAAATGTAACCGTCTCAGAGAGAAAAGCGGCCAATGTGACGATCTGGCTTTAAGTCGATTCGATAACAAGTGACGAAAACGGACGGATTTATCAGGTTTGTACTACATATGAACACTTTTCACATTCTCCCGTGCAACGCGGCTGCTAGTCGCCCTTTCATGCAAAATCTTAAGGTCCTAGCTCATGGCCAAGGCACAAAAGCTGGCAAAAAGGTCAATAATCGATAACTAAAACTTGAATAGTACTACTTCTGACTTACTATTACATCCTCTTAGAAGCTTCTTCTGTGTTCTACTATGGTGCTTTTAGTGTCTCCGCATACCGCAGCACGCGACATAGCTTTACAGACGATAAATGTTACCGTTTCAGAGAGAAGAGCGGCCAATGTAACGGTCTGGCTTTAAATCGATTCGATAGCAAATGACGAAAACGTGGGGATTTATCAGGTTTTTACTATATATGAACACTTTTCACATACTCCCGTGCAACGCGGCTGCTAGTCGCCCTTTCATGCAAAATCTTAAGGTCCTAGCTCATGGCCAAGGCACCAAAGCCGGCAAAAAAGTCAATAATCGATAACTAAAACTTGAATAGTACTACTTCTATCTTACTATTACATTCTCTTAGAAGCTTCTTCTGTGTTCTACTATGGTGCTTTAGGGGGCTCCGCATACCGCAGCACGCGACATAGCTTTGCAGACGATAAATGTAACCATTTCAGAGAGAAGAGCGTCCAATGTGACGATCTGGGTTTAAGTCGATTCGATAACAAATGACGAAAACGTATGGATTTCTCAAGTTTTTACTACATATGAAATCTTTTCACATTCTTCCGTGCAACGCGGCTGCTAGACCTTCTATCATGCAAAATCTTAAGATCATAGGTCATGTCCAAGCCACCAAAGCCGGCTAAAAAGTGAATAATCGAAAACAAAAACTTGAATTGTACTACTTCTTACTGGCTATTGCTTCGCCTTAGGAGCTTCTTCTGTGTTCTACTATTGTGCTTTTAGTGTCTCCGCATACCGCAGCACACGACATAGCTTTGCAGACGATACATGTAACCGTTTCAGAGAGAAGAGCGGCCAATGTGACGATCTGGCTTAAAGTCGATTCGATAACAAATGACGAAAACCGACGGATTTATCTGGTTTGTACTACATATGAACACTTTTCACAGTCTCCCGTGCAACGCGGCTGCTATTCGCCCTTTCATGCAAAATCTTAAGGTCCTAGCTCATGGCCAAAACACCAAAGCCGGCAAAAAAGTCAATAATCGATAACTAAAACTTGAATAGTACTACTTCTAACTTACTATTACATTCTCTTAGAAACTTCTTCTGTGTTCTACTATGGTGCTTTTAGTGTCTCCGCATACCGCAGCACGCGACATAGCTTTGCAGACGATAAATGTTACCGTTTCAGAGAGAAGAGCGGCCAATGTAACGGTCTGGCTTTAAATCGATTCGATAGCAAATGACGAAAACGTGCGGATTTATCAGGTTTTCTACTACATATGAACACTTTTCACATTCTCCCGTGGAACGCGGCTGCTAGTCGCCGTTTCATGCAAAATCGTAAAGTCATAGGTCATGTCCAAGCCACCAAGGCCGGCTAAAAAGTGTATAATCGACAACTAAAACTTAAATTGTACTACTTCTTACTGGCTATTGCTTCGCCTTAGGAGCATCTTCTGTGTTCTACTATTGTGCTTTTAGTGTCTCCGCATACCACAGCACACGACATAGCTTTGCAGACGATAAATGTAACCGTTTCAGAGAGATGAGCGGCCAATGTAACGGTCTGGCTTTAAATCGATTCGATAGCAAATGACGAAAACGTGCGAATTTATCAGGTTTTTACTACATATGAACACTTTTCACATTCTCCCGGGCAACGCTGCTTCTAGTCGCCCTTTCATGCAAAATCTTAAGGTCCTAGCCAATGTCCAAGGCACCAAAGCCTTCCAAAAAATCAACAATCGATAACTAAGACGTGAATTGTACTACTTCTTACTGGCTATTACATCAACATAGAAGCTTCTTCTGTGTTCTACTATGGTGCTTTTAGTGTCTCCGCATACTGCAGCACGCGACATAGCTTTGCAGACGATAAATGTAACGGTTTCAGAGCGAAGAGCGGCCAATGTGACGATCTGGCTCGAAGTCGATATGATAACAAATGACGAAAACAGACGGATTTCTCAGGTTTTTACTACATATGAACACTTTTTACATTCTCCCGTGCAACGCGGCTGCTAGTCCTCCTTTCATGCAAAATCTTAAGGTCCTAGGTCATATCCAAGCCACCAAAGCCAGCTAAAAAGTGAATAATCGACAACTAAAACTTAATTTGTACTACATCTTACTGGATATTACTTCAACTTAGAAGCTTCTTCTGCGTTCTACTATGGTGCTTTTAGTGTCTCCGCATACCGCAGCACGCGACATAGCTTTGCAGACGATAAATATAACTGTCTCAGAGAGAAGAGCGGCCTTTGTGACGATCTGGCTCTAAGTCGATATGATAACAAATGACGAAAACAGACGGATTTCTCAGGTTTTTACTACATATGAACACTTTTCACATTCTCCCGTGCAACGCGGCTGCTAGTCGCCCTTTCATGCAATATCTTAAGGTCCTAGCTCATGGCCAAGGCACAAAAGCTGGCAAAAAGGTCAATAATCGATAACTAAAACTTGAATAGTACTACTTCTAACTTACTATTACATTCTCTTAGAAGCTTCTTCTGTGTTCTACTATGGTGCTTTTAGTGTCTCCGCATACCGCAGCACGCGACATAACTTTGCAGAGGGATAAATGTAACCGTCTCAGAGAGAAAAGCGGCCATTGTGACGATCTGGCATTAAGTCGATTCGATAAGAAATGACGAAAACGGACGGATTTCTCAGGTTTTTACTACATATGAACACTTTTCACATTCTCCCGTGCAACGCAGCTGCTAGTCCTCCTTTCATGCAAAGTCTTAAGGTCCTAGGTCATGTCCAAGCCACCAAAGCCGGCTAAAAAGCGAATAATCGACAACTAAAACTTGAATTGTACTACTTCTATCTTACTATTACATTCTCTTAGAAGCTTCTTCTGTGTTCTACTATGGTGCTTTAGGGGGCTCCGCATACCGCAGCACGCGACATAGCTTTGCAGACGATAAATGTAACCATTTCAGAGAGAAGAGCGTCCAATGTGACGATCTGGGTTTAAGTCGATTCGATAACAAATGACGAAAACGTACGGATTTCTCAAGTTTTTACTACATATGAAATCTTTTCACATTCTTCCGTGCAACGCGGCTGCTAGACCTTCTATCATGCAAAATCTTAAGATCCTACGTCATGTCCAAGCCACCAAAGCCGGCTAAAAAGTGAATAATCGAAAACAAAAACTTGAATTGTACTATTTCTTACTGGCTATTGCTTCGCCTTAGGAGCTTCTTCTGTGTTCTACTATTGTGCTTTTAGTGTCTCCGCATACCGCAGCACGCGACATAGCTTTGCAGACGATACATGTAACCGTTTCAGAGAGAAGAGCGGCCAATGTGACGATCTGGCTTAAAGTCGATTCGATAACAAATGACGAAAACGGACGGATTTATCTGGTTTGTACTACATATGAACACTTTTCACATTCTCCCGTGCAACGCGGCTGCTAGTCGCCCTTTCATGCAAAATATTAAGGTCCTAGCTCATGGCCAAAACACCAAAGCCAGCAAAAAAGTCAATAATCGATAACTAAAACTTGAATAGTACTTCTTCTAACTTACTATTACATTCTCTTAGAAGCTTCTTCTGTGTTCTACTATGGTGCTTTTAGTGTCTCCGCATACCGCAGCACGCGACATAGCTTTGCAGACGATAAATGTTACCGTTTCAGAGAGAAGAGCGGCCAATGTAACGGTCTGGCTTTAAATCGATTCGATAGCAAATGACGAAAACGTGTGGATTTATCAGGTTTTCTACTACATATGAACACTTTTCACATTCTCCCGTGGAACGCGGCTGCTAGTCGCCGTTTCATGCAAAATCGTAAAGTCCTAGGTCATGTCCAAGCCACCAAAGCCGGCTAAAAAGTGTATAATCGACAACTAAAACTTAATTTGTACTACTTCTTACTGGCTATTGCTTCGCCTTAGGAGCATCGTCTGTGTTCTACTATTGTGCTTTTAGTGTCTCCGCATACCACAGCACACGACATAGCTTTGCAGACGATAAATGTAACCGTTTCAGAGAGAAGAGCGGCCAATGTAACGGTCTGGCTTTAAATCGATTCGATAGCAAATGACGAAAACGTGCGAATTTATCAGGTTTTTACTACATATGAACACTTTTCACATTCTCCCGGGCAACGCTGCTGCTAGTCGCCCTTTCATGCAAAATATTAAGGTCCTAGCCAATGTCCAAGGCACCAAAGCCTTCTAAAAAGTCAACAATCGATAACTATGACGTGAATTGTACTACTTCTTACTGGCTATTACATCAACATAGAAGCTTCTTCTGTGTTCTACTATGGTGCTTTTAGTGTCTCCGCATACCGCAGCACGCGACATAGCTTTGCAGACGATAAATGTAACCGTTTCAGAGCGAAGAGCGGCCAATGTGACGATCTGGCTCTAAGTCGATATGATAACAAATGACGAAAACAGACGGATTTCTCAAGTTTTTACTACATATGAACACTTTTCACATTCTCCCGTGCAACGCGGCAGCTAGTCCTCCTTTCATGCAAAATCTTAAGGTCCTAGGTCATGTCCAAGCCACCAAAGCCGGCTAAAAAGTGAATAATCGACAACTAGAACTTGAATTGTACTACTTCTTACTGGATATTGCTTCAACTTAGAAGCTTCTTCTATGTTCTACTATGGTGCTTTTAGTGTCTCCGCATACCGCAGCACGCGACATAGCTTAGCAGACGATAAATGTAACCGTCTCAGAGAGAAAAGTGTATAATTTGACGATCTGGCTTTAAGTCGATTCGATAACAAATGACGAAAACGGACGTATTTCTCAGGTTTTTACTACATATCAACACTTTTCACATTCTCCCGTGCAACGCGGCTGCTAGTCCTCCTTTCATGCTAAATCTTAAGGTCCTAGGTCATGTCCAAGCCACCAAAGCCGGCTAAAAGTGAATAATCGACAACTAAAACTTGAATTGTACTACTTCTTACTGGCTATTGCTTCAGCTTAGAAGCTTCTTCTGTTTTCTACTATGGTGCTTTTAGTGTCTCCGCATACCGCAGCACGCGACATTGCTTTGCAGACGATAAATGTAACCGTTTCAAAGAGAAGAGCGGCCAATGTGACGATCTGGCTCTAAGTCGATTCGATGACAAATGACGAAAACAGACGCATTTCTCAGGTTTTTACTACATATGAACACTTTTCACATTATCCCGTGCAACGCACCCTCTAGTCCTCCTTTCATGCAAAATCTTAAGGTCCTAGCTCACGTCCAATGCCCCATAGCCCCCTAAAAGTCAACAATCGATAACTTAAACGTGAACTGTACTACTTCTTACTGGCTATTACATAAACTTAGAAGCTTTTTCTGTGTTCTACTATGGTGCTTTTAGTGTCTCGCGCATTCCGCAGCACGCGACATAGCTTTGCAGACGATAAATGTAACCGTTTCAGAGAGAAGAGCGGCCAATTTGACGATCTGGCTCTAAGTCGATTCGATAACATATGACGAAAAGAGACGGATTTCTCAGGTTATTACTACATATGAACACTTTTCACATTCTCCCTTGCAACGTGGCTGCTAAACCTCCTTTCATGCAAAACCTTAAGGTCCTAGGTCATGTCCAGGCCACCAAAGCCGGCTAAAAAGTGAATAATCGACAACTAAAATTTGAATTGTACTACTTCTTACTGGCTATTGCTTCAACTTAGAAGCTTCTTCTGTGTTCTACTATGGTGCTTTTAGTGTCTCCACATACCGCAGCACGCGTCATAGCTTTGCAGACGATAAATGTAACCGTTTCAGAGAGAAGAGCGTCCAATGTGACGTTCTGGCTCTAAGTCGATATGATAACAAATGACGAAAACAGACGGATTTCTCAGGTTTTACTACATATGAACACTTTTCACATTCTCCCGTGCAACGCGGCTGCTGGTCCTCCTTTCATGCAAAATCTTAAGGTCCTAGGTCATGTCCAAGCCACCAAAGCCGGCTAAACAGTGTATAATCGACAACTAAAACTTAAATTGTACTACTTCTTACTGGCTATTGCTTCAACTTAGAAGCTTCTTCTGTGTTCTACTATGATGCTTTTAGTGTCTCCGCATACCGCAGCACGCGACATAGCTTTGCAGACACTTCTCACATTCTCCCGTGCAACGCGGCTGCTAGTCCTCCTTCCATGCAAAAACTTAAGTACCTAGGTCGTGTCCAAGCCACCAAAGCCGGCTAAAGAGTGAATAATCGACAACTAAAACTTGAATTGTACTACTTCTTACTGGCTATTGCTTCAACTTAGAAGCTTCTTCTGTGTTCTACTATGGTGCTTTTAGTGTCTCCGCGTACTGCAGCACGCGACATAGCTTTGCAGACACTTCTCACATTCTCCCGTGCAACGCGGCTGCTAGTCCTCCTTCCATGCAAAAACTTAAGTACCTAGGTCGTGTCCAAGCCACCAAAGCCGGCTAAAGAGTGAATAATCGATAACTAAAACATGAATTGTACTGCATCTTACTGGGTATTACATCAACTTATAACCTGCTTTTGTGTTCTACTATGGTGCTTTTAGTGTCTCCGCATACCGCAACACGCGACATAGTTCTGCAGACGATAAATGTTACCGTTTCAGAGAGAAGAGCGGCCAATGTGACGATCTGGCTTAAAGTCGATTCGATAACAAATGACGAAAACGGACGGATTTATCTGGTTTGTACTACATATGAACACTTTTCACATTCTCCCGTGCAACGCGGCTGCTAGTCGCCCTTTCATGCAAAATATTAAGGTCCTAGCTCATGGCCAAAACACCAAAGCCAGCAAAAAAGTCAATAATCGATAACTAAAACTTGAATAGTACTTCTTCTAACTTACTATTACATTCTCTTAGAAGCTTCTTCTGTGTTCTACTATGGTGCTTTTAGTGTCTCCGCATACCGCAGCACGCGACATAGCTTTGCAGACGATAAATGTTACCGTTTCAGAGAGAAGAGCGGCCAATGTAACGGTCTGGCTTTAAATCGATTCGATAGCAAATGACGAAAACGTGCGGATTTATCAGGTTTTCTACTACATATGAACACTTTTCACATTCTCCCGTGGAACGCGGCTGCTAGTCGCCGTTTCATGCAAAATCGTAAAGTCCTAGGTCATGTCCAAGCCACCAAAGCCGGCTAAAAAGTGTATAATCGACAACTAAAACTTAATTTGTACTACTTCTTACTGGCTATTGCTTCGCCTTAGGAGCATCGTCTGTGTTCTACTATTGTGCTTTTAGTGTCTCCGCATACCACAGCACACGACATAGCTTTGCAGACGATAAATGTAACCGTTTCAGAGAGAAGAGCGGCCAATGTAACGGTCTGGCTTTAAATCGATTCGATAGCAAATGACGAAAACGTGCGAATTTATCAGGTTTTTACTACATATGAACACTTTTCACATTCTCCCGGGCAACGCTGCTGCTAGTCGCCCTTTCATGCAAAATATTAAGGTCCTAGCCAATGTCCAAGGCACCAAAGCCTTCTAAAAAGTCAACAATCGATAACTATGACGTGAATTGTACTACTTCTTACTGGCTATTACATCAACATAGAAGCTTCTTCTGTGTTCTACTATGGTGCTTTTAGTGTCTCCGCATACTGCAGCACGCGACATAGCTTTGCAGACGATAAATGTAACGGTTTCAGAGCGAAGTGCGGCCAATGTGACGATCTGGCTCGAAGTCGATATGATAACAAATGACGAAAACAGACGGATTTCTCAGGTTTTTACTACATATGAACACTTTTTACATTCTCCCGTGCAACGCGGCTGCTAGTCCTCCTTTCATGCAAAATCTTAAGGTCCTAGGTCATATCCAAGCCACCAAAGCCGGCTAAAAAGTGAATAATCGCCAACTAAAACTTGATTTGTACTACATCTTACTGGATATTACTTCAACTTAGAAGCTTCTTCTGCGTTCTACTATGGTGCTTTTAGTGTCTCCGCATACCGCAGCACGCGACATAGCTTTGCAGACGATAAATGTAACTGTCTCAGAGAGAAGAGCGGCCTTTGTGACGATCTGGCTCTAAGTCGATATGATAACAAATGACGAAAACAGACGGATTTCTCAGGTTTTTACTACATATGAACACTTTTCACATTCTCCCGTGCAACGCGGCTGCTAGTCGCCCTTTCATGCAAAATCTTAAGGTCCTAGCCAATGTCCAAGGCACCAAAGCCTTCTAAAAAGTCAATAATCGATAAATAAGACGTGAATTGTACTACTTCTTACTGGCTATTACATCAACATAGAAGCTTCTTCTGTGTTCTACTATGGTGCTTTTAGTGTCTCCGCATACCGCAGCACGCGACATAGCTTTGCAGACGATAAATGTAACCGTTTCAGAGCGAAGAGCGGCCAATGTGACGATCTGGCTCTAAGTCGATATGATAACAAATGACGAAAACAGACGGATTTCTCAAGTTTTTACTACATATGAACACTTTTCACATTCTCCCGTGCAACGCGGCAGCTAGTCCTCCTTTCATGCTAAATCTTAAGGTCCTAGGTCATGTCCAAGCCACCAAAGCCGGCTAAAAGTGAATAATCGACAACTAAAACTTGAATTGTACTACTTCTTACTGGCTATTGCTTCAGCTTAGAAGCTTCTTCTGTTTTCTACTATGGTGCTTTTAGTGTCTCCGCATACCGCAGCACGCGACATTGCTTTGCAGACGATAAATGTAACCGTTTCAAAGAGAAGAGCGGCCAATGTGACGATCTGGCTCTAAGTCGATTCGATGACAAATGACGAAAACAGACGCATTTCTCAGGTTTTTACTACATATGAACACTTTTCACATTATCCCGTGCAACGCACCCTCTAGTCCTCCTTTCATGCAAAATCTTAAGGTCCTAGCTCACGTCCAATGCCCCACAGCCCCCTAAAAGTCAACAATCGATAACTTAAACGTGAACTGTACTACTTCTTACTGGCAATTACATAAACTTAGAAGCATTTTCTGTGTTCTACTATGGTGCTTTTAGTGTCTCGCGCATTCCGCAGCACGCGACATAGCTTTGCAGACGATAAATGTAACCGTTTCAGAGAGAAGAGCGGCCAATTTGACGATCTGGCTCTAAGTCGATATGATAACAAATGACGAAAACAGACGGATTTCTCAGGTTTTTACTACATATGAACACTTTTCACATTCTCCCGTGCAACGCGGCTGCTAGTCGCCCTTTCATGCAATATCTTAAGGTCCTAGCTCATGGCCAAGGCACAAAAGCTGGCAAAAAGGTCAATAATCGATAACTAAAACTTGAATAGTACTACTTCTAACTTACTATTACATTCTCTTAGAAGCTTCTTCTGTGTTCTACTATGGTGCTTTTAGTGTCTCCGCATACCGCAGCACGCGACATAACTTTGCAGAGGGATAAATGTAACCGTCTCAGAGAGAAAAGCGGCCATTGTGACGATCTGGCATTAAGTCGATTCGATAAGAAATGACGAAAACGGACGTATTTCTCAGGTTTTTACTACATATGAACACTTTTCACATTCTCCCGTGCAACGCAGCTGCTAGTCCTCCTTTCATGCAAAGTCTTAAGGTCCTAGGTCATGTCCAAGCCACCAAAGCCGGCTAAAAAGCGAATAATCGACAACTAAAACTTGAATTGTACTACTTCTATCTTACTATTACATTCTCTTAGAAGCTTCTTCTGTGTTCTACTATGGTGCTTTAGGGGGCTCCGCATACCGCAGCACGCGACATAGCTTTGCAGACGATAAATGTAACCATTTCAGAGAGAAGAGCGTCCAATGTGACGATCTGGGTTTAAGTCGATTCGATAACAAATGACGAAAACGTACGGATTTCTCAAGTTTTTACTACATATGAAATCTTTTCACATTCTTCCGTGCAACGCGGCTGCTAGACCTTCTATCATGCAAAATCTTAAGATCCTACGTCATGTCCAAGCCACCAAAGCCGGCTAAAAAGTGAATAATCGAAAACAAAAACTTGAATTGTACTATTTCTTACTGGCTATTGCCTCGCCTTAGGAGCTTCTTCTGTGTTCTACTATTGTGCTTTTAGTGTCTCCGCATACCGCAGCACGCGACATAGCTTTGCAGACGATACATGTAACCGTTTCAGAGAGAAGAGCGGCCAATGTGACGATCTGGCTTAAAGTCGATTCGATAACAAATGACGAAAACGGACGGATTTATCTGGTTTGTACTACATATGAACACTTTTCACATTCTCCCGTGCAACGCGGCTGCTAGTCGCCCTTTCATGCAAAATATTAAGGTCCTAGCTCATGGCCAAAACACCAAAGCCAGCAAAAAAGTCAATAATCGATAACTAAAACTTGAATAGTACTTCTTCTAACTTACTATTACATTCTCTTAGAAGCTTCTTCTGTGTTCTACTATGGTGCTTTTAGTGTCTCCGCATACCGCAGCACGCGACATAGCTTTGCAGACGATAAATGTTACCGTTTCAGAGAGAAGAGCGGCCAATGTAACGGTCTGGCTTTAAATCGATTCGATAGCAAATGACGAAAACGTGCGGATTTATTAGGTTTTCTACTACATATGAACACTTTTCACATTCTCCCGTGGAACGCGGCTGCTAGTCGCCGTTTCATGCAAAATCGTAAAGTCCTAGGTCATGTCCAAGCCACCAAAGCCGGCTAAAAAGTGTATAATCGACAACTAAAACTTAATTTGTACTACTTCTTACTGGCTATTGCTTCGCCTTAGGAGCATCGTCTGTGTTCTACTATTGTGCTTTTAGTGTCTCCGCATACCACAGCACACGACATAGCTTTGCAGACGATAAATGTAACCGTTTCAGAGAGAAGAGCGGCCAATGTAACGGTCTGGCTTTAAATCGATTCGATAGCAAATGACGAAAACGTGCGAATTTATCAGGTTTTTACTACATATGAACACTTTTCACATTCTCCCGGGCAACGCTGCTGCTAGTCGCCCTTTCATGCAAAATATTAAGGTCCTAGCCAATGTCCAAGGCACCAAAGCCTTCTAAAAAGTCAACAATCGATAACTATGACGTGAATTGTACTACTTCTTACTGGCTATTACATCAACATAGAAGCTTCTTCTGTGTTCTACTATGGTGCTTTTAGTGTCTCCGCATACTGCAGCACGCGACATAGCTTTGCAGACGATAAATGTAACGGTTTCAGAGCGAAGTGCGGCCAATGTGACGATCTGGCTCGAAGTCGATATGATAACAAATGACGAAAACAGACGGATTTCTCAGGTTTTTACTACATATGAACACTTTTTACATTCTCCCGTGCAACGCGGCTGCTAGTCCTCCTTTCATGCAAAATCTTAAGGTCCTAGGTCATATCCAAGCCACCAAAGCCGGCTAAAAAGTGAATAATCGCCAACTAAAACTTGATTTGTACTACATCTTACTGGATATTACTTCAACTTAGAAGCTTCTTCTGCGTTCTACTATGGTGCTTTTAGTGTCTCCGCATACCGCAGCACGCGACATAGCTTTGCAGACGATAAATGTAACTGTCTCAGAGAGAAGAGCGGCCTTTGTGACGATCTGGCTCTAAGTCGATATGATAACAAATGACGAAAACAGACGGATTTCTCAGGTTTTTACTACATATGAACACTTTTCACATTCTCCCGTGCAACGCGGCTACTAGTCGCCCTTTCATGCAAAATCTTAAGGTCCTAGCCAATGTCCAAGGCACCAAAGCCTTCTAAAAAGTCAATAATCGATAAATAAGACGTGAATTGTACTACTTCTTACTGGCTATTACATCAACATAGAAGCTTCTTCTGTGTTCTACTATGGTGCTTTTAGTGTCTCCGCATACCGCAGCACGCGACATAGCTTTGCAGACGATAAATGTAACCGTTTCAGAGCGAAGAGCGGCCAATGTGACGATCTGGCTCTAAGTCGATATGATAACAAATGACGAAAACAGACGGATTTCTCAAGTTTTTACTACATATGAACACTTTTCACATTCTCCCGTGCAACGCGGCAGCTAGTCCTCCTTTCATGCAAAATCTTAAGGTCCTAGGTCATGTCCAAGCCACCAAAGCCGGCTAAAAAGTGAATAATCGACAACTAGAACTTGAATTGTACTACTTCTTACTGGATATTGCTTCAACTTAGAAGCTTCTTCTATGTTCTACTATGGTGCTTTTAGTGTCTCCGCATACCGCAGCACGCGACATAGCTTAGCAGACGATAAATGTAACCGTCTCAGAGAGAAAAGTGTATAATTTGACGATCTGGCTTTAAGTCGATTCGATAACAAATGACGAAAACGGACGTATTTCTCAGGTTTTTACTACATATCAACACTTTTCACATTCTCCCGTGCAACGCGGCTGCTAGTCCTCCTTTCATGCTAAATCTTAAGGTCCTAGGTCATGTCCAAGCCACCAAAGCCGGCTAAAAGTGAATAATCGACAACTAAAACTTGAATTGTACTACTTCTTACTGGCTATTGCTTCAGCTTAGAAGCTTCTTCTGTTTTCTACTATGGTGCTTTTAGTGTCTCCGCATACCGCAGCACGCGACATTGCTTTGCAGACGATAAATGTAACCGTTTCAAAGAGAAGAGCGGCCAATGTGACGATCTGGCTCTAAGTCGATTCGATGACAAATGACGAAAACAGACGCATTTCTCAGGTTTTTACTACATATGAACACTTTTCACATTATCCCGTGCAACGCACCCTCTAGTCCTCCTTTCATGCAAAATCTTAAGGTCCTAGCTCACGTCCAATGCCCCATAGCCCCCTAAAAGTCAACAATCGATAACTTAAACGTGAACTGTACTACTTCTTACTGGCTATTACATAAACTTAGAAGCTTTTTCTGTGTTCTACTATGGTGCTTTTAGTGTCTCGCGCATTCCGCAGCACGCGACATAGCTTTGCAGACGATAAATGTAACCGTTTCAGAGAGAAGAGCGGCCAATTTGACGATCTGGCTCTAAGTCGATTCGATAACATATGACGAAAAGAGACGGATTTCTCAGGTTATTACTACATATGAACACTTTTCACATTCTCCCTTGCAACGTGGCTGCTAAACCTCCTTTCATGCAAAACCTTAAGGTCCTAGGTCATGTCCAGGCCACCAAAGCCGGCTAAAAAGTGAATAATCGACAACTAAAACTTGAATTGTACTACTTCTTACTGGCTATTGCTTCAACTTAGAAGCTTCTTCTGTGTTCTACTATGGTGCTTTTAGTGTCTCCACATACCGCAGCACGCGTCATAGCTTTGCAGACGATAAATGTAACCGTTTCAGAGAGAAGAGCGTCCAATGTGACGTTCTGGCTCTAAGTCGATATGATAACAAATGACGAAAACAGACGGATTTCTCAGGTTTTACTACATATGAACACTTTTCACATTCTCCCGTGCAACGCGGCTGCTGGTCCTCCTTTCATGCAAAATCTTAAGGTCCTAGGTCATGTCCAAGCCACCAAAGCCGGCTAAACAGTGTATAATCGACAACTAAAACTTAAATTGTACTACTTCTTACTGGCTATTGCTTCAACTTAGAAGCTTCTTCTGTGTTCTACTATGATGCTTTTAGTGTCTCCGCATACCGCAGCACGCGACATAGCTTTGCAGACACTTCTCACATTCTCCCGTGCAACGCGGCTGCTAGTCCTCCTTCCATGCAAAAACTTAAGTACCTAGGTCGTGTCCAAGCCACCAAAGCCGGCTAAAGAGTGAATAATCGACAACTAAAACTTGAATTGTACTACTTCTTACTGGCTATTGCTTCAACTTAGAAGCTTCTTCTGTGTTCTACTATGGTGCTTTTAGTGTCTCCGCGTACCGCAGCACGCGACATAGCTTTGCAGACACTTCTCACATTCTCCCGTGCAACGCGGCTGCTAGTCCTCCTTCCATGCAAAAACTTAAGTACCTAGGTCGTGTCCAAGCCACCAAAGCCGGCTAAAGAGTGAATAATCGATAGCTAAAACATGAATTGTACTGCATCTTACTGGGTATTACATCAACTTATAACCTGCTTTTGTGTTCTACTATGGTGCTTTTAGTGTCTCCGCATACCGCAACACGCGACATAGTTCTGCAGACGATAAATGTTACCGTTTCAGAGAGAAGAGCGGCCAATGTGACGATCTGGCTTAAAGTCGATTCGATAACAAATGACGAAAACGGACGGATTTATCTGGTTTGTACTACATATGAACACTTTTCACATTCTCCCGTGCAACGCGGCTGCTAGTCGCCCTTTCATGCAAAATATTAAGGTCCTAGCTCATGGCCAAAACACCAAAGCCAGCAAAAAAGTCAATAATCGATAACTAAAACTTGAATAGTACTTCTTCTAACTTACTATTACATTCTCTTAGAAGCTTCTTCTGTGTTCTACTATGGTGCTTTTAGTGTCTCCGCATACCGCAGCACGCGACATAGCTTTGCAGACGATAAATGTTACCGTTTCAGAGAGAAGAGCGGCCAATGTAACGGTCTGGCTTTAAATCGATTCGATAGCAAATGACGAAAACGTGCGGATTTATCAGGTTTTCTACTACATATGAACACTTTTCACATTCTCCCGTGGAACGCGGCTGCTAGTCGCCGTTTCATGCAAAATCGTAAAGTCCTAGGTCATGTCCAAGCCACCAAAGCCGGCTAAAAAGTGTATAATCGACAACTAAAACTTAATTTGTACTACTTCTTACTGGCTATTGCTTCGCCTTAGGAGCATCGTCTGTGTTCTACTATTGTGCTTTTAGTGTCTCCGCATACCACAGCACACGACATAGCTTTGCAGACGATAAATGTAACCTTTTCAGAGAGAAGAGCGGCCAATGTAACGGTCTGGCTTTAAATCGATTCGATAGCAAATGACGAAAACGTGCGAATTTATCAGGTTTTTACTACATATGAACACTTTTCACATTCTCCCGGGCAACGCTGCTGCTAGTCGCCCTTTCATGCAAAATATTAAGGTCCTAGCCAATGTCCAAGGCACCAAAGCCTTCTAAAAAGTCAACAATCGATAACTATGACGTGAATTGTACTACTTCTTACTGGCTATTACATCAACATAGAAGCTTCTTCTGTGTTCTACTATGGTGCTTTTAGTGTCTCCGCATACTGCAGCACGCGACATAGCTTTGCAGACGATAAATGTAACGGTTTCAGAGCGAAGTGCGGCCAATGTGACGATCTGGCTCGAAGTCGATATGATAACAAATGACGAAAACAGACGGATTTCTCAGGTTTTTACTACATATGAACACTTTTTACATTCTCCCGTGCAACGCGGCTGCTAGTCCTCCTTTCATGCAAAATCTTAAGGTCCTAGGTCATATCCAAGCCACCAAAGCCGGCTAAAAAGTGAATAATCGCCAACTAAAACTTGATTTGTACTACATCTTACTGGATATTACTTCAACTTAGAAGCTTCTTCTGCGTTCTACTATGGTGCTTTTAGTGTCTCCGCATACCGCAGCACGCGACATAGCTTTGCAGACGATAAATGTAACTGTCTCAGAGAGAAGAGCGGCCTTTGTGACGATCTGGCTCTAAGTCGATATGATAACAAATGACGAAAACAGACGGATTTCTCAGGTTTTTACTACATATGAACACTTTTCACATTCTCCCGTGCAACGCGGCTGCTAGTCGCCCTTTCATGCAAAATCTTAAGGTCCTAGCCAATGTCCAAGGCACCAAAGCCTTCTAAAAAGTCAATAATCGATAAATAAGACGTGAATTGTACTACTTCTTACTGGCTATTACATCAACATAGAAGCTTCTTCTGTGTTCTACTATGGTGCTTTTAGTGTCTCCGCATACCGCAGCACGCGACATAGCTTTGCAGACGATAAATGTAACCGTTTCAGAGCGAAGAGCGGCCAATGTGACGATCTGGCTCTAAGTCGATATGATAACAAATGACGAAAACAGACGGATTTCTCAAGTTTTTACTACATATGAACACTTTTCACATTCTCCCGTGCAACGCGGCAGCTAGTCCTCCTTTCATGCAAAATCTTAAGGTCCTAGGTCATGTCCAAGCCACCAAAGCCGGCTAAAAAGTGAATAATCGACAACTAGAACTTGAATTGTACTACTTCTTACTGGATATTGCTTCAACTTAGAAGCTTCTTCTATGTTCTACTATGGTGCTTTTAGTGTCTCCGCATACCGCAGCACGCGACATAGCTTAGCAGACGATAAATGTAACCGTCTCAGAGAGAAAAGTGTATAATTTGACGATCTGGCTTTAAGTCGATTCGATAACAAATGACGAAAACGGACGTATTTCTCAGGTTTTTACTACATATCAACACTTTTCACATTCTCCCGTGCAACGCGGCTGCTAGTCCTCCTTTCATGCTAAATCTTAAGGTCCTAGGTCATGTCCAAGCCACCAAAGCCGGCTAAAAGTGAATAATCGACAACTAAAACTTGAATTGTACTACTTCTTACTGGCTATTGCTTCAGCTTAGAAGCTTCTTCTGTTTTCTACTATGGTGCTTTTAGTGTCTCCGCATACCGCAGCACGCGACATAGCTTTGCAGACGATAAATGTAACCGTTTCAGAGAGAAGAGCGGCCAATTTGACGATCTGGCTCTAAGTCGATTCGATAACATATGACGAAAAGAGACGGATTTCTCAGGTTATTACTACATATGAACACTTTTCACATTCTCCCTTGCAACGTGGCTGCTAAACCTCCTTTCATGCAAAACCTTAAGGTCCTAGGTCATGTCCAGGCCACCAAAGCCGGCTAAAAAGTGAATAATCGACAACTAAAACTTGAATTGTACTACTTCTTACTGGCTATTGCTTCAACTTAGAAGCTTCTTCTGTGTTCTACTATGGTGCTTTTAGTGTCTCCACATACCGCAGCACGCGTCATAGCTTTGCAGACGATAAATGTAACCGTTTCAGAGAGAAGAGCGTCCAATGTGACGTTCTGGCTCTAAGTCGATATGATAACAAATGACGAAAACAGACGGATTTCTCAGGTTTTACTACATATGAACACTTTTCACATTCTCCCGTGCA
This sequence comes from Schistocerca gregaria, assembly GCF_023897955.1. Classification (NCBI taxonomy): domain Eukaryota; kingdom Metazoa; phylum Arthropoda; class Insecta; order Orthoptera; family Acrididae; genus Schistocerca; species Schistocerca gregaria. The sequence goes on from NW_026061759.1 coordinate 10,500,719, forward strand.
ACGCGGCTGCTGGTCCTCCTTTCATGCAAAATCTTAAGGTCCTAGGTCATGTCCAAGCCACCAAAGCCGGCTAAACAGTGTATAATCGACAACTAAAACTTAAATTGTACTACTTCTTACTGGCTATTGCTTCAACTTAGAAGCTTCTTCTGTGTTCTACTATGATGCTTTTAGTGTCTCCGCATACCGCAGCACGCGACATAGCTTTGCAGACACTTCTCACATTCTCCCGTGCAACGCGGCTGCTAGTCCTCCTTCCATGCAAAAACTTAAGTACCTAGGTCGTGTCCAAGCCACCAAAGCCGGCTAAAGAGTGAATAATCGACAACTAAAACTTGAATTGTACTACTTCTTACTGGCTATTGCTTCAACTTAGAAGTTTCTTCTGTGTTCTACTATGGTGCTTTTAGTGTCTCCGCGTACCGCAGCACGCGACATAGCTTTGCAGACACTTCTCACATTCTCCCGTGCAACGCGGCTGCTAGTCCTCCTTCCATGCAAAAACTTAAGTACCTAGGTCGTGTCCAAGCCACCAAAGCCGGCTAAAGAGTGAATAATCGATAACTAAAACATGAATTGTACTGCATCTTACTGGGTATTACATCAACTTATAACCTGCTTTTGTGTTCTACTATGGTGCTTTTAGTGTCTCCGCATACCGCAACACGCGACATAGTTCTGCAGACGATAAATGTTACCGTTTCAGAGAGAAGAGCGGCAAAAGTGACGATCTGGCTTAAAGTCGGTTTGATAACAAATGAGGAAAACGGGCGAATATCTTAGGTTTTTACTACATATCAACACTTTTCACATTCTCGCGTGCAACGCAGCTCCTAGTTATCCTTTCATGCAAAATCGTAAGGTCATAGCTCATGTCCAAGGTACCAAAGCCGGCTAAAAAGTCTATAATCGATAACTAAAACTTGAATTGTAATACTTCTTACTGGCTATTACATCAACTTAGAAGTTCTTCTGTGTTCTACTATGGTGCTTTTAGTGACTCCGAATACTGCAGCACGCGTCATAGCTTCGCTGACGATAAATGTAATCGTTTCAGAGAGAAGAGCGGGCAATGTGACCATGTGGCTTTAAGTCGATTCGATAACAAATGACGAAAACGGACGGATTTTTCAGGTTTTTACTACATATGAAACACTTTTCCCATTTTCCCGTGCAACGCGGCTGCTAGTCCTCCTTTCATGCAAAATCTTAAGGTCCTAAGTCATATCCAAGCCACCAAAGCCGGCTAAAATGTGAATAATCGACAACTAAAACTTGAATTGTACTACTTCTTACTGGCTATTGCTTCAACTTAGAAGCTTCTTCTGTGTTCTACTATGGTGGTTTTAGTGTCTCGGCATACCGCACCCAGCGACATAGCTTTGCAGACGATAAATGTAACCGTTTCAGAGAGAAGAGCGGCCAATGTGCGATCTGGCTTTAAGTCGATTCGATAACAAATGACGAAAACGGACGGATTTCTAAGAGTTTTTACTACATATAAATACTTTTCACATTCTCCCGTGCCACGCTGCTGCTAGTTCTCCTTTCATGCAAAATCTTAAGGTCCTAGCTCATGCCCAAAGCACCAAAAAAGGCTAAAAAGTCAATAATCGATAAATTAACGTGAATTGTACTACTTCTTACTGGGTATTACATCAACTTAGAAGCTTCATCTGTGTTCTACTATGGTGCTTCTAGTGACTCCACATACAGCAGCACGCGACATAGCTTTGCAGACGATAAATGTAACCGTTTCAGAGAGAAGAGCGGGCAATGTGACGAACTGGCTTTAAGTCGATTTGACAACAAATGACGGAAACGGGCGGATTTCTTAGGTTTTTACTACAATTGAGCACTTTTCACAGTCTCCCGTGCAACGCGGCTGCTAGTCCTGCTTTCATGCAAAATCTTAACGTCCTAGCTTATGCCCAAGGCACGAATGCCGAATAAAAAGTCAATGATCGATAACTAAAACTGGAATTGTACTACTTCTTACTGTCTATTACAACAACTTAGAAGCTTCTTCTGTGTTCTACTATGCTGCCTTTAGTGTCTCCGCATACCGCAGCACGCGACATAGCGTTGCAGACGATAAATGTAACTGTTTCAGAGAGAAGAGCCACCAATGAGTCGATCTGGCTTTAAGTCGATTCGATAACAAATGACGGAAACGGAGGGAATTCTCAGGTTTTTACTATATATGAACATTTTTCACATTCTCCCGTGCAAAGCGGCTGCTACAGTTCCCTTCACGCAAAATCGTAACGTCCTAGCTCATGTCCAAGGTCCAAAGCCGGCTAAAAAGTCAGTAATCGATAACTAAAACTTGCATTGTACTACTTACTGGCTATTACTTCAACTTAGAAGCTTCCTCTGTGTTCTACTATGGTGCTTTTTGTGTCTCCGCATACCGCATCACGCGACATAGCTATACAGACGATAAATGTAACCGTTTCAGAGACAAGAGCTGCCAATGTAACGGTCTGGCTTTAAGTCGATTTGATAACAAATGAGATAAAGGGACGGATGTCTCAGGTGTTTACTACATAAGAAAAATATTCAAATTCTCCCATGCAACGCAGCTGCTAGTCGTCCATTTTTGCAATATCGTAAGGTACTAGCTCCTGTCCAAGGTACCAAGCTGGGCTAAAAAGTCAATAATCGATAACTAAAACTTGCATTGTACTACTTATTACTGGCTATTACTTCAACTTAGAAGCTTCTTCTGTGTTCTGCTATGGTGCTTTTAGTGTCTACGCATACCGCATCACGCGACATAGCTTTCCAGACTATAAATGTAACCGTTTCAGTGAGAAGAGCGACCAATGTGACGATCTGGCTTTAAGTCGATTTGATAGCAAATGACGAAACCGAACGGATTTCTAAGGTTTTTACTACAAATGAACACTTAACACATTCTCCCGTGCAACGCGGCTGCTAGTGGTCCTTTCATGCAAAGTCTTAAGGTCCTAGATCACGTCCAACGCACCCAGGAAGGGTAAAAGGTCAATAATCGATAACTAAAACTTTAATTGTAATGTTTCTTACTGACTATTACATGAACTTAGAAGCTTCTTCTGTGTTCAACTGCGGTGCTTTTAGTGTCTTGCGCATACGGCAGCACGCGACATAGCTTTGCAGACGATAAATGTAACCGTTTCAGACAGAAGAGCGGCCAGTGTGACGATCTGGTTTTAAGTCGAACAGATAACAAATAACGAAAACGGCCGGATTTTTCAGGTTTTTTCTACATATAAACACTTTTCAGATTCTCCTGTGCAACGTGGCTGCTAGACTTCCCATCAAGCAAAATCGTAGGGTTCTAGCTTATGTCCAAGGCACCAAAGGAAGGTAAAAGGTAAATAATCAATAACTAAAACTTGAATTTTACTGTCTCTTACTGGCTATTACGTCAACATAGAAGCTTTTTCTGTGTTCTCCCATGGTGCTTTTAATGTCTGGCCCATACCGCAGCACGCGACATAGCTTTGCAGACGATAAATGTAACCGTTTCAGAGAGAAGAGCGGCCAATGTAACGTCCTCGCTTTAAGTCGATTCGATAACAAATGAAGAAAACTGACGGATTTCTAAGGTTGTTACTACATATGAACACTTTTCACATTGTCTCGAGCAACGCGGCTGCTAATCCTCCTTTCCTACAAAATCGTAAGGTCCTAGCTCATGTCCAAGGCACCAAAGAAGGCTAGAAATTCAATAATCGATAGTTAAAACTTGAATTGTACTACATCTACATGACTACTCTGCAATTCACATTTAAGTGCTTGGCAGAGGGTTCATCGAACCACAATCATACTATCCCTCTACTATTCCACTCCCGAACAGCGAGCGGGAAAAACGAACACCTAAACCTTTCTGTTCGAGCTCTGATTTCTCTTATTTTATTTTGATGATCATTCCTACCTATGTAGGTTGGGCTCAACAAAATATTTTCGCATTCGGAAGAGAAAGTTGGTGACTGAAATTTCGTAAAAAGGTCTCGCCGCGACGAAAAACGTCTATGCTGTAATGACTTCCATCCCAACTCGTGTATCATATCTGCCACACTCTCTCCCCTATAACGCGATAATACAAAACGAGCTGCCCTTCTTTGCACCCTCTCGATGTCCTCCGTCAATCCCACCTGGTAAGGATCCCACACCGCGCAGCAATATTCTAACAGAGGACGAACGAGTGTAGTGTAAGCTGTCTCTTTAGTGGACTTGTTGCATCTTCTAAGTGTCCTGCCAATGAAACGCAACCTTTGGCTCGCCTTCCCGACAATATTATCTATGTGGTCCTTCCAACTGAAGTTGTTTGTAATTTTAACACCCAGGTACTTAGTTGAATTGACAGCCTTGAGAATTGTACTATTTATCGAGTAATCGAATTCCAACGGATTTCTTTTGGAACTCATGTGGATCATCTCACACTTTTCGTTATTTAGCGTCAACTGCCACCTGACACACCATACAGCAATCTTTTCTAAATCGCTTTGCAGCTGATACTGGTCTTCGGATGACCTTACTAGACGGTAAATTACAGCATCATCTGCGAACAACCTAAGAGAACTGCTCAGATTGTCACCCAGGTCATTTATATAGATCAGGAACAGTAGAGGTCCCAGGACGCTTCCCTGGGGAACACCTGATATCACTTCAGTTTTACTCGATGATTTGCCGTCTATTACTACGAACTGCGACCTTCCTGACAGGAAATCACGAATCCAGTCGCACAACTGAGACGATACCCCATAGCTCCGCAGCTTGATTAGAAGTCGCTTGTGAGGAACGGTGTCAAAAGCTTTCCGGAAATCTAGAAATACGGAATCAACTTGAGATCCCCTGTCGATAGCGGCCATTACTTCGTGCGAATAAAGAGCTAGCTGCGTTGCACAAGAGCGATGTTTTCTGAAGCCATGCTGATTACGTGTCAATAGATCGTTCCCTTCGAGGTGATTCATAATGTTTGAATACAGTATATGCTCCAAAACCCTACTGCAAACCGACGTCAATGATATAGGTCTGTAGTTAAATGGATTACTCCTACTACCCTTCTTGAACACTGGTGCGACCTGCGCAATTTTCCAATCTGTAGGTACAGATCTATCGGTGAGCGAGCGGTTGTATATGAGTGCTAAGTAGGGAGCTATAGTATCAGCGTAATCTGAAAGGAACCTAATCGGTATACAATCTGGACCTGAAGACTTGCCCGTATCAAGCGATTTGAGTTGCTTCGCAACCCCTAAGGTATCTACTTCTAAGAAACTCATGCTAGCAGATGTTCGTGTTTCAAATTCTGGAATATTCCATTCGTCTTCCCTGGTGAAGGAATTTCGGAAAACTGCGTTCAATAACTCCGCTTTAGCGGCGCAGTCGTCGATAACAGTACCATCGGCACTGCGCAGCGAAGGTATTGACTGCGTCTTGCCGCTTGTGTACTTTACATACGACCAGAATTTCTTCGGATTTTCTACCAAATTTCGAGACAATGTTTCGTTGTGGAACCTATTAAAGGCATCTCGCATCGAAGTACGTGCCAAATTTCGCGCGTCTGTAAATTTTAGCCCATCTTCAGGATTTCGCGTTCAAAATCTTACTGGCTATTACAAAACCGAATAAAAAGTCAAAAACAGATAACTAAAACTTGAATTGTAGTACTTCTTACTGGCTATTACATCAACTTAGAAGCTTCTTCTGTGGTGCCTTTAGTGTCTCCGCATACCGCACCCAGCGACATAGCTTTGCAGGCGAAAAATGTAACCGTTTCAGAGGGAAGTGCGGCCAATGTGACGATCTGGGTTTAAGTCGACTCGATAACAAATGACGAAAACGGCCGGAATTCTCAGGTTTTTACTACATATTAACACTTTTCACGTTCCCTCGTGCAACGCGGCTGCTAGTCCTCCTTTCATGCAAAATCTTAAGGTCCTAGATCATGTACAAGGCACCTAAGCCGGCTGAAAAGTGAATAATCGATAACGAAAACTTGAATTGTACTACTTCTTACTGGCTATAACATAAACTTAGAAGCTTCCTCTGTGTTCCACTATGGTGCTTTTAGTGTCTCCGCATACCGCACCCAGCGACATAGCTTTGCAGACGATAAATCTAACCAGTTCAGAGAGAAGAGCGGCCAATGTAACGTCCTTGCCTTAAGTCGATTCGATAACAAATGACGAAAACGGACGGACTTCTCAGTTTGTTACTACATATGAACACTTTTCACATTGTCCCGAGCAACGCGTATGCTACTCCTCCTTTCATACAAAATCGTAAGGTCCTAGCTCATGTCCAAGGCACCAAAAAAGGTTAAAAATTCAATAATCGATAATTAAAACTTGAATTTTACTACATCTTACTGGCTATTACATAGCAGAATAAAAAGTCAAAAACCAATAACTAAAACTTGATTGTACTACTGCTTACTGGCTGTTACATCAACTTAGAAGGTTCTTCTGTGTTCTACTATGGTGCTTTTAGTGTCTCCGCATACTTTAACACGCGACATAGCTATGCAGACGATAAATGTAACCGTTTCAGAGACAAGTGCTGCCAATGTAACGATCTGGCTTTAAGTCGATTCGATAACAAATGACGAAAACGGAAGGATTTCTCAGGTTTTTACCACGTATGAACACTTTTCACATTCTCCCGTGCAATTCGGCTGCTAGTCCTCCTTTCATGCAAAATCTTAAGGTCCTAGCTCATGACCAAAGCACCAAAGCCGGCTAAAAGTCAATAAACGACAACTAGAACTTTAGTTGTACTACTTCTTACTGGGTATTACATCAACTTAGAAGCTTCTTCTGTGTTCTACTATGGTGCTTTTAGTGTCTCCGCATACCGCACCCAGCGACATAGCTTAGCAGCCGATAAATGTAACCGTTTCAGAGGGAAGTGCGTCCAATAAGACGATCTGGCTTTAAGTCGATTCGATAACAAATGACGAAAACGGACGAATTTCTCAGATTTTTAATACATATGAACACTTTTCACATTCTCCCGTGCAAAGCGGCTGCTACAGTTCCCTTCATGCAAAATCGTAACGTCCTAGCTCATGTCCAAGGTACCAAAGCCGGCTAAAAGTCAGTAATCGATAACTAAAACTTGCATTGTACTACTTACTGGCTATTACTTCAACTTAGAAGCTTCCTCTGTGTTCTACTATGGTGCTTTTTGTGTCTCCGCATACCGCAGCACGAGACATAGCTTTGCAGACGATAAATGTAACCGTTTCAGAGAGAAGAGCGGCCTACGTGACGATCTTGGTTTAAGTCTATTCGATAACAAATGACGATAACGGACGGATTTCTCAGGTTTTTACTATATATGAACACTTTTCACATTCTCCCGCGCAAAGCGGCTGGTACACTTCGATTCATGCAATATCTTAAGGTAATAGCTCATGTCCAAGGCAACAAAGAAGGGTAAAAGATCAATAATCGATAACGAAATCTTGAATTGTACTGTTTCTTACTGGCAATTACATCAACTTGGAAGTTTCTTCTGTGTTCTACTATGGTGCTTTTAGTGTCTCCGCATACTGGAGCACGCGACATTGCTTTGCAGATGATAAGTGTAACCGTTTCAGAGAGAAGAGCGGCCAATGTAATGTCCTTGCCTTAAGTCGATTCGATAACGAATGACGAAAACGGACGGACTTCTCAGTTTGTTACTACATATGAATTCTTTTCACATTGTCCCGAGCAACACGGCTGCTAATCCTCCTTTCATACAAAATCGTAAGGTCCTAGATCATGTCCAAGGCACCAAAAAAGGCTAAAAATTCAATAATCGATAATTAAAACTTGAATTGTAATACATCTTACTGGCTATTACATAGCAAAATAAAAAGTCAAAAACCAACAACTAAAACTTGATTGTACTACTGCTTACTGGCTGTTACATCAACTTAGAAGGTTCTTCTGTGTTCTACTATGGTGCTTTTAGTGTCTCCGCATACCTTAGCACGCGACATAGCTATACAGACGATAAATGTAACCGTTTCAGAGACAAGAGCTGCCAATGTAACGATCTGGCTTTAAGTCGATTTGATAACAAATGAGGAAAAGGGACGGATATCTCAGGTGTTTACTACATAAGAAAAATATTCAAATTCTCCCATGCAACGCAGCTGCTAGTCGTCCATTTTTGCAATATCGTAAGGTCCTAGCTCCTGTCCAAGGTACCAAAGCAGGCTAAAAAGTCAATAATCGATAACTAAAACTTGCATTGTACTACTTATTACTGGCTGTTACTTCAACTTAGAATCTTCTTCTGTGTTCTGCTATGGTGCTTTTAGTGTCTCTGCATACCGCATCACGCGACATAGCTTTCCAGACGATAAATGTAACCGTTTCAGAGACAAGTGCTGCCAATGTAACGATCTGGCTTTAAGTCGATTTGATAACAAATGACGAAAAGGGACGGATATCTCAGGTGTTTCCTACATAAGAACAATTTTCACATTCTCCCATGCAATGCGGCTGCTAGTCCTCCTTTCATGCAAAATCTTAAGGTCCTAGAGCATGTACAAGGCACCTAAGCCGGCTGAAAAGTGAATAATCGTTAACGAAAACTTGAATTGTACTACTTCTTACTGGCTATTACATCAACTTAGAAGCTTCTTCTGTGTTCTACTATGGTGCTTTTAGTGTCTCCGCATACCGCACCCTGCGACATAGCTTAGCAGCCGATAAATGTAACCGTTTCAGAGGGAGGACCGGTCAATAAGGCGATCTGGCTGTAAGTCGATTCGATAACAAATGACGAAAACGGAAGGATTTCTCAGGTTTTTACCACGTATGAACAGTTTTCACATTCTCCCGTGCAATTCGGCTGCTAGTCCTCCTTTCATGCAAAATCTTAAGGTCCTAGCTCATGACCAAAGCACCAAAGCCGGCTAAAAAGTCAATAATCGACAACTAGAACTTTAGTTGTACTACTTCTTACTGGGTATTACATCAACTTAGAAGCTTCATCTGTGTTCTACTATGGTGCTTTTAGTGTCTCCGAATACCGCACCCAGCGACATAGCTTAGCAGCCTATAAATGTAACCGTTTCAGAGGGAAGTGCGTCCAATAAGACGATCTGGCTTTAAGTCGATTCGATAACAAATGACGAAAACGGCCGGATTTCTCAGGTTTTTAATACATATGAACACTTTTCACATTCTCCCGTGCAACGCGGCTAATAGTCCTCCTTTCATGCAAGATCTTAAGGTCCTAGCTCATGTCCAATGCACCAAAGCCGGCTAAATAGTCAATAATAGATAACTAAAACGTGAATTGTACTACTTCTTAATGCCTATTACATAAACGTAGAAGCTTTATCAGTGTTCTACTATGGTGCTTTTACTGTCTCCGCATACGGCATCACGCGACACAGCTTTGCAGACGATAAATGTAACCGTTTCAGAGAGAAGAGCGGCCAACGTGACGATCTGGGTTTAAGTCCATTCGATAACAAATGACAAAAACTGACGGATTTCTCAGGTTTTTACTATATATGAACACTTTTCACATTCTCCCGTGCCCGCAGATTCTAGTCCTCCTTTCATGCAAAATCATAAAGTCCTAGCTCATGTCTAAGGTATGAAAGCCGGCTAAAAAGTCAATAATCGATAACTAAAACTTGAATTGCACTGTTTCTTACTGGCTAATACATGAACTTAGAAACTTCTGCTGTGTTGTACTATGGTGCTTTTAGAGTCTCCGCATACCGCAACACTCGACATAGCTTTGCAGACGATAAATGTAACCGTTTCAGAGAGAAGAGCGGGCAATGTGACGAACTGGCTTTAAGTCGATTTGACAACAAATGACGAAAACGGGCGGATTTCTTAGGTTTTTACTACAAATGAGCACTTTTCACAGTCTCCCGTGCAACGCGGCTGCTAGTCCTCCTTTCATGCAAAATCTTAAGGTCCTAGCTTATGCCCAAGGCACGAAAGCCGAATAAAAAGTCAATAATCGATAACTAAAACTTGAATTGTACTACTTCTTACTGTCTATTACAACAACTTAGAAGCTTCTTCTGTGTTCTACTATGGTGCTTTTAGTGTCTCCGCATACCTTAGCACGCGACATAGCTATACAGACGATAAATGTAACCGTTTCAGAGACAAGAGCTGCCAATGTACCGATCTGGCTATAAGTCGATTTGATAACAAATGAGGAAAAGGGACGGATATCTCAGGTGTTTACTACATAAGAAAAATATTCAAATTCTCCCATGCAACGCAGCTGCTAGTCGTCCATTTTTGCAATATCGTAAGGTCCTAGCTCCTGTCCAAGGTACCAAAGCAGGCTAAAAAGTCAATAATCGATAACTAAAACTTGCATTGTACTACTTATTACTGGCTATTACTTCAACTTAGAATCTTCTTCTGTGTTCTGCTATGGTGCTTTTAGTGTCTCTGCATACCGCATCACGCGACATAGCTTTCCAGACGATAAATGTAACCGTTTCAGAGACAAGTGCTGCCAATGTAACGATCTGGCTTTAAGTCGATTTGATAACAAATGACGAAAAGGGACGGATATCTCAGGTGTTTCCTACATAAGAACATTTTTCACATTCTCCCATGCAATGCGGCTGCTAGTCCCCCTTTCATGCAAAATCTTAAGGTCCTAGAGCATGTACAAGGCACCTAAGCCGGCTGAAAAGTGAATAATCGTTAACGAAAACTTGAATTGTACTACTTCTTACTGGCTATTACATCAACTTAGAAGCTTCTTCTGTGTTCTACTATGGTGCTTTTAGTGTCTCCGCATACCGCACCCTGCGACATAGCTTAGCAGCCGATAAATGTAACCGTTTCAGAGGGAGGACCGGTCAATAAGGCGATCTGGCTGTAAGTCGATTCGATAACAAATGACGAAAACGGAAGGATTTCTCAGGTTTTTACCACGTATGAACAGTTTTCACATTCTCCCGTGCAACGCGGCTAATAGTCCTCCTTTCATGCAAGATCTTAAGGTCCTAGCTCATGTCCAATGCACCAAAGCCGGCTAAATAGTCAATAATAGATAACTAAAACGTGAATTGTACTACTTCTTAATGCCTATTACATAAACGTAGAAGCTTTATCAGTGTTCTACTATGGTGCTTTTACTGTCTCCGCATACGGCATCACGCGACACAGCTTTGCAGACGATAAATGTAACCGTTTCAGAGAGAAGAGCGGCCAACGTGACGATCTGGGTTTAAGTCCATTCGATAACAAATGACAAAAACTGACGGATTTCTCAGGTTTTTACTATATATGAACACTTTTCACATTCTCCCGTGCCCGCAGATTCTAGTCCTCCTTTCATGCAAAATCATAAAGTCCTAGCTCATGTCTAAGGTATGAAAGCCGGCTAAAAAGTCAATAATCGATAACTAAAACTTGAATTGCACTGTTTCTTACTGGCTAATACATGAACTTAGAAACTTCTGCTGTGTTGTACTATGGTGCTTTTAGAGTCTCCGCATACCGCAACACTCGTCATAGCTTTGCAGACGATAAATGTAACCGTTTCAGAGAGAAGAGCGGGCAATGTGACGAACTGGCTTTAAGTCGATTTGACAACAAATGACGAAAACGGGCGGATTTCTTAGGTTTTTACTACAAATGAGCACTTTTCACAGTCTCCCGTGCAACGCGGCTGCTAGTCCTCCTTTCATACAAAATCTTAAGGTCCTAGCTTATGCCCAAGGCACGAAAGCCGAATAAAAAGTCAATAATCGATAACTAAAACTTGAATCGTACTACTTCTTACTGTCTATTACAACAACTTAGAAGCTTCTTCTGTGTTCTACTATGGTGCTTTTAGTGTCTCGCCCATACCGCAGCACGCGACATAGCTTTGCAGACGATAAATGTCACTGTTTCAGAGAGAAGAGCCACCAATGAGACGATCTGGCTTTAAGTCGATTCGATAACAAATGACGGAAACGGAGGGAATTCTCAGGTTTTTACTATATATGAACATTTTTCACATTCTCCCGTGCAAAGCGGCTGCTACAGTTCCCTTCATGCAAAATCGTAACGTCCTAGCTCATGTCCAAGGTACCAAAGCCGGCTAAAAAGTCAGTAATCGATAACTAAAACTTGCATTGTACTACTTACTGGCTATTACTTCAACTTAGAAGCTTCCTCTGTGTTCTACTATGGTGCTTTTTGTGTCTCCGCATACCGCAGCATGAGACATAGCTTTGCAGACGATAAATGTAACCGTTTCAGAGAGAAGAGCGGCCTACGTGACGATCTTGGTTTAAGTCTATTCGATAACAAATGACGATAACGGACGGTTTTTACTATATATGAACACTTTTCACATTCTCCCGCGCAAAGCGGCTGGTACACTTCGATTCATGCAATATCTTAAGGTAATAGCTCATGTCCAAGGCACCAAAAAAGGGTAAAAGATCAATAATCGATAACGAAAACTTGAATTGTACTGTTTCTTACTGGCAATTACATCAACTTGGAAGTTTCTTCTGTGTTCTACTATGGTGCTTTTAGTGTCTCCGCATACTGGAGCACGCGACATTGCTTTGCAGATGATAAGTGTAACCGTTTCAGAGAGAAGAGCGGCCAATGTAACGTCCTTGCCTTAAGTCGATTCGATAACAAATGACGAAAACGGACGGACTTCTCAGTTTGTTACTACATATGAACACTTTTCACATTGTCCCGAGCAACGCGGCTGCTAATCCTCCTTTCATACAAAATCGTAAGGTCCTAGCTCATGTCCAAGGCACCAAAAAAGTCTAAAAATTCAATAATCGATAATTAAAACTTGAATTGTAATACATCTTACTGGCTATTACATAGCAAAATAAAAAGTCAAAAACCAATAACTAAAACTTGATTGTACTACTGCTTACTGGCTGTTACAGCAACTTAGAAGGTTCTTCTGTGTTCTACTATGGTGCTTTTAGTGTCTCCGCATACCTTAGCACGCGACATAGCTATACAGACGATAAATGTAACCGTTTCAGAGACAAGAGCTGCCAATGTAACGATCTGGCTTTAAGTCGGTTTGATAACAAATGAGGAAGAGGGACGGATATCTCAGGTGTTTACTACATAAGAAAAATATTCAAATTCTCCCATGCAACGCAGCTGCTAGTCGTCCATTTTTGCAATATCGTAAGGTCCTAGCTCCTGTCCAAGGTACCAAAGCGGGCTAAAAAGTCAATAATCGATAACTAAAACTTGCATTGTACTACTTATTACTGGCTATTACTTCAACTTAGAAGCTTCTTCTGTGTTCTGCTATGGTGCTTTTAGTGTCTCTGCATACCGCATCACGCGACATAGCTTTCCAGACTATAAATGTAACCGTTTCAGTGAGAAGAGCGACCAATGTGACGATCTGGCTTTAATTCGATTTGATAACAAATGACGAAACCGAACGGATTTCTAAGGTTTTTACTGCAAATGAACACTGAACACATTCTCCCGTGCAACGCGGCTGCTAGTGGTCCTTTCATGCAAAGTCTTAAGGTCCTAGATCAAGTCCAACGCAAACAGGAAGGGTAAAAGATCAATAATCGATAACTAAAACTTGAATTGTAATGTTTCTTACTGACTATTACATGAACTTAGAAGCTTCTTCTGAGTTCAACTGTGGTGCTTTTAGTGTCTTGCGCGTACGGCAGCACGCGACATAGCTTTGCAGACGATAAATGTAACCGTTTCAGACAGAAGAGTGGCCAATGTAACGATCTGGCTTTAAGTCTATTTGATGACAAATGAGGAAAAGGGACGGATATCTCAGGTGTTTACTACATAAGAAAAATATTCAAATTCTCCCATGCAACGCAGCTGCTAGTCGTCCATTTTTGCAATATCGTAAGGTCCTAGCTACTGTCCAAGATACCAAAGCGGGCTAAAAAGTCAATAATCGATAACTAAAACTTGCATTGTACTACTTATTACTGGCTATTACTTCAACTTAGAAGCTTCTTCTGTGTTCTGCTATGGTGCTTTTAGTGTCTCTGCATACCGCATCACGCGACATAGCTTTCCAGACTATAAATGTAACCGTTTCAGTGAGAAGAGCGACCAATGTGACGATCTGGCTTTAAGTCGATTTGATAACAAATGACGAAACCGAACGGATTTCTAAGGTTTTTACTACAAATGAAGACTTAACATATTCTCCCGTGCAACGCGGCTGCTAGTGCTCCTTTCATGCAAAGTCTTATGGTCTTAGCTTATGTCCAAGGCACCCAGGAAGGGTAAAAGGTCAATAATCGATAACTAAAACTTGAATTGTAATGTTTCTTACTGGCTATTACATGAACTCAGAAGCTTCTTCTGTGTTCAACTATGGTACTTTTAGTGTCTTGCGCATACCGCAGCACGCGACATAGCCTTTCAGACTATAAATGTAACCGTTTCAGAGGGAAGAGCGGATAATGTGACGATCTAACTTTAAGTCGACTCCATAACAAATGACGAAAACGGCAGGATTTCTCAGGTTTTATCTAGATATGAACACTTTCCTCCCGTGCAACGCGGCTGCTAGTCCTCCTTTCATGCAGAATCGTAAGGTCCTAGCTCATGTACAAGGCACCAAAGCCGGCTGAAAAGTGAATAATCGATAACGAGAACTTGATTTGTACTACTTCTTACTGGCTATTACATGAACTGAGAAGCATCTTCTGTGCTCTACTATGGTGCTTTTAGTGTCTCCGCATACCGCAGCACGCGACATAGCTTTCCAGACGGTAAATGTAACCGTTTCAGAGACAAGAGCGGCCAATGTGACGAACTGGCTTAAAGTCGATTTGATAACAAATGACGAAAACGGACGGATTTCTCAGGTTTTTACTACAAATGAACACTTTTCACATTGTCCCGAGCATCGCGGCTGCTAATCCTCCTTTCATACAAAATCGTAAGGTCCTACCTCATGTCCAAGGCACCAAAGAGCTAAAAATTCAATAATCGATAATTAAAACTTGAATTGTACAACATCTTACTGGCTATTACATAGCAGAATAAAAAGTCAAAAACCAATAACTAAAACTTGATTGTACTACTGCTTACTGGCTGTTACATCAACTTAGAAGGTTCTTCTGTGTTCTACTATGGTGTTTTTAGTGTCTCCGCATACTTTAGCACGCGACATAGCCATGCAGACGATAAATGTAACCGTTTCAGAGACAAGTGCTGCCAATGTAACGATCTGGCTTTAAGTCGATTTGGTAACAAATGACGAAAAGGGACGGATATCTCAGGTGTTTACTACATAAGGAAAATATTCAAATTCTCCCATGCAACGCAGCTGCTAGTCGTCCATTTTTGCAATATCGTAAGGTCCTAGCTCCTGTCCAAGATACCAAAGCGGGCTAAAAAGTCAATAATCGATAACTAAAACTTGCATTGTACTACTTATTACTGGCTATTACTTCAACTTAGAAGCTTCTTCTGTGTTCTGCTATGGTGCTTTTAGTGTCTCTGCATACCGCATCACGCGACATAGCTTTCCAGACTATAAATGTAACCGTTTCAGTGAGAAGAGCGACCAATTTGACGATCTGGCTTTAAGTCGATTTGATAACAAATGACGAAACCGAACGGATTTCTAAGGTTTTTACTACAAATGAAGACTTAACATATTCTCCCGTGCAACGCGGCTGCTAGTGCTCCTTTCATGCAAAGTCTTATGGTCTTAGCTTATGTCCAAGGCACCCAGGAAGGGTAAAAGGTCAATAATCGATAACTAAAACTTGAATTGTAATGTTTCTTACTGGCTATTACATGAACTCAGAAGCTTCTTCTGTGTTCAACTATGGTACTTTTAGTGTCTTGCGCATACCGCAGCACGCGACATAGCCTTTCAGACTATAAATGTAACCGTTTCAGAGGGAAGAGCGGATAATGTGACGATCTAACTTTAAGTCGACTCCATAACAAATGACGAAAACGGCAGGATTTCTCAGGTTTTATCTAGATATGAACACTTTCCTCCCGTGCAACGCGGCTGCTAGTCCTCCTTTCTTGCAGAATCGTAAGGTCCTAGCTCATGTACAAGGCACCAAAGCCGGCTGAAAAGTGAATAATCGATAACGAAAACTTGATTTGTACTACTTCTTACTGGCTATTACATGAACTTAGAAGCATCTTCTGTGCTCTACTATGGTGCTTTTAGTGTCTCCGCATACCGCAGCACGCGACATAGCTTTCCAGACGATAAATGTAACCGTTTCAGAGACAAGAGCGGCCAATGTGACGAACTGGCTTAAAGTCGATTTGATAACAAATGACGAAAACGGACGGATTTCTCAGGTTTTTACTACAAATGAACACTTTTCACATTGTCCCGAGCATCGCGGCTGCTAATCCTCCTTTCATACAAAATCGTAAGGTCCTACCTCATGTCCAAGGCACCAAAAAGCTAAAAATTCAATAATCGATAATTAAAACTTGAATTGTACAACATCTTACTGGCTATTACATAGCAGAATAAAAAGTCAAAAACCAATAACTAAAACTTGATTGTACTACTGCTTACTGGCTGTTACATCAACTTAGAAGGTTCTTCTGTGTTCTACTATGGTGTTTTTAGTGTCTCCGCATACTTTAGCACGCGACATAGCCATGCAGACGATAAATGTAACCGTTTCAGAGACAAGTGCTGCCAATGTAACGATCTGGCTTTAAGTCGATTTGGTAACAAATGACGAAAAGGGACGGATATCTCAGGTGTTTACTACATAAGAACAATTTTCACATTCTCCCATGCACGCAGCTGCTAGTCGTCCATTCTTGCAATATCGTAAGGTCCTAGCTCATGTCCAAGGTACCAATGCGGGCTAAAAAGTCAATAATCGATAACTAAAACTTGGATTGTACTACTTCTTACTGGCTATTACTTCAACTTAGAAGCTTCTTCTGTGTTCTGCTATGGTGCTTTTAGTGTCTCCGCATACCGCATCACGCGACATAGCTTTCCAGACAATAAATGTAACCGTTTTAAGAGAAGAGCGACCAATGTGACGATCTGGCTTTAAGTCGATTTGATAACAAATGACGAAAACAAACGGATTTCTAAGGTTTTTACTACAAATGAACACTTAACACATTCTCCCGTGCAACGCGGCTGCTAGTGCTCCTTTCATGCAAAATCGTAAGGTCCTAGCTCATGTACAAGGCACCAATGCCGGCTAAAAAGTGAATAATCGATAACAAAAAACTTGATTTGTACTACTTCTTACTGGCTATTACATGAACTTAGAAGCATCTTCTGTGTTCTACTATGGTGCTTTTAGTGTCTCCGTATACCGCAGCACGCGACATAGCTTTGCAGACGATAAATGTAACCGCTTCAGAGAGAAGAGCGGCCAATGTAACGTCCTTGCTTTAAGTCGATTCAATAACAAATGACGAAAACGGACGGATTTCTCAGGTTGTTACTACATATGAGCACTTTTCACATTGTCCCGAGCAACGCGACTGCTAATCCTCTTTTCATGCAAAATCGTAAGGTCCTAGCTCATATCCAAGGCACCAAGGAAGGCTAAAAATTCAATAATCGATAATTAAAACTTGAATTGTACTACATCTTACTGGCTATTACATAGCCGAATAAAGAGTCAAGAACCAATAACTAAAACTTCAATTGTACTACCTCTTACTGGCTATTACATCAACTTAGAAGCTTCTTCTGTGTTCTAGTGTAGTGCTTCTAATGTCTCCGCATACCGCAGCGCGCGACATAGCTTTGCAGACGATAAATGTAACCGTTTCAGAGAGAAGAGCGCTCAATGTATCGATATGGCTTTAAGTCGATTCAATAACAAATGGGGAAAACGGACGGATTTCTCAGGTTTTTACTACATATGAACACTTTTCACATTCTCCCGTGCAAGGCGGCTGCTAGACTTAGCTTCATGTAAAATCTTCAGGTCCTAGCTCATGTCCAAGGCACCAAAGAAGGGTAAAAGGTCAATAATCGATAACTAAAACTTGAATTGCACCGTTTGTTACTGGCTATTACATCAACTTAGAAGCTTCCTCTGTGTTCTACTATGGTGCTTTTAGTGTCTCGCGCATACCGCAGCACGCGACATAGCTTTCCAGACGATAAATGTAACCGTTTCAAAGAGAAGAGCGGCCAATGTGACTATCTGGCTATATGTCGGTTCGATAACAAATGACGAAAACGGACGGATTTCTCAGGTTTTTACTACATATGAACACTTTTCACATTCTCTCGTGCAATGCGGCTGCTAGTCCTCCTTTCATGCAAAATCTTAAGGTCCTAGAGCATGTACAAGGCACCTAAGCCGGCTGAAAAGTGAATAATCGTTAACGAAAACTTGAATTGTACTACTTCTTACTGGCTATTACATCAACTTAGAAGCTTCTTCTGTGTTCTACTATGGTGCTTTTAGTGTCTCCGCATACCGCACCCTGCGACATAGCTTAGCAGCCGATAAATGTAACCGTTTCAGAGGGAGGACCGGTCAATAAGGCGATCTGGCTGTAAGTCGATTCGATAACAAATGACGAAAACGGAAGGATTTCTCAGGTTTTTACCACGTATGAACAGTTTTCACATTCTCCCGTGCAATTCGGCTGCTAGTCCTCCTTTCATGCAAAATCTTAAGGTCCTAGCTCATGACCAAAGCACCAAAGCCGGCTAAAAAGTCAATAATCGACAACTAGAACTTTAGTTGTACTACTTCTTACTGGGTATTACATCAACTTAGAAGCTTCATCTGTGTTCTACTATGGTGCTTTTAGTGTCTCCGAATACCGCACCCAGCGACATAGCTTAGCAGCCTATAAATGTAACCGTTTCAGAGGGAAGTGCGTCCAATAAGACGATCTGGCTTTAAGTCGATTCGATAACAAATGACGAAAACGGCCGGATTTCTCAGGTTTTTAATACATATGAACACTTTTCACATTCTCCCGTGCAACGCGGCTAATAGTCCTCCTTTCATGCAAGATCTTAAGGTCCTAGCTCATGTCCAATGCACCAAAGCCGGCTAAATAGTCAATAATAGATAACTAAAACGTGAATTGTACTACTTCTTAATGCCTATTACATAAACGTAGAAGCTTTATCAGTGTTCTACTATGGTGCTTTTACTGTCTCCGCATACGGCATCACGCGACACAGCTTTGCAGACGATAAATGTAACCGTTTCAGAGAGAAGAGCGGCCAACGTGACGATCTGGGTTTAAGTCCATTCGATAACAAATGACAAAAACTGACGGATTTCTCAGGTTTTTACTATATATGAACACTTTTCACATTCTCCCGTGCCCGCAGATTCTAGTCCTCCTTTCATGCAAAATCATAAAGTCCTAGCTCATGTCTAAGGTATGAAAGCCGGCTAAAAAGTCAATAATCGATAACTAAAACTTGAATTGCACTGTTTCTTACTGGCTAATACATGAACTTAGAAACTTCTGCTGTGTTGTACTATGGTGCTTTTAGAGTCTCCGCATACCGCAACACTCGACATAGCTTTGCAGACGATAAATGTAACCGTTTCAGAGAGAAGAGCGGGCAATGTGACGAACTGGCTTTAAGTCGATTTGACAACAAATGACGAAAACGGGCGGATTTCTTAGGTTTTTACTACAAATGAGCACTTTTCACAGTCTCCCGTGCAACGCGGCTGCTAGTCCTCCTTTCATGCAAAATCTTAAGGTCCTAGCTTATGCCCAAGGCACGAAAGCCGAATAAAAAGTCAATAATCGATAACTAAAACTTGAATTGTACTACTTCTTACTGTCTATTACAACAACTTAGAAGCTTCTTCTGTGTTCTACTATGGTGCTTTTAGTGTCTCCGCATACCTTAGCACGCGACATAGCTATACAGACGATAAATGTAACCGTTTCAGAGACAAGAGCTGCCAATGTACCGATCTGGCTATAAGTCGATTTGATAACAAATGAGGAAAAGGGACGGATATCTCAGGTGTTTACTACATAAGAAAAATATTCAAATTCTCCCATGCAACGCAGCTGCTAGTCGTCCATTTTTGCAATATCGTAAGGTCCTAGCTCCTGTCCAAGGTACCAAAGCAGGCTAAAAAGTCAATAATCGATAACTAAAACTTGCATTGTACTACTTATTACTGGCTATTACTTCAACTTAGAATCTTCTTCTGTGTTCTGCTATGGTGCTTTTAGTGTCTCTGCATACCGCATCACGCGACATAGCTTTCCAGACGATAAATGTAACCGTTTCAGAGACAAGTGCTGCCAATGTAACGATCTGGCTTTAAGTCGATTTGATAACAAATGACGAAAAGGGACGGATATCTCAGGTGTTTCCTACATAAGAACATTTTTCACATTCTCCCATGCAATGCGGCTGCTAGTCCCCCTTTCATGCAAAATCTTAAGGTCCTAGAGCATGTACAAGGCACCTAAGCCGGCTGAAAAGTGAATAATCGTTAACGAAAACTTGAATTGTACTACTTCTTACTGGCTATTACATCAACTTAGAAGCTTCTTCTGTGTTCTACTATGGTGCTTTTAGTGTCTCCGCATACCGCACCCTGCGACATAGCTTAGCAGCCGATAAATGTAACCGTTTCAGAGGGAGGACCGGTCAATAAGGCGATCTGGCTGTAAGTCGATTCGATAACAAATGACGAAAACGGAAGGATTTCTCAGGTTTTTACCACGTATGAACAGTTTTCACATTCTCCCGTGCAACGCGGCTAATAGTCCTCCTTTCATGCAAGATCTTAAGGTCCTAGCTCATGTCCAATGCACCAAAGCCGGCTAAATAGTCAATAATAGATAACTAAAACGTGAATTGTACTACTTCTTAATGCCTATTACATAAACGTAGAAGCTTTATCAGTGTTCTACTATGGTGCTTTTACTGTCTCCGCATACGGCATCACGCGACACAGCTTTGCAGACGATAAATGTAACCGTTTCAGAGAGAAGAGCGGCCAACGTGACGATCTGGGTTTAAGTCCATTCGATAACAAATGACAAAAACTGACGGATTTCTCAGGTTTTTACTATATATGAACACTTTTCACATTCTCCCGTGCCCGCAGATTCTAGTCCTCCTTTCATGCAAAATCATAAAGTCCTAGCTCATGTCTAAGGTATGAAAGCCGGCTAAAAAGTCAATAATCGATAACTAAAACTTGAATTGCACTGTTTCTTACTGGCTAATACATGAACTTAGAAACTTCTGCTGTGTTGTACTATGGTGCTTTTAGAGTCTCCGCATACCGCAACACTCGTCATAGCTTTGCAGACGATAAATGTAACCGTTTCAGAGAGAAGAGCGGGCAATGTGACGAACTGGCTTTAAGTCGATTTGACAACAAATGACGAAAACGGGCGGATTTCTTAGGTTTTTACTACAAATGAGCACTTTTCACAGTCTCCCGTGCAACGCGGCTGCTAGTCCTCCTTTCATACAAAATCTTAAGGTCCTAGCTTATGCCCAAGGCACGAAAGCCGAATAAAAAGTCAATAATCGATAACTAAAACTTGAATCGTACTACTTCTTACTGTCTATTACAACAACTTAGAAGCTTCTTCTGTGTTCTACTATGGTGCTTTTAGTGTCTCGCCCATACCGCAGCACGCGACATAGCTTTGCAGACGATAAATGTCACTGTTTCAGAGAGAAGAGCCACCAATGAGACGATCTGGCTTTAAGTCGATTCGATAACAAATGACGGAAACGGAGGGAATTCTCAGGTTTTTACTATATATGAACATTTTTCACATTCTCCCGTGCAAAGCGGCTGCTACAGTTCCCTTCATGCAAAATCGTAACGTCCTAGCTCATGTCCAAGGTACCAAAGCCGGCTAAAAAGTCAGTAATCGATAACTAAAACTTGCATTGTACTACTTACTGGCTATTACTTCAACTTAGAAGCTTCCTCTGTGTTCTACTATGGTGCTTTTTGTGTCTCCGCATACCGCAGCATGAGACATAGCTTTGCAGACGATAAATGTAACCGTTTCAGAGAGAAGAGCGGCCTACGTGACGATCTTGGTTTAAGTCTATTCGATAACAAATGACGATAACGGACGGTTTTTACTATATATGAACACTTTTCACATTCTCCCGCGCAAAGCGGCTGGTACACTTCGATTCATGCAATATCTTAAGGTAATAGCTCATGTCCAAGGCACCAAAAAAGGGTAAAAGATCAATAATCGATAACGAAAACTTGAATTGTACTGTTTCTTACTGGCAATTACATCAACTTGGAAGTTTCTTCTGTGTTCTACTATGGTGCTTTTAGTGTCTCCGCATACTGGAGCACGCGACATTGCTTTGCAGATGATAAGTGTAACCGTTTCAGAGAGAAGAGCGGCCAATGTAACGTCCTTGCCTTAAGTCGATTCGATAACAAATGACGAAAACGGACGGACTTCTCAGTTTGTTACTACATATGAACACTTTTCACATTGTCCCGAGCAACGCGGCTGCTAATCCTCCTTTCATACAAAATCGTAAGGTCCTAGCTCATGTCCAAGGCACCAAAAAAGTCTAAAAATTCAATAATCGATAATTAAAACTTGAATTGTAATACATCTTACTGGCTATTACATAGCAAAATAAAAAGTCAAAAACCAATAACTAAAACTTGATTGTACTACTGCTTACTGGCTGTTACAGCAACTTAGAAGGTTCTTCTGTGTTCTACTATGGTGCTTTTAGTGTCTCCGCATACCTTAGCACGCGACATAGCTATACAGACGATAAATGTAACCGTTTCAGAGACAAGAGCTGCCAATGTAACGATCTGGCTTTAAGTCGGTTTGATAACAAATGAGGAAGAGGGACGGATATCTCAGGTGTTTACTACATAAGAAAAATATTCAAATTCTCCCATGCAACGCAGCTGCTAGTCGTCCATTTTTGCAATATCGTAAGGTCCTAGCTCCTGTCCAAGGTACCAAAGCGGGCTAAAAAGTCAATAATCGATAACTAAAACTTGCATTGTACTACTTATTACTGGCTATTACTTCAACTTAGAAGCTTCTTCTGTGTTCTGCTATGGTGCTTTTAGTGTCTCTGCATACCGCATCACGCGACATAGCTTTCCAGACTATAAATGTAACCGTTTCAGTGAGAAGAGCGACCAATGTGACGATCTGGCTTTAATTCGATTTGATAACAAATGACGAAACCGAACGGATTTCTAAGGTTTTTACTGCAAATGAACACTGAACACATTCTCCCGTGCAACGCGGCTGCTAGTGGTCCTTTCATGCAAAGTCTTAAGGTCCTAGATCAAGTCCAACGCAAACAGGAAGGGTAAAAGATCAATAATCGATAACTAAAACTTGAATTGTAATGTTTCTTACTGACTATTACATGAACTTAGAAGCTTCTTCTGAGTTCAACTGTGGTGCTTTTAGTGTCTTGCGCGTACGGCAGCACGCGACATAGCTTTGCAGACGATAAATGTAACCGTTTCAGACAGAAGAGTGGCCAATGTAACGATCTGGCTTTAAGTCTATTTGATGACAAATGAGGAAAAGGGACGGATATCTCAGGTGTTTACTACATAAGAAAAATATTCAAATTCTCCCATGCAACGCAGCTGCTAGTCGTCCATTTTTGCAATATCGTAAGGTCCTAGCTACTGTCCAAGATACCAAAGCGGGCTAAAAAGTCAATAATCGATAACTAAAACTTGCATTGTACTACTTATTACTGGCTATTACTTCAACTTAGAAGCTTCTTCTGTGTTCTGCTATGGTGCTTTTAGTGTCTCTGCATACCGCATCACGCGACATAGCTTTCCAGACTATAAATGTAACCGTTTCAGTGAGAAGAGCGACCAATGTGACGATCTGGCTTTAAGTCGATTTGATAACAAATGACGAAACCGAACGGATTTCTAAGGTTTTTACTACAAATGAAGACTTAACATATTCTCCCGTGCAACGCGGCTGCTAGTGCTCCTTTCATGCAAAGTCTTATGGTCTTAGCTTATGTCCAAGGCACCCAGGAAGGGTAAAAGGTCAATAATCGATAACTAAAACTTGAATTGTAATGTTTCTTACTGGCTATTACATGAACTCAGAAGCTTCTTCTGTGTTCAACTATGGTACTTTTAGTGTCTTGCGCATACCGCAGCACGCGACATAGCCTTTCAGACTATAAATGTAACCGTTTCAGAGGGAAGAGCGGATAATGTGACGATCTAACTTTAAGTCGACTCCATAACAAATGACGAAAACGGCAGGATTTCTCAGGTTTTATCTAGATATGAACACTTTCCTCCCGTGCAACGCGGCTGCTAGTCCTCCTTTCATGCAGAATCGTAAGGTCCTAGCTCATGTACAAGGCACCAAAGCCGGCTGAAAAGTGAATAATCGATAACGAGAACTTGATTTGTACTACTTCTTACTGGCTATTACATGAACTGAGAAGCATCTTCTGTGCTCTACTATGGTGCTTTTAGTGTCTCCGCATACCGCAGCACGCGACATAGCTTTCCAGACGGTAAATGTAACCGTTTCAGAGACAAGAGCGGCCAATGTGACGAACTGGCTTAAAGTCGATTTGATAACAAATGACGAAAACGGACGGATTTCTCAGGTTTTTACTACAAATGAACACTTTTCACATTGTCCCGAGCATCGCGGCTGCTAATCCTCCTTTCATACAAAATCGTAAGGTCCTACCTCATGTCCAAGGCACCAAAGAGCTAAAAATTCAATAATCGATAATTAAAACTTGAATTGTACAACATCTTACTGGCTATTACATAGCAGAATAAAAAGTCAAAAACCAATAACTAAAACTTGATTGTACTACTGCTTACTGGCTGTTACATCAACTTAGAAGGTTCTTCTGTGTTCTACTATGGTGTTTTTAGTGTCTCCGCATACTTTAGCACGCGACATAGCCATGCAGACGATAAATGTAACCGTTTCAGAGACAAGTGCTGCCAATGTAACGATCTGGCTTTAAGTCGATTTGGTAACAAATGACGAAAAGGGACGGATATCTCAGGTGTTTACTACATAAGGAAAATATTCAAATTCTCCCATGCAACGCAGCTGCTAGTCGTCCATTTTTGCAATATCGTAAGGTCCTAGCTCCTGTCCAAGATACCAAAGCGGGCTAAAAAGTCAATAATCGATAACTAAAACTTGCATTGTACTACTTATTACTGGCTATTACTTCAACTTAGAAGCTTCTTCTGTGTTCTGCTATGGTGCTTTTAGTGTCTCTGCATACCGCATCACGCGACATAGCTTTCCAGACTATAAATGTAACCGTTTCAGTGAGAAGAGCGACCAATTTGACGATCTGGCTTTAAGTCGATTTGATAACAAATGACGAAACCGAACGGATTTCTAAGGTTTTTACTACAAATGAAGACTTAACATATTCTCCCGTGCAACGCGGCTGCTAGTGCTCCTTTCATGCAAAGTCTTATGGTCTTAGCTTATGTCCAAGGCACCCAGGAAGGGTAAAAGGTCAATAATCGATAACTAAAACTTGAATTGTAATGTTTCTTACTGGCTATTACATGAACTCAGAAGCTTCTTCTGTGTTCAACTATGGTACTTTTAGTGTCTTGCGCATACCGCAGCACGCGACATAGCCTTTCAGACTATAAATGTAACCGTTTCAGAGGGAAGAGCGGATAATGTGACGATCTAACTTTAAGTCGACTCCATAACAAATGACGAAAACGGCAGGATTTCTCAGGTTTTATCTAGATATGAACACTTTCCTCCCGTGCAACGCGGCTGCTAGTCCTCCTTTCATGCAGAATCGTAAGGTCCTAGCTCATGTACAAGGCACCAAAGCCGGCTGAAAAGTGAATAATCGATAACGAAAACTTGATTTGTACTACTTCTTACTGGCTATTACATGAACTTAGAAGCATCTTCTGTGCTCTACTATGGTGCTTTTAGTGTCTCCGCATACCGCAGCACGCGACATAGCTTTCCAGACGATAAATGTAACCGTTTCAGAGACAAGAGCGGCCAATGTGACGAACTGGCTTAAAGTCGATTTGATAACAAATGACGAAAACGGACGGATTTCTCAGGTTTTTACTACAAATGAACACTTTTCACATTGTCCCGAGCATCGCGGCTGCTAATCCTCCTTTCATACAAAATCGTAAGGTCCTACCTCATGTCCAAGGCACCAAAAAGCTAAAAATTCAATAATCGATAATTAAAACTTGAATTGTACAACATCTTACTGGCTATTACATAGCAGAATAAAAAGTCAAAAACCAATAACTAAAACTTGATTGTACTACTGCTTACTGGCTGTTACATCAACTTAGAAGGTTCTTCTGTGTTCTACTATGGTGTTTTTAGTGTCTCCGCATACTTTAGCACGCGACATAGCCATGCAGACGATAAATGTAACCGTTTCAGAGACAAGTGCTGCCAATGTAACGATCTGGCTTTAAGTCGATTTGGTAACAAATGACGAAAAGGGACGGATATCTCAGGTGTTTACTACATAAGAACAATTTTCACATTCTCCCATGCACGCAGCTGCTAGTCGTCCATTCTTGCAATATCGTAAGGTCCTAGCTCATGTCCAAGGTACCAATGCGGGCTAAAAAGTCAATAATCGATAACTAAAACTTGGATTGTACTACTTCTTACTGGCTATTACTTCAACTTAGAAGCTTCTTCTGTGTTCTGCTATGGTGCTTTTAGTGTCTCCGCATACCGCATCACGCGACATAGCTTTCCAGACAATAAATGTAACCGTTTTAAGAGAAGAGCGACCAATGTGACGATCTGGCTTTAAGTCGATTTGATAACAAATGACGAAAACAAACGGATTTCTAAGGTTTTTACTACAAATGAACACTTAACACATTCTCCCGTGCAACGCGGCTGCTAGTGCTCCTTTCATGCAAAATCGTAAGGTCCTAGCTCATGTACAAGGCACCAATGCCGGCTAAAAAGTGAATAATCGATAACAAAAAACTTGATTTGTACTACTTCTTACTGGCTATTACATGAACTTAGAAGCATCTTCTGTGTTCTACTATGGTGCTTTTAGTGTCTCCGTATACCGCAGCACGCGACATAGCTTTGCAGACGATAAATGTAACCGCTTCAGAGAGAAGAGCGGCCAATGTAACGTCCTTGCTTTAAGTCGATTCAATAACAAATGACGAAAACGGACGGATTTCTCAGGTTGTTACTACATATGAGCACTTTTCACATTGTCCCGAGCAACGCGACTGCTAATCCTCTTTTCATGCAAAATCGTAAGGTCCTAGCTCATATCCAAGGCACCAAGGAAGGCTAAAAATTCAATAATCGATAATTAAAACTTGAATTGTACTACATCTTACTGGCTATTACATAGCCGAATAAAGAGTCAAGAACCAATAACTAAAACTTCAATTGTACTACCTCTTACTGGCTATTACATCAACTTAGAAGCTTCTTCTGTGTTCTAGTGTAGTGCTTCTAATGTCTCCGCATACCGCAGCGCGCGACATAGCTTTGCAGACGATAAATGTAACCGTTTCAGAGAGAAGAGCGCCCAATGTATCGATATGGCTTTAAGTCGATTCAATAACAAATGGGGAAAACGGACGGATTTCTCAGGTTTTTACTACATATGAACACTTTTCACATTCTCCCGTGCAAGGCGGCTGCTAGACTTAGCTTCATGTAAAATCTTCAGGTCCTAGCTCATGTCCAAGGCACCAAAGAAGGGTAAAAGGTCAATAATCGATAACTAAAACTTGAATTGCACCGTTTGTTACTGGCTATTACATCAACTTAGAAGCTTCCTCTGTGTTCTACTATGGTGCTTTTAGTGTCTCGCGCATACCGCAGCACGCGACATAGCTTTCCAGACGATAAATGTAACCGTTTCAAAGAGAAGAGCGGCCAATGTGACTATCTGGCTATATGTCGGTTCGATAACAAATGACGAAAACGGACGGATTTCTCAGGTTTTTACTACATATGAACACTTTTCACATTCTCTCGTGCAATGCGGCTTCTAGACTTCCCTTCATGCAAAATCCTAAGGTCGTAGCCCATGTCCAATGCACCAAAGCCGGCTAAAAATCAATAATCGATAACCAAAACTTGAGTTGTACTGCTCCTTAGTGGCTGTTACATCAAATTAAAAGCTTCTTCTGTGTTCTACTATGGTGCTTCCAGTGTCTCCGCATACCGCAGCACGCGACAAAGCTTTGCACATGATATATGTAACCGTTTCAGGTTGAAAACGGCCAATGTGATGATCTGGCATTACGTCGATTCGAAAGCAGATGACGAAAACGGGCGGGTTTCTTAGGTTTTTACTGCACATGAAAACTTTTCACATTCTCCCTTGTTTAATGCCAAATCTTAAGGTAGTAGGTCATTTTACTGGCAAAGCCGGCTAATAAATCAATAATCGATAACTAAAACCTGAATTGTACTGTTTCCTACGGGCTACTTACATAAACCTAGAAGCTTCTTCTATGTTCTACTGTGTTGCTATTAGTGCCTCCGCATACCGCAGCACACAACATAAGTTTGCAGACGATGAAGGTAACCGCTTCACAGAGAAATTTCAAATTCTGTGTCTGTGTCTATTGCCTGCTCATATTGTTTAAAGCAGGTTGCTCTAAATGCCCAGTGGATCTGATTCCCGTGATACCCATTCTAAACAATCTCGGATTGGGAAAGACCAAGCTCAGCTTATACTTATAGTCTGGGAAGTTGACATATCTTAGACAGTAAAATATGATGGTTAAAGATGTCCACTGAGTATTCCCATATACACTGAAGTTAGCTTTGAACAACAAATTATTAATTGGCCACCTACTCTTGACTCAATAGCTACTAAGATCTTTCACTGGTGAAGGAGTTGACGACGTTGTTACGTCCATTAGAGGCTTCTGTAGTTTTCTGAGAATGATGTGATATAATTGTGCCTTGTGATTTTCTGTGGAGTTCCAGAATAAGTTCTACACTGGTGCAGGACATTCATTCCTGCTGTTCTTATTCGAGGCAATCCTGGATTCTGAATCTCAAGCACCAGTGGATTAGAAACAGCAATGCAACCTCTGTCTTCCTGGCTGTCCACTATTTCAAAGTGCTGTGGTTGACAGTCTCTTCTCATTGTGCAGTGCTTGTAGATTATTGTAAATGGATAAACTGCAATATTTAGAACATCTCATTCTAAACTTTCTAAAGAACGAGACTTTTCTGTCGCGACCACTTTTTGTGTGAGGTGATAAATACCAGGAATTTTGTTGCATTTTGAGAACCTAATGGTGACATACATTAGTGTCTGTGTAAATTAATGGAACTGGATTTTTTCTGAGGTCGGCAGTTTTCCGAAGGTCGGCGTTTTCCCACGATATCGTCGTTTTTCCCCGAGGCTGGCGGTTTACCCCGAGGTCGGCGTTTTTCCCCCGAGGTCGGCGTTTTACCCCGACGTCGGCGTTTTTCCCTCGACGTCTGCGTTTTTCCCCGAGGTCGGCGTTTTTTCCCTAGGTCTGCGTTTTTGCACCGAGGTCGGATCGGCGATTTTTTCCCCGAGGTCCAGAAATCTACGAATATATTGAAAATCCAAAGTATTTTCATGTATATCGAACTATACTGATATGTCATGTCATCTTGAAACATATATCCGACCACTAGATATCGGTATTTATCGAGATAGCGATATATTTCGATATATCTATTTATTTCGAGAATCGTTTTCTTAGGGGTACAGATTTATTTCGAGACGTCCAGTTTTTTCCCATTATCGATTTATTTCGGTATATTGACTTATTTCGAGGCACACATTATATCGAGATGTCGATTTATTTCGAGATATCTATCTATACTGAGGAGTCCATTTATTTCGAGGTATCGATTGGTTTCGAAGTACACGTTTACGTCGAGTTATCGATTTATTTTGATATACCGACGCAATCGGGTTGTCTATATATTTCGAGGTATCGATATATTTCAATGTATCGGTGTACTTCAGATATCAATTAATATCGAGACATCGATATATTTCAAGGAACCTCTATATCTCAAGTAATCCATAAATTTCTAGATATCGTATTTTTAGAGATATCTTTATATTACGAGGTACCATTATATTTCAAGATATCGATATGTTTCTATACCTCGATTTATCTCGAGAGCTCCTTGAGTTTCGAGATATCGTTCTATATGGTAAGCTTAATGCATCTAGATGTCGATATATTTCGGGATATCGAATCATTTCGATGTAGCAGTCTTTTGGAGGTGTCGATTTATTTCGAAGTTTCGATTTTTCTCATTGTGTCGATTTATTTCGAGGTTGCGATTTATTTCGGGGTGGCCTTTTATTTCTAGGTGTTGATTTATTTCGAGGTGTCGATATATTTCGATGTGACGATATATTTCGACGTTACTTGTCGACTGCATCAGCTTAGAACCTATTTCGTACAGAGTGGTGCGACTGCATACCTCAGAAGGCGACATTGATATCCAGACGATGAATGTAAACGTTTCCGAGAGAAAAGCGTCCAATGTGACGAATTGGCACTACGTCATTATGAAAACAAATGACGGAAACGTGAGGTTTCTGCCACTCAAAGTGCTGCCAACTTTCACCCCAACCCCTCCTCACTCTCCCCAGTCGTGGCGATCAGCTGGTGTGATAGAAATGGACACAGGAAAGTAATAACGTTCCATGAAATCCCATTCTAGGGAGGTTCAAGGGTAAATGTTCCAGACGGTTTATTTGCATTAAGACACGCATACTGGACATCTACAATGTCACATCTGCCAGATCGTTTCTATTGTCAGCAGTGGAAAACAAAACAGCGTACTGAAAAAGCCATAGTGAAACGCGGTTTTTGGTAGACGAAATAATAGGAATACTCTAGCCACTGATAATGATGATCTAATGAGAATTCTGGTATTGTTTTGAAAGATGCATTTAAATATGCATTGAACGTAGCTCCAAATTATTTTGAGAATTATAATTGCGGTATGATGAATCTACACTGGAGATTTGGTAATGCAAAACATTTCGATCTGAGAATACTTTACGTGATAGAACGGCATTGACCTTGTGTGTCATTAGGGTAAAGTTAATTTGCCGCCATTAACAAAAAATTTATCCGCCATTAACATAAAATCTATTTTTCAGCGCACTTCAATAAGGACTCACTTCAGATGATTGGACAATTAAAGAGAACTCAAACCGTTATTTTAATAGTATTCGTAGGTCCAATGCAGCATTTACCGTGGACAGTCCCTGAGCCAAGACTGTCAATTTTATGTAGGGAGCACTACTTTAAGAAAGCACTCCGTGTTCAGGCCACAAGTGGCCAATCAGGACCATCCGACCGCCACGTCATTCGCACTGAGGGTGGAGGAGGAGCTGGCTCTCCCACTCGTTGTGGTAGTTTCCTTTGACTTGAGCCGCTACTATTCGGTCGAGTAGTTCCTCAATTGGCATCGCAAGGCTGAGTGCAACCCGAAAAATGGAAACAGCGCATAGCGGATCGGATGGTCACCCATCCAAGTGCCGACCACGCCCGAAAGTGCTAAACTTCAGTGATCTGACGGGAACCGGTGTATCCACTGCGGCCAGGCCGTTGCCCCTCCAACTTTTACATGATATTTTTGATCGTAGATCAGGTCTGATGGCTGGAAAGAATGGACGTTTACCATGTTATGCACATTTATATTTTCACTACGTCGACACAGCTGGTCCAATTTCGACCACAGGTGATGGTAGCCATAATGATGGAGCCAAGCATCCTGTGTACATTAGTTGCACCCATGTGTGTGGGAATCACAGCATTCGTGACATTTAAATTTGTTACTTCTTTGGTACTATATTCGCAATAAATTTTGCAGACAGTATCCGCATATGACGCTGAATGTACCTACAAAATTATATCATTGTACGACACATGTTTCAGGAGATACGTCATAAAAACTCAGGACAAGGCCAGACGCTGCATAGTACGGACGTGGACGCACAGCTGTAAATAAATGCCTGGTCAACACCAAGCTTTTCCGCTAGTCATCTATACAGATAAAAAAATCCCCAATATTGCCCACCAGCGTATTTTTGAAAAACCTTTATTTTGTCATCCATTTTTTTCCTGTAAAAATCGTAAAAGCCGAGCATCATTGTGTTTTTAAAAATCGTTTCCTATTGTCATCTCTTTTTATGTATTTTAAACCATCTATCGCTTGTGTAACCTGTGGCTACAAGTCCATTCCCTTTATGGGGTAATCGAAATAATGAACAACGGAAAAAAGTGTGGGTCAATTTCTTCCTCATTTTTCGGAACTTCTCATAATAGTAAATCGTTGGCCCTTTGAGGGCGTGGTAGGTACATACAAGAGATTAGTGTAAGATTAGAATTTGGGTTAGATACAGTGCCAGGAGGTTTTGTTTCTATCTGGCTAGCTTCAGAGTACTTCACCATCTACTAAGTGATGCGTTTCATTGGGAATGGTGTGTTCTGTGCTAGGTCTACCCTTACTCCACAATGCTGTTCCCTCGATGCTATTAAAACCAGGATGTTATCAAAATATATGCACAGTGGCAGACTGGAGTCTGCAGAAATATTTCCAGTGGTGGGGAGGGGGGAAGGCGCGTCGGGGCTGGAATGCATGATTCTGAAACTGGCACTCTGTGTACAAATCAGCTGGTCAGTTACGAGGTGCATCAAGCTACAAGACCCTAACTGTATAAGCGCTACAACTGGTCAAAGCTAAGGTTTAGCAGTATTGTGGAGAATTCTTATCTGGAAGAGTATGAGTATACTGTAACGAATAAAAACTCTTTACTCCAGATTCCAAGGATGGTTAGGGGCGACGGGTGAAAGTGCCCTTTTGCCAATCCTCCCCTCCCCACCTCCTCCCCTCCCCCTCCCCTTCCCCCTCGCGGACGCCAATGGCTGGCCCGTTCATTTTGAGAACATCAGAGTTGCAGTAACCTTTCTGAGAAACTGTTCTAGATGTCCTTGCGCGTCAATCTTACCACTCAGAACAGCAGTGGGAATGTCGGTTATCGCTGAAACAACTGGTTTTCGGCTCTTATCAGTTTCCCAGCCTCACTTTAACCTAATTGTTAAAGCCCGTCACAATACCAGTTCTTGTAATAACCGATTTTCAGTCTTTTATTTACATTATTTCCTCTAGTAAACGTAGAAATCAAACAAAGATTAAAAAAATTTTACTTTCTCAGTTTATTGATAAATGGAATAAAAACGTCAAATACATTTATGACGACCTGCAGCCGTCCAGAACGAAATTAGAATTATATTAATACCGTCAGCTGCTCACGGGTGTCGATAAATATCAACGGGGACAGGTGACAATGTGTGCACGTCTGGGACTCGAACCGGGATATCCTGCTTACGTGGCAGGCGCTCTGCCCATCTGAGCCACCGAGGGCACAGACGATAGTGTGACTGCAGGTACTATCTCGCGCACGCCTCCCGCGAGACTCACATTCTCACCTTGCATATGCACACACTACATTCGTAGTGTCCCACACCAACACACTCATTACTCGTGGAACACATTCTTACCAAGTCCCGTAGCAGTTCGGGGAATACTTGTGCATCTTCACAGAAGAAGGTCATGGCTGGTATTGCCAGAACCATATACTTATATGGATATGGACATGTCTTCCACGAGGAATGAGTGTGTTGGAGTGGGACTCTACGACTGTAGTGTATGGACATTCAAGGTGAGAATGTGAGTCTCGCAGGAGGCGTGCGCGAGATAGTCCCTGCAGTCGAACCATACACTGTGCCCTCGGTGGCCTAGATGGATAGAGCGTCTGTCATTTTAGCAAGAGATCCCGGGTTCGAGTCCCGATCGCGGCACACATTTTCACTTGTCCACGTTGATATTTATCAACGCCCTTGAGCAACTGACGGTATTAATATAATTCTAATTTCTTTCAATTAAATAGTCCAATAAAACTTTGTCCGATGTTCGCTGCTTCTCTCAAAATATAGCGAGTGCTTCTATACTACAGAAAACTGCCAGTATTATCCTACTGATTTTAGTTTTTAGAACTCTGATCAAAAATTATATTGAAATCGGTTATCACAGCACTATGCGGGCATTACGTATAGTCCAGCGATAAAGAGTGAAAACTGCGGCAGGAGAACTCTCTTTTTCGTTTTAATTTCTCTGTTAAAGGCTAAAAGCAGATAACGGCATACTACGTAGACACAGGCAGCAGATCACGCACTTTCTATTTTTATCCCGAACTATGAATGATTTGTAAAATTTTAACTTTTTTCCTTGTATGATGTCGCAAGTGACCAAATCGACCATTGTGCTTCACTCGTACTGCATATCGTAAAATACTTCCAGGCTTTCAGATGGTGCCATTCTGTGTTACAACTGACGTTCGACAACAGCGAGAAACTGCGTCCATTCTCGCGAACTGCTTGTATAACAGGCACGCACAGTATTGTCTCGGCAATGTTGGACCAATTCATTTGTTGCTCGTTTCTATCAGCAGTGTTATTAAAGCGGCATACATCACTTTACCCATTTTTTCTGTAATAACGCAGTATTTTAGAACTATGGAAATCTTACGAATAAAAGTTACTCGTCTTTTTTAAAAAAGGTTTATTTGAAAACTAAAAATTTTACTACGACAGCTGTGGCTAATTGGTATATCTGTTTTTACGTGGTTATCAGGAAAAAATAAAAAGATACTTGTTATAACCGAGAGCAAACAAATACCGAAAGACATCGGTTATTCAGAACTAAAATACCCATGTCGTTATAACTGATCGGTTTTTCTATCTCTAAACTGCAATGTCGCCACAGAAAAGTGTGTCGTTCCATCAATGTCCATAGCAACTTTGAGATATGTAAGTGTTTATGCGCAATATCGGCAAATGGAAACACGAAGTGGTAATAAGCACCTGAGCGATAGAATTTATTTCACAGTCAGAAAAGTCGAGTGAGAGACAAGACTGAATCACTGTAATAGAAATTATATGGAAAGCTGTGTAAAGGAAAATTTCCAGTTCTTTCGTGGATTCCAAAATTGAAGCCAAGTCCGGGACATCAAGGTGACATAGTCTTATACGGATAGTATTCCATGACTAACGTAATTGGCCCACATACTGTACTGGTATACTGATAATATTACACTACTAAGGTAATTTACCTGAAGTAATTTACAAACATGTAACTATAACATTCGCTACTACTCATTACGCTAATTGACCTTCAGCCATTAAGCGCAAGCGCAGATCTCAGTTATGATACGTGCGCCATCCAAAAATTTATCAAGGTGGTAACTCAACACAACTACAAACGATCATTGTGTGCAAAATAAATAGAACACCTCATAAGAAGAACATGACGGGTTTGAATCATTCCCACCGCAAAGGATGAAATATTCAGGCTTGCACATAAGACCACTTGATAACTAACCAGAAATTCAGATTAGTTGTAGCTTCGGTGACAATCGCCTTTTTTACATTTTCCCCGTAAACTAGATAATTATGAAACGTAACAACTACTCTAAAATATCTGCAGCAACGGACTTGCCGCGGAGGTTACATCGGTTCACGTGAGATCACCGAAGTTAAGTGCGTTGTCGGGCGTTGAAGGCAATTGGATGGGTGATCATCCAGTCCGCCATGCGCTCTTGCCATTTTTCGGGGTGCACTAAGCCTCATGATGCCAATCGAGGAGTTACTCGACCCAATAGTAGCGGCTCCGGTCAAAGAAAACCATCATAACGACTGGGAGAACAGTGTGCTGACCCCCGCCACTCCTGTTCGCATCCTCCACGGATGATGACACGGCGGTCGGATGGTCCCGTCCCAGCAGGCCACTCGTGGCCTGAAGACGGAGTGCTTACAAAGCAAACTACTCTCCAGTGGATGGTCGTACTACTGAGACCTTGATTCCTGGCATCAATAACAGATGGCAGCACAAGAGGTTGCCTTACGCCTACTGCCGAATTTTGCGATCTGTCGTAAGCCTGCGTAAGCACGTGGGGCCTTCCGTCTTAAGTGCAAGCATATCCATTGCGTTTTCTGCCGCGCGACTTGAGTGGAATGTTTCATTATTTCTGAAATATTATAGAAATGTTTTTCGTTGTATATCCTCACAATCGGTACTGAATTCACTGTAAAATTACTTGCTCACTTTTCGGAACTTCCGTTCATAGTAAATCGATACTATTTGAAGCCGTGGTAGACACGAGTCTAGTGTTCTTCACCTACAGCACCTTCTGTGTCAGTCTCGGTTCCTATGTCGCTGATTTCACAACTAACAGTTCGTTGTCTACTGAGTATACTGTCTGTTGCACGACACTATCCCTCCCACGCTGCTAAATGTAGGTCGTCGGCAAAATATGACTGCAGTGGAACAAGGGCGTCTGCAGAAATTTCCCCAGGAGGTGGTGGTGGCATTGTTAGTGGTGTGTGTGTGTGTGTGTGTGTGTGTGTGTGTGTGTGTGTGTGCGTGTGTGTGTGGAGGCCATTACTATGAAATTCACGCAGTCCAGACCGCCAAGGAAAATAAACCTTGAGATTTGGAAAGGGTGTTGATCTTATACCGCTTATGCTGCATATTTCGAAATTCCACCTCTAAGGGGGATACACAGGAAATGAAAGGATTTTTGAAACATGTAGCTATTAAGGTAATTTTGAAGCTTGGCAGACGAAAACTTGTATCTGGTTTCTAGGTCAGAAATAAAGAAATATGTGTTCCAGTATTATTGGGAATTTAACCTCTATGAGGTGAAATAGTGGATGAACATTTTATTTTGAGATAAAAAATTATGGAAGAACTATGGAAGTATTTTTAAGGCTACATCTACGAAAATTGGTATTTGACTTCAAGGTTACAAATAAGAAAATACGTATTTTCGTGTTTTTGGAAGTTCAACCTCTAAGGGGATGAAATAGAGTGAGCTGGTGCGTTTCTGGCGCCAGTTTCCGTCGATCGTTGTTTCGATCTTTGAGTCGCGGTCCAGAGGACACTGCTCCCTAAGCGACTGTAGTAGTTCCCTGTGCGGCCCAACATCGGGCTTACCGCGCTTACACTGGACACAGTTGCCAACAAATCGCCTGCCATCACCATATAGGTTGGGCCAAAACATGTGTTCCCGAACTCGGTTCAAGGACTTGTAGAACCCCAAATGATCCCCTACCGCCGAATAGTGGAAATATCTGAGTGCCATGCTAACTCGTTCCTGTGGAATACAGACCTTCCCTTCACCACGGTTGTCTTCCCCTTTACACAAGACCCCCGCCCCCCTCCCCACCCCCCGAAGACCTCGCCATCCGCCAACTGCTGCCGAATCAGTCCCCACCCGGGGTCCTCAACCTGTTTGCCGGCTAAGTCGCAGAAGAAGCCGGGTGTCTCGGAGAGAAGGAAATTCTCCCCAAGATCCGGCTCCACGTGGCCCTTGCCTTCCCTAGACTCTACCGCGAACATACGGCTGAGAGCGTCGCCAATTCATTGTCTCTTCCACTAATATGCCGAACCTGGAGATAAGTCTTGTCATCTTAACTTCGGTATGATTTTTAGCGATCTTATTAATCAAAGTTTAAGGGCTGGCACTGGCCAAGTAACTCACGAAGGCTCATTGGTTTCAGTCCAGTTGTATTGCTCACCTGTTCTCCAGATAAGGTTGTGTAGTTTATGTCTCAGAGAAGTGTCTGCCCTTGATGTGTGTTTTGTTAGAGATAATTGGCAGCGGTCGACGCTAACATACTGCGAGCAGAGCACCACGGCGGCAGAGAGATATTTAAGGCCATGTCCTCTCCTTTACATCCTGGGTTATGTTGTCACTTTTGCGTGATTCCATCTTTCCGGTGCTGAACTATAGCATCCAAAGTTCAATTGCATTGCCAAGTTGAGTATATTTCTATGTCATTCTCTGCCTCGTGGATCTCTTGTATTGATTAGAATCCTTAGTCTGCTCGCGTCTATCGCCAATTCACGCGAAATATTGAAGCAACCTTATTTTAAGGGTATTGTCATATAGTCATGTTCTAGTTGTAATCATTCTAAGAATATTGTTGATTAATCAACTGAGTAAGTAAATTTGAAGGTCCGTTTGGTCAAAATTAAAGGACCCCCTTAATTGTTTTACTCATTTTTATACAGTTTTGTTTAGGAAAGTTGGCTAGCCGAACGTTAAATATCTGTATTCTTACGCTTAATCTGTTTCTCCCCTGATTGCAAGTAGTGAGAGTTCTGCTATGAATTTTATGGACATTTGTGCTATTTTAGTAAAGCTTTACCTAAGTATATTTACATAGTCATATTCAAATTTCAAGTTTTACGGGTCTCGTTCCACTTATTTATTATTTGTCCAACTGATCTGGCCTTGTAAGGCAGTCTCCTCTATTATTGTGATTGTGATTTTATAATGCTTTTGATTGTAATAAAATATGTAGCAACTACAACGGATTACTATTGTGATTTTGGTGTGTCACTACCATACCCCATTTCATAGAGGATGAAATGTTTCATGAAATATATGAAAACCTGTTTTTGATACATTCAACCATTAAGAGGGGTGGAATATAGGATGTAATGTTTTATGAAAGTATTTCAGTGCGAAAGAATTTTTAAAGCGAAATCTATGAAAATTGTGTTATTGAAAAATACGTGTTTCACTGTTTTTGGAACTACAACCTCCAAGAAGGTGCAATAGGAGCACAGGTTTCACTGACCCATAGCCTTCCAGCCCAACCTGCAAAGTATATGGACTTGAAATTTGATGAAGGTGTAAATCTTACACTGAAAGCATCATTTAAGAAGAGATTGTTCGAAATTTCACTCCTAAGGGGGTGAAATATGGGTTGAAAGTTTTTTTTAATATATGTCCCTATGTCCCTATTGAAGCTATAACTACAAAACTACGAAAATTGATATTTGGTGTCTCAGTCAGAAACAAAAAAGAAACAAGTTTTTAGCATTTTCCGAAATTCTTCCATTGGGGGATAAAATAATTAGTGAAGGTTTTTTGAAAATAAATAATTATTAAAGAACTACTGAAGCATTTCTATAGCTACATCTATGAAAATAGGTATTTGACATCTCGGTTGGATGTAAAATAAATGTGTTTCGTTGCTTTTGGAAATTTAACTCACTAACAGAGTGAAATAGGGGATGAAATGTTTTATGAAATATTTCACTATGAAAGAATTTTTAGAATTAAATGGATGAAGATTTGAATTTGGCTCCTCGGCTCTAAATAGAAGAATATGTGTTTAATTGTTTTTGAAAACCCAACCCCTAAAGGGTGTGAGATGTTTCAGAAAATGGTTCATTATGAAAGGATTGCTAAATATATCTGACAATTCGTATTCGGCTAATGTGTTACAATTTTTAAAAACTACGTGTTTTTCTGGTTTTGGAACTTCGAGCATAAGGGGATGAAAATTTTAATGAAATATTTATTGCGTTATATTAAAATATTTTAAATCTGCATCTATGAAAACCGGTATTTCACTTCTCAATTAGATATAAAGAAATATGCGTTAGGGAATAAAGACTCTACGGAGATATCACCACAAGAATACAAACGGCTTGATTAACAAAAACTTTGGACTCCAGCTGTCAGCATTGCTTTTTGATCATTCAGTAAAAGACCATGCTTCAACGGTGCTAAGTTTAGAAAGTTTAGAAAGTGTTGCAGTTTATAAAAGACATAAAAAAACGATTAAAGAAAAAAATTCTTTGCAGACCATGAACGGTCTACGCAAGTAGAGAAGCGGATGATAAGCTAGCTCTTTATGCAAATGAGTTGGTCAGTGTACGTTCCGAGACATGTCATGCAGCAGGAACGGAATCCTATAGTTGCTACGATTGGCTAAAGGAAAAGTTTTGCAGAATCACTCGAAATCACTTCTGCAAGTGGCTAAGAATCTCGTAATGAATAAAAATTCTGTACTGAGAATTCCAAGGTGGGAGATGCAAGATTCCTCCCTCCCCCTTCCCCCTCCTCACAATGCTATCCTTCTTTACCTACAGCAAAAAATAAATAAATTAATTAATAAACAAAACTAGAGAAATTTCTACTGTGAAACTATTTGCATACAAGAGAACGGCCCTTGAAATTTAACTCTTCAAAGTTTTAAGCCCTGCTCATTCCGGATATTGATTAGAAAGTGTTAATCCACAGGTGAAACCTGAGTATATAATCCCTGTGACATTTGATCAACGGTGTTCCATAAGGACAGGTTCTCATTCAAAACGTTCGAAAATTCAATTTCTTTGTAGTTGCATTTTTTAAAGGTGTACTTGTCTAGACTCTTGGAACGGAAAGGTTTTTTTTTTAATCCGTGCTTTACACAAGTTTCTACAGTCCATTGTTTGAAGCAGTGTCACGGCTGCCATGAGCCGCGCGGGGTACCCGCCATGTCTCCAACGCCTTGTCACGGTTCGCGCGGCTCCCCCCGTTGGAGGTTCGAGTCCTCCCTCGGGCATGGTTGTGTGTGTGTGTTGTCCTTAGCATAAGTTACTGTAAGTAGTGTGTAAACATAGGGACTGATGGTTCAAATGGTTCTGAGCACTTTGGGACTTAACATCTGAGGTCATCAGTTTCCTAGAACTTAGAACGACTTAAACCTAACTAAATTAAGGACATCACACACATCCATGCTCGAGGCAGGATTTGAACCTGCGACCGTAGCGGGCGCGTGGCTCCCGACTGAAGCTTCTACAACCGCTCGGCCACATCGGCCGGTCTGTCATGTATTCTAGAAGAGCTGCACGGTCGTCGGTGGTGCCTGTTCTTTCGAGAAGAGTTACTATCTTCATATCTATGGTTAAACGTTACCCAGCCATTGACCTTCGTCTGTGCGAATGCGCACAGGTTGCCGGAACTCACCTTAGTGTGAGCCAGTAATGAGTGGATAGACAAATACCTATTAAGTACATTACGTAATCGGATTGTGGACGTTTGAGGATGTGAGTCTCACGGGAAGCGTGCGAGGGATAAATTCCTGCAGTCCTGATGTTCATTTGTGCCCTCGATGGCTCAGATGGATTGGGCGTCTGCCATGTAAGCAGGAGATCTTGGGTTCGAGTCCCAGTAGGGGCACACTTTTCAGCTGTCCCCATCGAAGTATATCAACAACACCTGTTGGCAGCTGAGGGTTTCAATTAATTATCAGTTGTGAAGGTGATTCGATGAACCCTTTGCCAGGAACTTTAATGTGTTTTGCAGGGTATCCATATAGATGTAGATGATAACTCGTCCCGTGTCGCACGTGCACAAAATGATTCATACTGCAGAATGCATGCAAACATACTCACCGAAAATACGGACGAATATCAAGTGCAGGCTGCCGAGTGCTGCATATCCAGCTTAGACAGATCGGCTTTTCATCTACATCTACATGACTACATCTACATGACTACTCTGCAATTCACATTTAAGTGCTTGGCAGAGGGTTCATCGAACCACAATCATACTATCCCTCTACTATTCCACTCCCGAACAGCGAGCGGGAAAAACGAACACCTAAACCTTTCTGTTCGAGCTCTGATTTCTCTTATTTTATTTTGATGATCATTCCTACCTATGTAGGTTGGGCTTAACAAAATATTTTCGCATTCGGAACAGAAAGTTGGTGACTGAAATTTCGTAAAAAGGTCTCGCCGCGACGAAAAACGTCTATGCTGTAATGACTTCCATCCCAACTCGTGTATCATATCTGCCACACTCTCTCCCCTATAACGCGATAATACAAAACGAGCTGCCCTTCTTTGCACCCTCTCGATGTCCTCCGTCAATCCCACCTGGTAAGGATCCCACACCGCGCAGCAATATTCTAACAGAGGACGAACGAGTGTAGTGTAAGCTGTCTCTTTAGTGGACTTGTTGCATCTTCTAAGTGTCCTGCCAATGAAACGCAACCTTTGGCTCGCCTTCCCGACAATATTATCTATGTGGTCCTTCCAACTGAAGTTGTTTGTAATTTTAACACCCAGGTACTTAGTTGAATTGACTGCCTTGAGAATTGTACTATTTATCGAGTAATCGAATTCCAACGGATTTCTTTTGGAACTCAGGTGGATCATCTCACACTTTTCGTTATTTAGCGTCAACTGCCACCTGACACACCATACAGCAATCTTTTCTAAATCGCTTTGCAGCTGATACTGGTCTTCGGATGACCTTACTAGACGGTAAATTACAGCATCATCTGCGAACAACCTAAGAGAACTGCTCAGATTGTCACCCAGGTCATTTATATAGATCAGGAACAGTAGAGGTCCCAGGACGCTTCCCTGGGGAACACCTGATATCACTTCAGTTTTACTCGATGATTTGCCGTCTATTACTGCGAACTGCGACCTTCCTGCCAAGAAGAACAGGAAGTTGCTGTCTAGGAACAATCAGAGGTAGAGGAAGGGTTGATAAATACTCCTTGAATTGCAGACTAAACGTAAATAACGAAAATACATTTTTGGTAAAAATTTGTCAAAAATAATCGTTTGCCCTCCGTATTGGATTAGCTGTTTTGAATATTGAAAATCTGACTTCAGATTCGTTTTCAGCGACATTAAGAATATATATGTAACACTCAGTTCATGCAAATCGAAGTAATAATATAACTAAATGTTTTCCCTAAACTTTGAACACTTTTTTTTCGAGTAACGATTTTCTCAGAACGGCATGCAGTATAAATTAAAAGTGGTTCGATCTCTTAACTTCTACCTCTGACCCCTAAAAGTAAACACTTTTCTTAGGAACTTATAGCTATAATATGACATTTGTTAATATTAACTAATTTTTGTGTAGGCATAAGGAGTGAAACAAACCCCCCAAAATCGAACTCAAAGTTCGAATTAGCACTGTATCGTTAAATTTAAGGTTGTTTCATTGCGGTTAGGTATGCGCTCCCATAAATTTTATGTATTATCGACTGATGTTATCCATTTTCAATTTCAAAGAAATAAAGTAGTATCAACTGATGTTACCCATTTTTGAATTCAGGTAACATCTGTGGTGCCACACTGCACGCACTCTGCGTACTCCAGTCTCGCAGGCCCTTGATCAAATCATAATTACGGGCGCCATTTTTTATTGAAAATCTAAAATTAAGCTCATAGTATTATCACTCGTAATTCCCAAACAGATCCTTCGAATGTATTTTCATTGTCTCAAAAAAAATTTCAAATG
The DNA here is from genome assembly GCF_023897955.1 of Schistocerca gregaria. Taxonomy (NCBI): domain Eukaryota; kingdom Metazoa; phylum Arthropoda; class Insecta; order Orthoptera; family Acrididae; genus Schistocerca; species Schistocerca gregaria. The sequence continues at coordinate 10,543,850 of NW_026061759.1, forward strand.
TACCCTTTTTTGCTCATTTGTATGAGAACCTGGCCGTAACGCCGGAATATAGTCACGAGATTTTTTTTCAGAGATGCTGTACGTTCGCGAGAAGACTTTCGTTCTGCGCGTGTCGAAGGACATTCCTCAGATATTACTGTGTGTGTGCTACTCAGTCGTGCCATTTAAGTGTACATCTTTGCATAGTTTTCCTTTCACGATGTAAACAGTGTTCCGCTCAGTTGCTAACTGGCCAGTGAGTGGTTCCGAAGGTATCGGATGTGCGGTGCGTTCGGTCTGCTAGGACAACAGCAGACTAGCGTGGTGCGATGGCAGAAGCAGACACTGAGGGAGCTAGCTGCTGGGACGCCAGCGAACAATTTATGCCAAGTAAGACGAAGAGGACTATTCTAAAATTACGAGCCGTCTCAAAAGTGTTTACCATTGGTAAATCTTGCAGTTGAGTCTGACAAAACTGGCAGTTTTGCCTACAGATACATTACAGAGAGAGATACAGGAAATCCCCCCACCCCCCTCAATGAATTTTTGGTTGTGATGACAGGCCGATTGGTAGTGTAGCCCGAGATCTAAGTTAGGTTGGAAGGTGGTAATTTGATTGAGAGTTGTTTACGCCAACGATTATGAATGCCGACTAAACGTTGTGCGAGCAGATTGCCCTGTAGCGTAGCCTAGTGTTTCCGCCCGCGCCACATTTAACACACATTCTCTAACTGTGTACAAAAGTCTCACAACAGCAACGATAACTACGTTTCTTGTGGGGGGAGGGTAGAGTCCACTATGTAACTTTCACTGCAAATTTTAGTAACCGCCGAAACTAACCGAAATAGAAGCGTAATTTTAACTATATTTCCTTTTGTGGGAAAATAATGGTTCTCCTCTTTCGGCAGCAACTGTAATATGTAGGCGACTTATTAGTTTTTTTTAAAACTATGAATCATGATTTCAATAGACGCAGTGCTTTTTTTACGTTACTTGATTTGTGGTCTATAGTAAACAATGCAACGAACTGGTAAATTCTTTAAAGTTTGACGTGTGTTACATAGACGACGTCTGCAATGTTCGTAAAGCCAAGTTTGCATATATTCTGTGTCTGTTTTTTTGGCCATGTACTGTATAATTAAGGGGAGGAGGATTATGTTCAAGGAGCAGTGTATTAGCAGTCTATGGAGAAATTGAGAATTTGGATCTAACGAACGGCATGCTCGGGCAGTTCGTGCTATTCTGTTGACCACTGTGTAATTGGGACACAGTGATTATGGCCTCTCCCTAGTAACCAGGGGACTCGGGTGCTAATCCTGGTCTGGCACAAATTTTCAAGTGCCCATTGACTAAAGTCTGTGCCCATTGTCAGCTAATGTCATTGTTTCGGTGTTAAATTGTATTTTGTTTACGATACGTAGTTTAGCTTTTTCATGGATAACAGCTTTGAAAAGCGTCGTTAGTCCAAGGCAACTATAGCGATTTATAAACACAGCTGTAGTTCGTATTAAGCCTACATACGTAATTGTGTCCTGTTTTTCTTTACCAAGAATTACTTCGTAAGTAATTCCCCTGTAGTGGTATTTTGTTTTAGTATTTTGTTTAAATATTTATAGACTGCAGGCTTGGATGAAATATGAAACACATGTCCGAAGTTCTTGTTGATTCTGCAGATACTGTTTCATCCGTACTAGGGGCCAAAACATTTCATCTAATACAGAAGGACACAATTTGTCTCGAGATTTAGCAATTTTTCGTAATAGTTGCCTTGCTTCGATATATTTTTCTCTAATTCTTGTTTGGATTTAATCTTAAAACACACTAACTCTTCCACCAGTTATTCGATATGTGGTTTCATACCTTTCGTAGCCTAGAGTTCCTAAACGGTCGATAATATTAATAATTTCCTTTCTCAATTTTATTTTCTGTAAAATCTCCTGTTTATGGTTATTGCTAACGTGTTTCACGTTCTCACTTTTATTATTTTTATTTTTCTAGTTTTGTGACTGGTAGCCAAATGTTCTTTGAATCTGGTTTTTAATTCTGAAATAGTAACAGATGTAGGTCAAGAGAAGATTGCGATATATTTGAGGAGAGTGGCTTGGAGATTTTCTATAATAGACGTACACAGGTCATGGGGATCCTTACCTATATAAATTTACTTCGAGTGTGATGTAGCCCATTCTCTTGTCATGATCTCGGCCGTATCGTAGCACATTGTCTCGGTTAGGTTGGAGATTTCTGTTGAGAGTTGCCGAAGTCAACGAAAGTGATTACAAAGTAAAGACTGTGCTAACAGAACGATCTGTAGCGTAGTCCAACACGTTCTTTCTGTCCTTTTAAAGCCTCTTTTAATTAAAAATAACTAAAGCTGCAAGATACAATCACAAAAACTGTGTTACGTAATAGAGTAATCCCAGACTATTGTTGTGTAAGTTGTGTGCGTACAGTATTTTTTTTTGTCAGTGAATATACATTTTTTTACTCATTTGCTGGGTTTCAGTTTTCCCCTTTAACGGCAAAAAACCTTTTCCTGTGAAGGGCCCATTAGCTTGTCGGTTATATTTGTGACTTTCTCGACAGTCAGTAATTTCGTGATAGTCCATCCACCGGCGTCATTGTTAACATCGAATATAGATTTAAGTATTAGGAAGGCTAATATGAAGCTAATGCATGAGTAGGTCTAACAATTAATAAAAATAGAAATGTGGGTAAGATACTACAAACATCATAGTGAACGCATTGTTGTGGCCAAGATAGCCACGAATCCCACGCCTACCAAAGTCGTAAAAGTAGTCCGCAGATGATTATGAAACTGATGGAATGTGTGATGAGATAAAAGAAATCATTCAGATAGTGATGGGAGATGAAAATTTAATATTAATGGGTGACTGGAATTCGACAGTAGGAAATGGAAGAAAAGGAAACGTAGTAGGTGAATATGGAATGGGGGTAAAAAATGAAAGAGGAAGCCGCCTGGTAGGTTTTTTCCCAGAGCATAACTTAATCATAGCTAACACTTGGTTCAAAAATCATAAAAGACCTGGAGATACTGCAATATTTCATATAGATTATATAATGGTAAGACAGAGATTTAGGAACCAGATTTTAAATTGTATGACATTTCCAGGGGCAAATGTGGTCTCTGATCACAGTATATTGATTATGAACTGTAGATAAAAACTGAAGAAACTGGAAAAAGGTGGGAATTTAAGGAGATGGGACCCGAAAGAACTGACAGAATCAGAAGTTGTACAGTGTTTCAGGAAGAGCATTAGGGAACGATCTACAGGAATGGGGGAAAGTAATACAGTGTGATGGGGGATCTGAGTGGTGTACTGTCAAGGGGGAGGGGGTTCCTCAGGGATCAGTGTTGGGGCCGCTCCTGTTCCTTATTTATATAAATGATATGCCCTCAAGTATTACGGGTAACTCAAAAATATTTCTGTTTGCTGATGACACTAGCTTGGTAGTAAAGGATGTTGTGTGCAACATTGACTCCGTTTCAAGTAGTGCAGTACATGACCTCAGTCAATGGCTTATAGAAAATAAACTAACGTTAAATCACAGTAAGATTCAGTTTTTACAGTTTCTAACACACAATTCAACAAAACCTGACGTTTTAATCTCACAGCATGGGCATATGATTAGTGATACTAAACGGTTCAAATTCCTAGGTGTTCAAATAAATAGTAAGGTGTTGTGGAAAGCCCACGTTCAGGATCTTGCCCAAAGACTTAATACTGCCATTTTCACTATTCGAACGGTACCGAAAGTGAGTGATACTTCGACAAGTAAATTAGTCTACTTTGCCTATTTCCATTCACTTATGTCATATGGTATTATGTTTTTGGGTAACTCTTCCCATTCTAGAAGGATATTTTTGGCTCAGAAACTGGAGGTTCGGGCAAAAAGTGGTGTGAGTTCACGAACCACTTGTCGACCTCTGTTCAGGGAGTCTGAGTATTTTGACCTTGGCCTCTCAATATGTATATTCCTTATTGTCGTTTCTTGTTACCAATATTAGTTTATTTCCAACAATAAGCAGCTTTCACTCGGTTAATACTCGGCAGAAGTCAAACTCCCATTTGGTTCGGACTTCCTTAATTCTTGTGCAAAAATGTGTGCAGTATACTGCTGCATCCATTTTCAATAAGCTGCCACTCGAATTCAAAAATCTTTGCAGTAATCCACGCGCTTTCAAATCGAAACTGGAGTGTTTCCTCATGGGTCACTCCTTTTATCCTGTCAAGGAGTTAATTGAAAAATTAAGCTGATTCTCATTGTACTGCTGATAGCGTTTGCTTAAACTTATGGACTGATTTTCTCTCAGGTTCATGAACATGTATTTTTATCTGTTATTACTTTTATGTTGTAAGTTCATGTGTCGCCCTAACCGCCGTCTGCTTCACGTCTGCTGTTCAGCGAGCTACCTTAATTTAAGTATTAACTGTATTTTTCTTACTTGTCACTACTTCTTCCGTGTGTTTTTGCTTTTAGGAAGCTTTAATTGTCGAGTGCTAGTAATAGAGTTACATAGATCTCTTTTTTGTTTTGAATACAGTCAGAGAGAGTCCTTGTAGTCAGCCATAGTGCCAGTAATGCTAGTGTTTGTTTTGAATACAGTCCAGAGACAGGTAGTACTATTTTCATTGTTTTCTACAAGAAGTCGTTAGCAATCACAGTTTAGTCAGTAATCAGCCACCTTTAGTGAATTAGCAGTCTACTTAAAAGTTGAAACTTCCTGGCAGATTAAAACTGTGTGCCCGACCGAGACTCGAACTCGGGACCTTTGCCTTTCGCGGGCAAGTGCTCTACCAACTGAGCTACCGAAGCACGACTCACGTCCGGTACTCACAGCTTTACTTCTGCCAGTATCCGTCTCCTACCTTCCAAACTTTACAGAAGCTCTTCTGCGAAACGTGCAGAACTAGCACTCCTGAAAGAAAGGATACTGCGGAGACATGGCTTAGCCACAGCCTGGGGGATGTTTCCAGAATGAGATTTTCACTCTGCAGCGGAGTGTGCGCTGATATGAAACTTCCTGGCAGATTAAAACTGTGTGCCCGACCGAGACTCGAACTCGGGACCTTTGCCTTTCGCGGGCAAGTGCTCTACCAACTGAGCTACCGAAGCACGACTCACGTCCGGTACTCACAGCTTTACTTCTGCCAGTATCCGTCTCCTACCTTCCAAACTTTACAGAAGCTCTTCTGCGAAACGTGCAGAACTAGCACTCCTGAAAGAAAGGATACTGCGGAGACATGGCTTAGCCACAGCCTGGGGGATGTTTCCAGAATGAGATTTTCACTCTGCAGCGGAGTGTGCGCTGATATGAAACTTCCTGGCAGATTAAAACTGTGTGCCCGACCGAGACTCGAACTCGGGACCTTTGCCTTTCGCGGGCAAGTGCTCTACCAACTGAGCTACCGAAGCACGACTCACGTCCGGTACTCACAGCTTTACTTCTGCCAGTATCCGTCTCCTACCTTCCAAACTTTACAGAAGCTCTTCTGCGAAACGTGCAGAACTAGCACTCCTGAAAGAAAGGATACTGCGGAGACATGGCTTAGCCACAGCCTGGGGGATGTTTCCAGAATGAGATTTTCACTCTGCAGCGGAGTGTGCGCTGATATGAAACTTCCTGGCAGATTAAAACTGTGTGCCCGACCGAGACTCGAACTCGGGACCTTTGCCTTTCGCGGGCAAGTGCTCTACCAACTGAGCTACCGAAGCACGACTCACGTCCGGTACTCACAGCTTTACTTCTGCCAGTATCCGTCTCCTACCTTCCAAACTTTACAGAAGCTCTTCTGCGAAACGTGCAGAACTAGCACTCCTGAAAGAAAGGATACTGCGGAGACATGGCTTAGCCACAGCCTGGGGGATGTTTCCAGAATGAGATTTTCACTCTGCAGCGGAGTGTGCGCTGATATGAAACTTCCTGGCAGATTAAAACTGTGTGCCCGACCGAGACTCGAACTCGGGACCTTTGCCTTTCGCGGGCAAGTGCTCTACCAACTGAGCTACCGAAGCACGACTCACGTCCGGTACTCACAGCTTTACTTCTGCCAGTATCCGTCTCCTACCTTCCAAACTTTACAGAAGCTCTTCTGCGAAACGTGCAGAACTAGCACTCCTGAAAGAAAGGATACTGCGGAGACATGGCTTAGCCACAGCCTGGGGGATGTTTCCAGAATGAGATTTTCACTCTGCAGCGGAGTGTGCGCTGATATGAAACTTCCTGGCAGATTAAAACTGTGTGCCCGACCGAGACTCGAACTCGGGACCTTTGCCTTTCGCGGGCAAGTGCTCTACCAACTGAGCTACCGAAGCACGACTCACGTCCGGTACTCACAGCTTTACTTCTGCCAGTATCCGTCTCCTACCTTCCAAACTTTACAGAAGCTCTTCTGCGAAACGTGCAGAACTAGCACTCCTGAAAGAAAGGATACTGCGGAGACATGGCTTAGCCACAGCCTGGGGGATGTTTCCAGAATGAGATTTTCACTCTGCAGCGGAGTGTGCGCTGATATGAAACTTCCTGGCAGATTAAAACTGTGTGCCCGACCGAGACTCGAACTCGGGACCTTTGCCTTTCGTGGGCAAGTGCTCTACCAACTGAGCTACCGAAGCACGACTCACGTCCGGTACTCACAGCTTTACTTCTGCCAGTATCCGTCTCCTACCTTCCAAACTTTACAGAAGCTCTTCTGCGAAACGTGCAGAACTAGCATTCCTGAAAGAAAGGATACTGCGGAGACATGGCTTAGCCACAGCCTGGGGGATGTTTCCAGAATGAGATTTTCACTCTGCAGCGGAGTGTGCGCTGATATGAAACTTCCTGGCAGATTAAAACTGTGTGCCCGACCACTTGCCCGCGAAAGGCAAAGGTCCCGAGTTCGAGTCTCGGTCGGGCACACAGTTTTAATCTGCCAGGAAGTTTCATATCAGCGCACACTCCGCTGCAGAGTGAAAATCTCATTCTGGAAACATCCCCCAGGCTGTGGCTAAGCCATGTCTCCGCAGTATCCTTTCTTTCAGGAGTGCTAGTTCTGCACGTTTCGCAGAAGAGCTTCTGTAAAGTTTGGAAGGTAGGAGACGGATACTGGCAGAAGTAAAGCTGTGAGTACCGGACGTGAGTCGTGCTTCGGTAGCTCAGTTGGTAGAGCACTTGCCCGCGAAAGGCAAAGGTCCCGAGTTCGAGTCTCGGTCGGGCACACAGTTTTAATCTGCCAGGAAGTTTCATATCAGCGCACACTCCGCTGCAGAGGGAAAATCTCATTCTGGATACTTAAAAGTTGATTAAGTCTCTTCGGTAAATTGATTCCTTAGGATGGATAGGATGTGTGACTGCTGTGTACGGACGCTGGCCACTCTTCGCGAACAGCTGAGCGTGTTGATGGCCGCGGTCAGCCATCTTCAGGCTGCTGCCTCGGAGTGTAGCGGCAGTGGGGAGTCTGGTGCGTCGCATGGTGCACCTCAGGTGTTAGATGCTTCACCCACTGTCCCTGCTGTCGAGACATCTTCGCGGGTACCGGGCACAGTTGGGCCAATGTGGAGGCTGGCCGTGTGGCATCGCCCGCTCTGCCTGTGAATGGACATGTGGCTGCTCCTTCAGCAAGGTCCGAGCAGGCACACGGGGGGAGGAGTTTATTAGTTATTGGGAGCTCCAACGTTAGGCTGGTGATGGAGCCCCTTAGGGAAATAGCGGAAAGGTCGGGGAAGAAGGCCAGTGTTCACTCTGTCTGCTTGCCGGGGGGTCTCATTCGAGATGTGGAGGGGGCCCTACTGGCGGCGATAGAGAGCACTGGGTGCACCCGACTGCAAATTGTTGCTGATGTCGGCACCAATGACTCCTGCCGTCTGGGTTCAGAGGTCATCCTCATTTCGTACAGGCGGTTGGCGGATTTTATGAAGGCAGAAAGCCTCGCTCGCGGGGTGGAATCAGAGCTAACTATTTGTAGTATCGTTCCCAGAACCGATCGCGGTCCTCTGGTTTGGAGCCGAGTGGAAGGCTTAAACCAGAGGCTCAGACGATTCTTCGGAGAGCTGGGGTGCAAATTTCTCGACCTCCGCAATAGGGTGCAGAAATGTAGGGTCCCCCTGAGTAGGTCAGGCATGCACTACACGCCGGAAGCGGCTACGAGGGTAGCGGAGTACGTGTGGAGTGCACATGGGGTATTTTTTAGGTTAGAGAATTCCCTCCCTAGACCCGACAAGACGCCTCCTGAGACGCGGCAAGGCAGGAGTAGGCAAAATGCAACAGGGAATAACAATATTAATGTGCTAATAGTAAACTGACTACGAGACAAGAAAAAATGTATTCATAGGTGAAAGCTCAAAGCTACGGGTAAAATGTCCCTAGGCTTATCGTCTCAAAGAAGAGATGGCACAGAGAAACAAGTGGGCATGTCTTACATAGCAAGCAGCCATTTAAACCGACATTTAGGACCTTCAAATAAGGATTTGGACTAAAATACTTTCATATTCGCACTAAGTGTAAATAAAACTGGTACAATCACCAATAAACAAAATTATTTTCATTGTTTTCGGGGTTCCTTTTGCCTTTCGGAATAAATATATTGCGAATCAGTAGTTAACATGCCTGGTTCCCCAAACAGGAGACGACTAGAAACTTCCGAAATGTGGTGGTGTAGAAGAATGCTAAAAAAGCTTTGATCGAATAGCTGAAGGGGAGATACGAAATCAGATTAGGGAGCAGAGAAATTAATGGCACAAATTGACAAAAAGAAGCGATCGTGGGTAAATGTCATATTTCGATTCCACCCATCCACTGTGACCCATGACGTTCTGCATGACGTTGATTAGTTGCATTTCGAAGGATACCAGTGGCCTTATTAAATGTTAACTGTGATTGCCTTCGTTTCTAGAACAATTTATAATGTTCGTTAACTATGATTTTTTTTCGGAATATATCGTGATGAACTCTGGGAGGAACCACTGAACACAGCTTAAATTGTCGTTGAAGAAACGAGTAGTGATTGTATTTTTATCTTTCTTATCCGACACGTTGGGGTATCCAAGGTATAATGGGGTACACAGTTGAAAACTTTGATTAAATGTACAAAATTGATAAATAAGAGAGCTACAAATTTTTATATGAACACATTATGATGTATTAATCAGAAAAATACAAGAACATTGCCATAAAATAAAACAACAATATTTTCTGACTCAAAAACAGAAATTTGTATCATTTGCACGCGGTAGAATGGGGTGGTAAATACAAGTGATTACAAAAACGTATAAAATTATCGGAAATGCAGAAAATATTGGCTTGCTCGGAATTTTTTTTAAGTTCAAAGTGAGTATTAATGTCAAACTACAGTTTTCATGTATCGTATCCTTTTCTTGAGGCTGTTTACAAAATTCACACACGGGGAGACACTCATCATCTTCGCTATCTATTCCTGCACAAGAATCGTGTGTCCATTTTTTGCACGTGGAACAAGCTACCCAACCTCCAACTGATTTTGAATATAACCCACCACAATATACACATTGACAGTCAGAACTTTCCTCGTAATCATTCTCGTTAGTATTGTATTCTCTCTCCTTTTTTCCATTTACCTTCAGATTCTTTCTCTCTTTTTTGAGTTCTTAACTTTATTCTCTTTCGCAAAAAGTTTTCTGTTTGCTCTTTCTTCTTTGTCAAAGTTCTTTTTTCTGTTTCTCCCATTAATGACTTTTAACTCTTTTTTTGTACGGCGAATCAGTTAAAACAACGTTCTTCCCCATTTTCAGTCTCGCTCTTTTCTTGCTTTCGTTAACTTTTGACAAGAAAATCAGAATCTCAGGTGAAATATGAAATGAGGAGGTTGTGTTGTCAGTTGTCATCAAAGAGCACCCAAGATTATAACAATTAGCCCCAATAACTTTGTTATTCTTAGGCGGCAGTTCATTGTAACAAATAGCTGAAACCTCGTCCGCTTGATTATCCAGCCCGTTTGAGTCGTCTTTTTCAGCTGGTGTGCTAGGTGGAGGCAATTACAATTGTTCAGATATAATAACCCCTTTATCTGACGGCCTATCACGTCCGCTGTCAGTTGTGTGTGCCGGGAGGAAGTGTGCGTCGTGAATATGGATGGGTCCGTGGGCCATATTGCAGTAGCTTCGAAACCTTTAATAGCGGTTTTCATTTTTGCGCTTTAGACGAAAGCTGAACCAAAAAGCGTTGAAATTTGAAAGACAGTTACGACTTTCCCTGCGTGGCTTCGCAGCCATTTTCGAAGCTGATCACTATAACGAGGATTTATAAAACAAACATCAAGCGGCTGAAGTCTGTGAGAGCAATGTGGTGGTGAAGAAACGCCACTCTCCCTCGCGTTGTCCATAACGTCATTGTTCGTGGTATGAGCTGAGTGGCCATCTGATATAAGGAGAACTGGGACGTGCTTTGATGCCTTAGAAAATACCACAAATTGTGGAAACCATACAAAGAATGACTCTGTGGCCATCCATGCGGTGCTGTGGACCTCAGCGCAACCTCCTGCTGCCAGTCCTAACTCAAATTCTTTCTGCTTCTTCTTTCGTGGAAAAATAATCGTAGGAGGAATGTCAGCTCCGCTTGCTGAAGTACTAATGAGGCTGGTTGCAGTTTCGCCCCTTTTTGCAGAGGTTAACGATCGCACTGGACGGTTGCCTTTGCAAGCTGCGATGTTCGATTGGTTTTTAGCATTAACCGAGACGCCTGTTCCATCACAATTAGTTATTTGAGAAGTCATTAGTTTGTGATTGTCAGTTACATTTGTTAGCAACGAAAAAAACCTATCGACAGCTACTTTGTTAAAATCAATGATTCTTGTACTAGATTTTGCTTCGGGCTTGCGAACAAATCCGAATTTGCTTCTTCATTGTTTCATGATGTAATAAAGATTTCTATTTGTTTTGCTCGAAATTTTCGAAAAGGTATCTGGGGAACGTGCAAAAATTGAAATGGCAAAACTGTGCACCTGCCGAAATACGAGTGCGTATACTCATTTGAAAAAATGTTCCTAAACTGCTTCTGATACGCTAGAGGTTACCGCACAGTAAACAGCAATTGTAGTTGACCGTTTGCCTGCACCGTATAGAGTACGGCCAATAAAATATTTTTGTAGGGAGGACACATCATCTCATCCTGAATGAAGAGTTCATCTATACGTGTAAATGTAACCACTTGTGCCAGAGGGAGTGTGTTGGTAGCCTTACTGTTCATGTTGTATATTAACATTACAGATAATATAAGTAAGCTCACATATTTCGAAAATGATGCAGATATCGACATAGAGGTAACAAAGTCCGTGTGAAGCGATATGCACATACAGGGGATAATAAAAATGTGACCACCTATACTTGCATCTACATGGATACTCTGCAAATCACATTTAAGTGCCTGGCAGATTGTTCATCGAACCACCTTCACAAGTCTCTATTATTCCAATCTCGCATAGCACCCGGAAAGAATGATCACCTGTGTCTTTCCATACGAGCTCTGACTTCCCTTATTTTATCGTTGTGGTCGTTTCTCCCTACGTAGGTCGGTGTCAACAAAATATTTTCGCATTCGGAGGAAAAAGTTGGTGATTGGAATTTCGTGAGAAGATTCCGTCGCAAAGAAAAACGCTTTTCTTTTAATGATGTCCAGCCAAAATCCTGTATCATTTGTGTGACACACTCTCTCATATTTCGCGATAATAGGAGGACGTGCTGCCTTTCATTGGACTTTTTAGATCTACTCCGTCAGTCCTATCTTGTAAGGATCCCACATTTCCCAGCAGTATTCTAAAAGAGGACGGACAAGCGTAGTGTAGGCAGTGTCCTTTCTAGGTCTGTTACGTTTTCTAAGTGTTGTGCCAATAAAACGCAGTCTTTGGTTAGCCTTAACCGCAACATTTTCTATGTGTTCTTTCCAATTTAAGTTGTTCGTTATTGTATAATAATAATGGCGTGTGACGAGGGCCTCCCATCGGGTAGACCGTTCGCCTGGTGCAAGTCTTTCGATTTGACGCCACTTCGGCGACTTGCGCGTCGATGGGGATGAAATGATGATTAGTACAACACAACACCCAGTCCCTGGGCGGAGAAAATCTCCGACCCAGCCGGGAATCGAAGGAATCTTAGGATTGACAGTCTGTCGTGCTGACCACTCAGCTACCGGGGGCGGACGTTAGTTATTGTAATACCTTGTTATTTAGTTGACTTTACGGCTTTTAGATTAGACTGCAACTTCTCTCATAGTGATTAGTCCATTCTGCTTCACCAGCAATATTGCGGGATCAGTAACGACCTGATTTGTTGATATTGCGGGCGTACCTTAACTGGCTTCTGTCTTCATTGATTAGCGGCTACCTTTGAAATGGTTGTACCACTCCTTTAGCCCTGCAGTACCCATTACTTTGTCCACAAACACACGATGGTTTCAACTTGAGAATCGCCAAGCTTGGAGCCAAATGTGATGTAAAGACGTCATTTTGCTCAGAATACTAAATCCAACGTGTACGACTTGCAAGTGTTCCGAAGTAGTGGAGAAAATCAGGTATGTGTGCTAAATATGCCTGAAAACATGAGCCCATGCGCGCCCTGATACCATTGTTGATTTCAACAATTAAAAAAGGTCGGATATTTTTTGAACAGCTCATGTATATAAGCCATCGCCAGTGATGTCGAAAGAGCAAGATACCCCTAACTACGCCAGTTGATTAGGTAGTTCGAATGGAGCGGTCTATTGTCTGACGTATCTCCATAACAGCTCCGAACCGAATACCCCAAAGTTCGACAAATGGTTCAAATGGCTCTGAGCACTATGGGTCTTAACATCTATGGTCATCAGTCTCCTAGAACTTAGAACTACGTAAACCTAACTAACCTAAGGACATCACACAACACCCAGCCATCACGAGGCAGACAAAATCCCTGACCCCGCCGTGAATCGAACCCGGGAACCCAGACGCGGAAAGCGAGAACGCTACCTTCACGTCAGGAATCAAGCTGAGCTCAGAAGGGCGCAAGTCCGGGTCTGTCTCAGGCCGATACTGATCTTCGGCCTGACGTGGCTGCTTGTCCTGTTCCAGGTGTTGCCCCTCAGTCTGCAAGATCCGAGCAGTCGCAGAGGGTGGTCTTACTGGTAGTTGGGAGCTCCAACGTCAGGCGCGTAATGGGGCAGAGAGGGGAAGAGAGGGGAAGAAAACCAATGTGCAATCCGTGTGCATACCGGGGTGAGTCATTCCAGATGTGAAAAAGGGTCCTTCCGGATGCCATGAAGGGTACAGGTTGCACCCATTTGCAGGTGGTCGCTCATGTCGGCACCAATGATGTGTGTCGCTATGGATCGGAGGAAACCCTCCCTGGCTATCTGATTTGGTGAAGACTGCCAGTCTCGCTAGCCGGATGAAAGCAGAGCTCACCGCTCACCATCTGTAGCATCGTCGACAGGACTGACTGCGGGCCTTTGGTAAAGAGCTGAGTAAAGGGTCTGAATCAGAGGCTGAGATTGTTCTGCGACCGTGTGGGCTGCAGATTCCTCGACTTGAGCCATAGGGTGGTGGGGTTTCGGGTTCCGCTGGATAGGTCAGGAGTCCACTACACGCAACAAGCGGCTACACGGGTAGCAGGGGTTGTGTGGCGTGAGCTGGGCGGTTTTTTAGGTTAGATGGCATTGGGCAAGTACAGAAAGGGCGGCAGCTTCAACGAGTTCGGGGCAAAGCAGGACATGCGGGGACCAAGCAGCAATCGGTATTGTAATGGTAAACTGTCGAAGCTGCGTTGGTAAAGTACCGGAACTTCAAGCGCTGATAGAAAGTACCGAAGCTGAAATCGTTATAGGTACAGAAAGCTGGCTGAAACCAGAGAGAAATTCTGCCGAAATTTTTACAAAGGTACAGACAGATAGAAATGATAGATTGCATGCAACCGGTGGTGGAGAGTTAGTCGCTGTTAGTAGAAGATTATCCTGTAGTTAAGTAGAAGTGGATAGTTCCTGTGAATTATTATGGGTGGAGGTTACACGCAACAGCCGAGCTAGGTTAATAATTGGCTCCTTTTACTGACCTCCCGACCCAGCTGCATTAGTGGCAGAACAACTGAGAGAAAATTTGGAATACATTTCAAATCAATTTTCTCAGCATGTTATAGTCTTAGGTAGAGATTTCAATTTACCAGATATAGACTGGGACACTCAGATGTTTAGGATGGGTCGTAGGGACAGAGCGTCGAGTGACAATATACTGAGTGCGCTATCCGAAAATTACCTCAGGCAATTAAACAGAGAACCGACTCGTGGAGATAACATCTTGGACCTACTGATAACAAACAGACCCGAACTTTTCGACTCTGTATGTGCAGAACAGGGATTAGTGATCATAAGGCTGTTGCAACATCCCTGAATATGGAAGTTAATAGGAATATAAAAAGAGGGAGGAAGGCTTACGTGTTTAGCAAGGGTAATAGAAGGCAGATTTCAGTCTACCTAACAGATCAAAACGAAAATTTCTGTTCTGACACTGACAATGTTCAGTATTTATGGAAAAAGTTCAAGGCAATCGTAAAATGCGTTTTATACAGGTACGTGTAGAGTAAAACTGTGAGGGACGGGATAAACCCACCGTGGTTCAACAACAAAGTTAGGAAACTACTGCGAAAGCAAAGACAGCTTCACTCCAAGTATAAACGCAGCCAAAACCTCTCAGACAAACAGAAGCTAAACGATGTCAAACTTAGCGTAAGGAGGGCTATGCGTGAAGCGTTCAGTGAATTCGAAAGTAAAATTCTATGTACCCACTTGACAGAATATCCTAGAAAGTTCTGGTCTCACGTTAAATCAGTAAGTGGTTGGAAACAGCATGTCCAGACACTCCGGGGTGATGATGGCATTGAAACAGAGGATGACAGGCGTAAAGCTGAAATACTAAACACATTTTTCCAAAGATGTTTCATAGAGGAAGACCGCACTGCAGTTCCTTCTCTAAATCCTAGCACAAACGAGAAAATGGCTGACATCGAAATAAGTGTCCAAGGAGTAGAAAAGCAACTGGAATCACTCAACAGAGGAAAGTCCACTGAACCTGACGGGGTACCAATTCGATTCTACACAGTACGCGAAAGAACTTGCCCTCCCTTTTAACAGCCGTGTACCGCAAGTCTCTAGGGGAACGGAAGGCTCCAAATGATTGGAAAAGAGCACAGGTAGTCCGAGTCTTCAAGAAGGGTCGTAGAGCAGATGCGCAAAACTATAGACCTATATCTCTGACGTCGATCTGTTGTAGAATTTTAGAACATGTTTTTTGCTCGAGTATCATGTAGTTTTTGGAAACCCAGAATCTACTCTGTAGGAATCAACATGGATTCCGGAAACATCCATCGTGTGAGACCCAACTCACTTTATTTGTTCATGAGACCCAGAAAATATTAGATACAGGCTCCCAGGTAGATGCTATTTTTCTCGACTTCCGGAAGGCGTTCGATACAGTTCCGCACTGTCGCCTGATAAATAAAGTAAGAGCCCACGGAATATCAGATCAGCTCTCTGGTTGGATTGAAGAGTTTTAACAAACAGAACACAGCATGTTGTTATCACTGGAGAGACGTCTACAGACGTTAAAATAATCTCTGGCGTGCCACAGGGGAGTGTTATGGGACCATTACTTTTCACAATATATATAAATGAGGTAGTAGATAGTGTCGGAAGTTCCATGCGGTTTTTCGCGGATGATTCTGTAGCATACACAGAAGTTGCAGCATTAGAAAATTGTAGCGAAATGCCGGAAGATCTGCAGCGGATAGGCCATTGGTGCAGGGAGTGGAAACTGACCCTTAACATATACAAATGTAATGTATTGCGAATACATAGAAAGAAGGATCCTTTATTGTATGATTATATGATAGCGGATCAAACACTGGTAGCAGTTACTTCTGTAAAATATCTCGGAGTATGCGTGCGGAACGATTTGAAGTGGAATGATCATATAAAATTAACTGTTGGTAAGGCGCGTACCACGTTGAGATCCATTGGGAGAGTCCTTAGAAACTGTAGTTCATCAACAAAGGAGGTGGCTTCAAAAACACTCGTTCGACCTATACTTGAGTATTGCTCATCAGTGTGGGATCCGTACCAGATCGGGTTTGCGGAGGAGATAGAGAAGATTCAAAGAAGAGCGGCGCGTTTCGTCACAGGGTTATTTGGTAACCGTGATAGCGTTACGGAGATGTTTGACAAACTCAAGTGCCAGACTCTGCAAGAGAGCCGCTCTTCATCGCGGTGTAGCTTGCTCGCCAGATTTCGAGAGGGTGCGTTTCTGGATGAGGTATCGAATATATTGCTTCCCCCTACTTATACCTCCCGAAGAGTTCACGAATGTAAAATTAGAGAGATTAGAGAGCGCACGGAGGCTTTCAGACAGTCTTTCCTCCCGCGAACCATACGCGACTGGAACAGGAAAGGGAGGTAATGACAGTGGCACGTAAAGTGCCTTCCGCCACACACCTTTGGGTGGCTTGCGGAGTATAAATATAGATGTAGATGAGTGTGGTGCGTGATGCGGCGCTCCCCATCCCTATATACCGATCAAATCAGTCACGACTTGAACCGAGCGTGCCCGAACATTGTCCTACAAAATGATGGCCGCCTCCTGCAGAAACCGACGCCGCTTCTTTCTCTCAGTTGCTTTTCTACTTTGTAACACAGTCTGTTTCGTTTTAGAGTCCAAACAGCTTAACAGATATTGTTCAAATTTGTCATGGAGACAGTTTGAACCCTTAGAAAGAACATAGCCCACTTTAAATAGCAAGAAATTTTTTTTTGCATCAGTGAACGTAAACTACATTAAAACTTACTTATTTTGGTTGTATAACTTAAGAATTCTATAATGTATAAGTACTTCAGTAGTCGCCGCGCGGGATAGTCTCTCAAACGAAATTGCTCCCACGTCCGAGGCCTTTGAATATCACGTCTTCCATTCCGCTTGTAGTTCAGAATATTTTGGGGAAGTCTGGGACGTAGCATTCTCACCAGTCTTCACGATATTTTTGAATTTTTTAGTTTCTTTTGAAAATACTTAATTTTTCTCTAGTAACTTCATTCCTAATCATTTCTTGTTGTGCAGCTCTTCGAATTTCGTAGGAACCTCATCTCTGCCGTGTGATTTTTTTTGCTTTTTTTTTAACCATGTTTTCGCTTTCATAGCATAATACAGGAACCGCGACCACGTTATAGAATTTCGGGACAATCTTTTTGTACTTTATTGCCCAATATTCAGATAATAGTGTCACAGACAGCTTAGAATTTGTGTAATTTATTTTAAGTATCAGAGTAAAAATCAGATCTTACAGCGTAGCCTAAATGAAAGATTAAGAGACCAGTTCTAAAGCAGGATTATCCAAAACTAGTTTTAAACTGACTGAGTAGTTTCCTCGGAGTGCACTTATTTTCGTTTTATTACTAGAAATTTTAAAGTTGTATTCATTGCATACACTGTCAACTAGTACACTAGACTCGCATTCGGGAGGATGACGTTTAAATCCGCATCCGGCCATCCTGATACGTTTTCCGTAACTTTCCTGAATCGCTCCAAGCAAATGCTGGGATGGTTCCTTTTAAAGGGAACGGCGGACTTCTTTTACCCTTCCCTGACGCAGTGCCAACTCCTGCTCCGTTTCTAATGACCTCAACATCGATGGCCCCCTGTGGGTTCGGGGTTAAGAATAGGCCCACGGTATTCCTGCCTGTCGTAAGAGGCGACTAAAAGGAGTCTCAAACGTTTCGGCCTTATGTGATGGTCCCCTACCGGGTTTGACCTCCATCTTCTAAATTCTTCCGAAGAGCGAGCTGATTGGGGAAGGGCGCCTTACAAGGTGCAATGTGTCCATCGCTCATTACCATCTCTAGCTTGGTTGGTCGTCGTCGCATAGCTGTCCCGCCCACTCACCATCTCTAGGGCGTGGCTTTGTTCTTGGGTGCGGTTTTTGCAGTCTGCTCTGCTGTGTCGCTTTATGCGCCAATGACGATCATGGGCTACATTTCGCCTGAAATCCAGCATGGTAGCCAGTCCGTTGTGGTGGGGCCGCCATGTACCCTGTCGGTTGTAGCCCCCTGACAACACAGGGATCGCTCTACTGATGCCTGCGCCGTTAACTCCCCGCGTATGCCAAGGAGTAGATGCCTGTCTCCTTGGGGCATCGGGACTCCCGGCAATGGCCATCCCGCCAGGTGGTCGTTGCTGAGGCTGGGTGGCGCCCGTGGGGAGGGCCCTTGGTCGGAGTAGGTGGCATCAGGGCGGATGACCCGCGATGAAGCGTGGTACATCATCTCTTGCTGGCGGCCAGCCGCCAGCAGTCTCTAAGCGTTCTCGGCCTCAATACAACGCTCAGGCATATGATCCACAATCGTTCCCCTCCCTGGCCACACCATGGGAGGAACGAAAGGCTACGGTTGGCAGCGAACCTTATTCACCTCGCTATTTAGTCTGTACACGAGTCGATGGGGAATCGTTTATGGCGACCAAGCCTCAGTTTTTTGTCGAGCACTTGGAGGACAAGTTTGGGGAGGTGGAGGGCTTGTCCAAAATGCGCTCTGGGGCAGTATTGATCAAAACGGCATCCTCTGCACAGTCACGGCGGTTACTCGCTTGTGACAAGTTGGGGGATGTTTCCGTCACGATCACACCCCATAAGAGTCTCAACATGGTCCAGGGCATTATATTCCATAGGGACCTACTCTTGCAGTCAGACGACGAGCTACGCGCCAATTTAGAACGGCGGGGTGTTCACTTCGTCCGGCGCGTCCATCGGGGTCCGAGGGATAATCAGGTAGCCACCGGTGCCTTCATCTTGGCCTTCGAGGGTGACGTCCTACCCGAAAAGGTCAAGGTGATGGTCTACCGATGTGATGTGAAGCCCTATATCCCTCCCCCGATGAGGTGTTTCAAATGCTGGAAGTTCGGCCACATGTCATCTCGGTGTACTTCCAGCATGACATGCAGAGATTGTGGACGCCCTTCACATCCTAATACTGCATGTGCGCCGCCTCCCATATGTGTGAACTGCGGCGAACACCATTCCCCTTGCTCGCCAGACTGCAAGGTCCTACTGAAAGAACGAAGGATCATGGAATATAAGGCCCTGGACCGCATGACCTATACTGAGGCTAAGCGGAAATACGAGAGGCTACATCCTGTGGCTCTGACCAGCTCCTATGCCACCGCTGCCAAAACAGTAGTTTTGTCATCTGCTGCACCGATTCCACTGAACACTCTGAGCCGGAATACTACACCTGCCCCCTTGATGGTGGGGGGCACTTCCCCATCTGTTGCTCCTGCACCATCTACCTCAGGAGCAACGACCCCCCAACCATCGGGGACACAAGTCCCCAACTCTAAGCCGGAGAAGCGTCCGACTTCTTCAGCGACTCTCTCTCGCAAGGGATCCCTCGGGTCCCTCCCTTCCCAGGTTTCCACCTCTGGGAAGGGTGACGTCAGCCAATGGCTGAAAAGCAGGCCAGCGGCTGGTCGCAGGGCTTCCCGCTCCTCCTCCGTCCCGGAGACTGACTCGGTGGAGCCCTCCCAGCTAGTAAAGCCCAAGGAGCAGAGAGAGAAGACGAAGAAGAAGAAGGCCTCTAAGGCCAAGGAACGCGCGGTGGCATCCACCCCACCGCTCCATACAGGCTCTGCGTCTGGGGATGAGGTGGAGATCCTGGCGTCCGCTGAGGACCTGGATCTCGCCATACCCTCAGACGCCAAGGACGCCGATTGTACTGGTCCTCGATCGGTGACAGCAGGTGACCCAGTGACGTGATCTGCCTCCTCGGTCCCTTCACACCTATTTCGCCCATGGACAAAGTGATTCTCCAGTGGAACTGCAGCGGTTTTTTCCACCACCTTGCTGAGCTCCGCCAACTCGTCAGCAGTCACCCTTTCTTCTGCATTGCCCTCCAGGAAACGTGGTTTCCGGCAATGCGGACCCCTGCCCTACGAGGGTATCGGGGTTATTATAAGAACCGGGCAGCTTATGAGAGGGTGTCTGGTGGAGTCTGCGTCTACGTCCTTAACTCTATCTACAGCGAGTGTGTGCCTCTTCATACACCCTTAGAGGCTGTCGCTGTAAGGATGTGGACGCCTCAGCCTATTACTGTCTGCAGTTTGTACCTTCCGCCGGATGGTGATGTCTCTCGTCATGTGTTGGCTGCATTGATAGGACAACTGCCGCCTCCCTTTGTGTTGCTGGGCGACTTTAACGCCCATAACCCCTTGTGGGGTAGCGCCGCGATTACTGGCCGGGGCAGAGATGTCGAGACTCTTCTGTCACAGCTTGACCTCTGCCTTTTAAACACGGGAGAGGAGACCCACTTTAGTGCGGTCCATGGCTCGTTTTCGGCCATTGACCTTTCTATTTGCAGCCCCGGACTTTCACCACCCATCCACTGGAGGGTCCATGACGACTTATGTGGTAGTGACCATTTCCCCATCTTTCTGTCACTGCCACAGCGTCACTCTTCTGAACGCCCCTCCAGATGGGCTCTGAATAAGGCTGATTGGGACTTATTTACATCTGTCGCAGTGATCGCACCTCCTTCCACTGATCCGATTGATGCGGTGGTTCAGTCGGTCACCACCAGCATCGTTTCTGCGGCGGCATCTGCGATTCCCTGTACATCCGGGTCACCTCGGCGGAGGACTGTGCCGTGGTGGTCGCCCGAGATCGCAGAGGCGATTCGAGATCGCCGGCGGGCTCTTCAGCGCCATAAGCGGCACCCGTCGTTGGAGACCCTCATTGCTTTTAAACAGTTCCGCGCCCGAGCCCGACGCCTTATTCGCCAACGGAAGCAGGAGTGTTGGGAACGTTATGTTTCCACCATTGGCGTCCGTACCTCTGCATCGCAGGTTTGGGCCCAGATTCGGCGACTCCAAGGATATCGGCCACCTGTCTCTGTCCCTGGGCTTTCGCTGAATGGAGCAGTGTGCACCGACTCCGACACGATTGCGGACCGGTTAGCAGAGCATTTTGCTCAGTGTTCCGCGTCAACGAACTACCCGTTGGCCTTCCGCTCCCGGAAAGAGCGGTTGGAAAGTCGGAGGCTTTCCTTTCACACGCGCCACGTGGAGTCGTACAATGCTCCTTTCAGCGAATGGGAATTCCAGAGCGCACTTTCTGCTTGCCCTGATACGGCTCCTGGACCAGACCGCATTCACAGCCAGATGCTGAAACACCTCTCAGTGCCTTGCCAGCGACGCCTCCTAGATCTTTTCAATCGCGTCTGGGTCGAGGGTGTTTTCCCGTCTCAATGGCGGGAAAGCATAGTCCTCCCCGTATTGAAACCTGGCAAGAACCCGCTGGAGGTGGACAGCTATCGCCCCATAAGCCTCACCAACGTTCCTTGCAAGTTGCTGGAACGTATGGTGAGCCGGAGGTTGAGTTGGCTCCTCGAGTCTCGGGGCCTTCTGGCTCCGTCTCAGGGTGGGTTCCGTAAAGGCCGCTCTGCCGTCGATAATCTGGTCTCCCTGGAGTCTGCCATCCGTACAGCCTTTGCACGCCGCCAACATCTGGTTGCCGTCTTCTTCGACATGCGGAAGGCATACGATACGACTTGGCGCCATCACATCCTGGCCACACTTCATGGGTGGGGCCTTAGGGGCCCGCTCCCGATTTTTATTCAGAATTTTCTTTCGTATCGTTCCTTCCGCGTGCAAGTAGCTGCGTCGCATAGTTCCTCCCGGGTCCAGGAGAATGGGGTCCCACAGGGGTCTGTCCTCAGTGTGTCCCTGTTTTTAATTGCCATCAATGGGCTCCTTGAGGCGGTGGGGTCGTCCGTCGAGGCTTCTTTATATGCGGACGACTTCTGCCTATATTACAGCTCCAGTGGCATCGCCGCTGCTGAACGGCAGCTGCAAGGTGCCATCCGCAAGGCGCAGTCATGGGCTGTAGCGCACGGCTTCCAGTTTTCGGCCGCGAAGACCTGCGTTATGCATTTCTGCCGGCGTCGCACGGTTCACCCTGAGCCGCGCCTTTACCTTGATGGTGAACCTCTTGCTGTGGTCGCGACGCATCGGTTCTTGGGACTGGTGTTCGATACCCGGTTGACTTGGCTGCCCCATATTAGGCAGCTGAAGCAAACATGCTGGCGGCACTTAAACGCTCTCCGTTGCTTAAGCCACACCAGGTGGGGTGCCGACCGGTCCACCCTCCTCCACCTATATCAAGCGCTGATCCAGTCCCGCCTTGATTATGGGTGTGTGGCGTACGGTTCTGCCTCGCCTTCAGCATTGCGATTGCTGGATCCCATACACGACTGCAGGATCCGCCTCGCCACGGGGCGTTCCGGACAAGCCCCGTCGACAGCATACTTGTGGAGGCTGGTGTCCCTCCATTGCGGTTCCGGCGTGACCGCCTTCTGGCCGCCTATGCCGCGCACGTTTATAGCATGCCAGGGCATCCAAACTACCGTCTCCTGTTCCCGCGCTCGATCGTCCATGTTCCAGACAGGCGGCCCCGGTCAGGGTGTCCCATTGCGGTTCGCCTCCGGGACCTTCTCCGTGGCCTTGACTTTTTTCCTCTGCCGCCTGTTTTCCGGACCAATCTCCGTCTGCCCCCGTGGAGTGTGCCCCGACCGTGCCTTCGGCTCGACTTGGCACAGGGTCCGAAGGTCTCAGTGCCTCCGGAGGCCCTCCGCCGCCGCTTTCTTTCCATCCTGGCCGAGTTTCCGAACGCGGTGGTGGCCTACACCGACGGTTCGGTGGTCTCTGGTCACACTGGTTACGCTCTCACTCTACGGGATTATTGTGAGCAACGGTCATTGGCAGCTGGCTCCAGTGTATACACTGCCGAGTTGGTTGCCATCTATCGTGCCCTAGAGTTTCTCCGCTCCCGCTCAGGTGAGTCCTTTGTCATCTGTAGTGACTCCCTGAGCGGTTTACAAGCTCTTGACCAGTGTTTCCCTCGTTCCCGTCTGGTGATGGCCATCCAGGAGTCCCTCCATACTCTCGTCCGTTGCGGCCGCTCTGTCACCTTTGTTTGGTCCCCGGGTCACGTCGGCATCCCGGGTAACGAGCGGGTTGACGAACTGGCGAAACAGGCGGTCAGTTCCCCGGCCATGGAGATCGGTCTTTTAGAGAGTGACGTCCGATCCGTATTGCGGCAGAAGGTCCTTGCTGCTTGGCGTGATGAGTGGCGCACCCTGCCCTCTCCCAACAAACTTCGGGCAGTCAAGGAGACAACCAGTGTGTGGCGCTCCTCCATGCGGGGGTCTCGCAAGGACGCTGTCGTCCTCTGCCGGCTCCGCATAGGACATACCCGGCTCACGCACGCGTATCTCTTGTGCCGTGACGACCCGCCTCTCTGTCGCTGCGGATTGGCCCTGACCGTGGTACACGTCTTACTAGACTGCCCACTTTTAACTGCCCTCAGGCAGACGTTCGCGCTGCCTGATACACTCCCTGCTCTTTTAACCGATGACTCTACTATGGCTGACTTAGTTCTCCGTTTTATTCGAGCAGGGGGTTTTTATCATACAATATGAGAGTCCCTTTTCATTTTTTTTTTAGTGTCGACTGTGGCTTTTGGCCTGGGGTTTTAGATTGTGGTGTTTTAATGTGTCCCTTGGTTGTTGGCCTTTCCAGTTTTATTTTCATGGTCGGCCAATGACCGTCGCACTCTGTGTGTCTTTTAATCTCTTTTCTCTGGTCTTCGTCTATGTCTTTCTTGTACTGTGTCGTCCCTTGTCGTCTCCGTTATGTGTTTATTGCTTGTTGGACTTTTCTTCGTGTATTATTATGGTCGTGGAACAAGGGACCGATGACCTAAGTAGTTTGGTCCCTTTAACCCCCCACAAACCAACCTCAACATCGATGGCACATTAAATGCAATCCTCCTTCCGTCCTTCATTTAAAGGCATAGGTTTACGCAATAAGTCGGGCGTTGAAAGTTAAAAACTGCGTACTCGTCTAAGGCAGCACAATTTCATGGCGCGCAAATTATCGAGAATATATTCACCGAGCATTTGTGAAAGGCAGCACGTGGCGACTTCCAACAAACTTCACACATAATTTCGAAACTTGGCGAAACTTTTTTTCCCCTCTGACATCCCTGACATAATGATGAAAGGAAAAAGACTTTGATCACTTCTACATTTTCGCTGTTCGTGTAGTAAGGTGTCAGCATCAGGCTTGATGTTTCACTTTATTACTTCTTTACTACTCACTTTATTCGCAACACATTTGTCACAGTATCCACATACGTCGCCGAATGTACCTGAAAATTATAGAATTGTACAACACCTAGTTCAGTAAATAAATATTGAGACGTTTTCGAAAAACTAGCTTCTCTTACAACAGAGCGTCTTCAACTGCAAAGGGTTATGTTTCTTCAGGTCAAGTTTTTAACACATTAACTGATACGGAATGTGAACGAACTTCTGAAGGTGTTTTACAAGTGGGACTTCCAGTTTTCAGACAGCAATTTGGAGGGGAGAAGGGGGCGGTGGTTACGCGGTCTATTTGGAACTTCAGTGTTTTCGCAAATGATGCTGTTGCCTGTAATAAAGTTCTGTTTGAAAGAAGTCACGCCCTCATAAGATTTCAGTGTAGTGCAAAGCATGACAACTTAGTTTAAATGTTCCCGAAATGTAAAATTGTTCGGTTCACAAAACGATATAACCTTATCCTACGAGTATAGTGCAGCGAGTCAAATTCGCTATCGCTCAACCCACATGAATACCTGGGTGTAAAAATTTCTAGAGATTTGAAATGGAACCGTCACATAGTCGCAGTCTTAGGGAAATACGGTGGCTGGCTGCAATTCGTTGGTAGAATTCTAGGAAAATACAATCAGTGTACAAAAGAAATTGCTTACAAATCACGCTTGTGACCCATCCCCCAATATTGCTCGAGATTCTTGGATCCTAATCAGATACAACTGCCAGGCGATACTGAATGTATACAGAGAAGGGCGGCACGAATGGTCACAGGTTTTTTGACGCGTTGGAGAATGTCACACAGTTTCTGATCAAATTGAACAGGCAGGCGCTTGGAAAGAAACGTAAAATATCCAGAGAAAGTCTACTTGGAATATTTACGGAGGAATCCTTAACTGTTGAATATAGGCGAATGGTAGTCAATGGAGGGAATGACTGCGAATGCTCGTTCGATTTTCGTTCTCTTCCGTAGGCTGCGATGCAAACCAATCCTGATAATATTCCCGGTGTGAGATGTAGTTGGCAGCTCTGTAAATGCTGACCGGTGAGTCGCTTAAAGCCCAGGTGAAATTAATCTCGGAGGGACACATCACGCTCTCAACCGACTAAGCATATCCCCTAAGGATCGCCTAGAGCCTGTGACTAGTGCATTGAATGTAAATACGGAAAACCGCAAAAACTCACTTTTTGAACTATTTGTAATTCCATTAACTAGTTTTGTAACCTTTACAGACTCATCTTCAAATGTGGCACACAGAATTTCCGTCTCTCTGACGTGGAGACAGAGCGACAGTTACATGGCGACATGTGTCGGAAAACCAGTTATTCTACTTACTGACTAACGGACAGTTCATGGTAGACACAGACTATCCCGTGGAAGAGCAAAGTATCGCGAGGAGACCTAATTAGAAAGTTTCTAGAACTGACGTTACATGATGAAAGTAGGAATGGAATATACTGAAACCACCTACGTATTGTAACTGTAGGAAGCGTGAAGACCGGAAGAGACTAAGCACAGCACGCACAGAGGCTTTTAAGCAGCCACAGTTCGCACGCTCCATACGTCAGTGGAGTGGGAATAAGTCCTAATAACTGGTATACTGGCAAGTTCCATCTGTCACGCAATTCACGGTCGTTTATAGACTACAAATTATAAGCTGCCTATGTTTTGTTTAAATTTGGATTACAAGAAAATGGGCGTTTTGCAAAATGTCCTACATAAGTCTCCTCTTCATCAACACCACCACCATGAGTGTTCTGCCCTAGGGCAGGTCTTCACATGTTGCTCTCCATGCAGTCCCATCATTTGTTACCCTCTTGTTTTCTCACAACTATTTTCTGTTCTTACGCTGTCCACCACCTGGTATGTTCTGCGTCTTCTTCTTCTTCTTCTTCTTCTTCTTCTTGCATTCACCATTTCCTTCATACCATCAATAAACAATCTCTTCTCATTCAGTGTCCATGCCAATTGTGTTTGCTCATCTTGCTACCTTTAAAATTTCTCTCTGTTCTCCCACTCAACACCACCTCATTTCTCACTGTGCCTGCCTATTTTATCCCCTATCAATGCACCCACATAAAAGCCTCCTGTTATGAAACGTCTCGTTGGCAATTGCTATACGTATTTTCACCTCCTTATTACTTCCAATGTCGTCCATAATAGCACGTCGCAGTTATCTAAAAACACTAAATTGTTGTGTATCTTCCTGCCTAACGTTATAGTTGTTCTTGCTTTTCTTGCACCTATCACCGGACATTTTGCGATTTTCTTATTATTTCTCATTCCAATTTACTCACGCCTCTTGTTCAATTCTTTTAACATTTCAGTAATACTTCTTTCGCTCTCTGCCAATAACACCACATGATCCGCGAGTCTAATACATTCTGCTCTCCTAACAACAACCCGCTCCCGTCTATGTCGTTTCAAACGTTTTTGAATGACATGCTCCAAATATATTTACACTCTAAGGAGAATAAACGTATCCATGAGGACTTACCCCAGCGCGATGGAAATCGATACACGTGATGTTCATTCATGCCCAATAGTATCCGAACGACCTGAATTGAATTTCACCTGATTCACATGCAACCCACATAGCGCAACTGTCTAGCAGGTCTCCTTATCGCTCCTTGGTACAGTCGTTTGACTATTGAAAGTGGTTCCAACAAGTCACCACGAGAAAAAACTGTTCTGTATCGCAATAACTCAAGATGCAAAGTAATACCACGATACTACAAATATCACGGAACACCTTCTCACAGATAAGACTGCCCTTAAGGCTTGTAGCTCACATTTATTACAATAAATGACATACCTGACATTTTACCACTCTCATTATTACGTCAGATAGGTAATACACGTAGTAAATTCGTCGTATTCATGATTTCCTCTTCAAAGTAACATACCGTACTTATCATTGAACACAAAATGAGTTTAAAAATTGAAGTTATTCACGGGCAACCAGTTGAGAATATGTATGAACTTCAAATGACACGACGAACCGTCTCGTTTTGCATATGGATTCAAACCCAGGTCATGCAGACTAAGCAAAGATTTCGTGCCTGACGGAAACTAACAGTCACTCCTGATTAGGCATACAGAGAGTGATATACCTCGATTTTAGAGAGAGCCAGTTTGCAAATACCAACTTTAAATTACATAGCGCAAGCATTTTTGCCGGACGCGAATTCCTACCAAGCACCTATTGCTCCTGTTAACGAACGACGAGAGATGTTGAATCTTGGTTCTTAACAAGTAATTTACTTGAATTGCCGTGAGGTAAGGCTTTGTACTGGGCAGGGATTCGAACTCTGAACTTAATCGGATAGATATCGACGCACAATCAACTGTGACATTTCGGATTTTCTCGGCAGTAGCTAGATGTTTTAACTGAAATGACGAGACGAAACATAATTTTTTTTCCTTCGAAAGACTCCAACCCGGCATCTATCGCTGTTATATTCTGCAGAAAACGAACGTTAAATATGGGTTTGTTGCACCAGCAGCGACATGTGAGCGTGTTTGAACTAGAAATAATATGACGAAGAGTTCAGTGCTCACTGGGAATACAGCTCCACACATCATATCGCTTTTGACTACACACAAAGATACGTCAGCTTCCGAATTTTTGTCCAGCTCGGACTAACATCTTGAACTTACAGTGATCTCGCAAATAGTCCTGTGTCTCACTGGGTGTCAAAACGTCACATATCGTTAGTGTTGACAACGAATGAAAATACATTAAACATTAAAATAATTATCCACCAGCAGATAGGTGTTCTCATGCTAGAGCTTGATAATACATAATGAAATCTATAGTGCCGGGCCAGGATTCGAACCCATTCACGCGCAGTATGTGGAGATGTTGAGGAATCTGCAGTTCTGAACAAACAACAAATTGTAGCCGTGCTGTATTCTCACGAAGGGATCAAATTCAGCCTTAAGTACGGTCTATGTTGCATTCCCAGTTCAGAACCGATTTTATCGACATACAGAAGCTCAGATAAAATATGGACTAAATGTCCTGTGAGCCTACATAGCGTTTGTTTCGTCACTAGAAATAAATAACAAGTATAAGAAAGGTTTCTACGTGTCGCCGCTCCAGTCTTTATTGTGATTCATCCTAACGTCTACTTTGTAGAAAAGGAATATCATTTTTCATGTTAATTTCAGACCACAATGTCATTATATCTTCTTCACTTGGTGTAGCCAGAAGAGAATGGAATCTGTCTCTCCCTATCTAAAATCATTGACAGAAGTTGGAATCGAACCCAGTCCATAGATATACAAGCATATTATAAGTATGTGGCTCATTTTTCTATCGTAACGCCGTTGCACCTCTCCGGATGAGAATTGACACACAGGCTTCCTGTAGTAATTTGCAGCAGGTTCAGTAAATTCATGTACTTGGTTGACCGAATCACAATGAACTAGCTGCCTCGACTACCCAGTGCATACATTCGACTTTATTTTGTAATCACCGAAATAAAATCACGTACCTGCCACCTACACAGAACAGCCAACAGTGTAGGATGCACAAATTTGAAAAGGAAGTGTTTCTTTCCACTTGAGCTACTGTATTGCGCCATCTCTTTGTTGAAAACGTCGTGCAGTGCAAATGTCGCATTTCATAAGTAAAGTTTTGTATTCCTAGAAACCCAAAATTTGCTTGTGAGCGGCGGGAAGAGGAGTTACCTGTTGTGCAGCATTGTAAGTTTTCACCATTGCACTATGAGCCGAAAGTATTTTTTTGCGATTTCCTTATCGATGTTTTATCTGACTGCTTGTAGCTCTTTCACAGAAGGGATAAAAACGTTACAGTCAGTGAGACTGGAAGTGCGAACCATAACAGATGCTATTTCTCAGGCCAGCGCATTACCATAGAGCTGGCGTAGAAGTACGTGTCTTAGCTTACTCTTACGAGTTCGATAATGTCTAGCACTCGTAAACCGCTATTTAAAGGACGAGATTAGTTGCGATTTCCACGTGCAACGACTTTCCTGGGCTGAAAACCGTAAATTTACAAACTTTTGTTACACCTAACGTGATAATAAATCAGATTATTTAATGGAAATGACAGGTAAAATCAAGTGAACTTTGAGGATAAATTCCGTGCGCACCAGGAAGGAACTCGTCGATCACATAGTTGCCAAACATACGTTGCCTTGTTGTAAAATCTCAGTTACAGTACCAGCAGAAAGAAGACGAACCGATGTGATCGTACAGCGGTCTGGGAAGTGACCATAGCTGGTGTCTCCAAGTCGCGGTTGCTACGGCCTGGAATACGTAATGCGTCTGATTCGCATTTCTGTAACTAGGTTTAGGGACTGGAGCGTGGTTACTAATAATACTCCGAACTGACTGAAAACTAAGCATCATATATCAGTAACTCTCACAGTTGCTTTTATATTTATTTCGTAAGTGTACTAAAAACTAAGAAGCTCATTCAGAGACGTTTTGATGCCTCGCCGATAGTCGAGCAAAACAAACAAATAGAGAAAAAAAGAATATGTGTGTGTATGATAGAGAGAGAGAGAGAGAGAGAGAGAGAGAGAGAGAGAGAGAGAGAGAGAGAGAGAGAGAGAGATCAAAAAGAATGAGAGAGAGTAAGAAATTGTTGTAAAGAAATTGAATCATGGTATGTAAAGAAATCTTTCATTAAAATGACATGTTACACATCATTACGAAATATCGTATTCATGATCTATGAAACAAGAATTGATCTAATGTAATCTAATCATATCATATTGATGGCTATCCATGAAGAGTCATAAATTACCGAAATTTTTGCCAATACCAGTAATGAAATCTAAACTTGAAAATAAAAGACGACAATTTTTGTAATAAACCGGGACTCCTAACAAGACCCTTTCGTCCCTCTTAACTAACCACGAAAGATGTCTGATATACCTCCATGCTCAAGTAACAAAGTGCGCATGCATTTAAAGATTAAGTGCATGATGTGAAGTTATACGACGGAGATACGAACCCAACACGTAATCGTATTGTTAGTTAAGTAAAATCAAATGTTACGTATCGGTTTTTCTTACCAGCTGCTAGGTGTTTGGATCTAAACTAAAGATACAAACTTTAGTACCTAAGCGACAATCTAACTGCACGCCTACCGTGCATCCACAAATATAGCTTAAATATCAGTTGCTTACTCACCAACGGTAAGGTGTGTGCGTGTTTGACAAGAAATAATGACACCTATTGCGATTGTTGGCAACACATGAATAGACATTAAAAGCGCACGTTGGTTTTCACTAGCGGGACGGTGTGCACGTTATAGGGCTTGAACTGAAACTATGAATATTTTTGTATTGGATCAGGATTCGGACCCACATACTTACCTTTGGAGGAGACCTAGAGAAGGTTGCAGTCTTGCGAAAAGGAACGAAATGGTTGAACTATAATGTTCCGAGAGATTCAGATCCTCGAAAGAGGAGAAACGAATTCGAATCACAGTCCAGCACCAAATTTTTCAACGTCTCTAGTTCAATCAATTACAAGTAAAATAAGAGCCCCATCCTTTAAATGGCTATCGGTTCATAAAATAAAATAAAATTTTCTAATGTAAGTAAGTTTACTGGCGACTGTATTTCTGTTTACGATGACTTCCGCTATGTCATTTCCCAACGTAACCTGACTCTGCCCAGTTGGTAATGATGGAACGTGATTTGTATTGCGAATTCTGGATTATAACGTCTTTCTTTTGAGGTTACCAGACGCAAAGTAAATCTGTTTGTGCTTCTTAAAAGTAAATGTCTGAACCCACGCATTGCTCCTGTGATAGTTCCACCAGGCCATTGTGCCCACATTTCCCAGCCCCAGGAGTGAGCTGCAACGGATGATGTGCTGAGCTTACAAAAGTAGTCACGGTGGATAAAACGCGAGTCTATTAAATGTTTAAGTAGAAACAAGCTTCTGACGCGGAGATTATGCTATTCTCATGTCAGCAGGATGTAAAGACCCTTGTAGGCATCATAGGCTCGATGTGAAGCCATTTTGAAATGTTCACAAATTCAGATATTTTCTTATTTCGTGAAGATCCACTGGGAAGTGTGAAGTTACCGGATAATTGGATTATTACCGTCATTATTACTATCATTTTCTTCATGCCGCTGCTGGAACACTGTACTTGAATATCAGTTCGTGCCTTTTGGTCACTATACAAGTAGTTTCACAAGAAGAGGTTCTTTCTCTGTCTACAGAATTCTTTTCATGTTAATATCAAACATCAGCAATTACTCATAGATTTCATTAAAACTAAAGTAATCGATGAAGACGTTACTTGATAACAAAAACGCTCTGCCTTTCTTCTATTACTTGCGCCTAGAAATGGCTGTCGAGTACTGCCAAACCAAAAGCCAAGAGATCTTACTGCCTGCCGATATACGTCGCTGTCAATTTTTCCATATGATTTGGTTGACGTGACCTGTTTCAAGTTGTGTATGACAGAGAATGTTTTAGAAAATCAATTGTTTTCCTTTGCAATAAAGAAAAAGATTTTCATTCTAAGCTATCCAAGTTCAAAATTGTTGGAATATTAGTTCCAGTTTAATATTCGCTTCTATAATGTAGGAAAGTATTTCGCACTTGCAAAACTCGGATCCGGCCCATTGACCTTACACTCAGCCGCCGGCCATAAATTCTGTCTCAGAGTGACACCAGATTAAGTAACCTAATATAGCGAAGATTATTTGCCAGTGCTCTCTCTCACCAGAAAATACGCAGTTCACTCACTAATTGGGCTCCATTAGTACACTGTAACAGTAATTTCTGTGTGTCTGCAATGCATTCGGATTGTAGAATTTAGCGGTGCTCTCTCTCCCACTTCTGTATACAATATGACTGACCTAAACGGGCCCTTTATCGTTACAGGCCCTGAGCAGTGCTACATCATACTGACAACAGTAATGTTCTTATACTGACAATCTGACTGGTCGTTTTACCTGATTTTGTAATCATTTAAATAAGACAACATGACCTTCCAGTGGGAGACATTTCGTTCTCCCTTTTCCTTCTGTGACATTTTTCCGTAATCTATTTGCCTTCCAATCAGCGAAATGCGGTAGAGTACGGCCGGTAAACGATTTACAA
This sequence comes from Schistocerca gregaria, assembly GCF_023897955.1. Lineage (NCBI taxonomy): Eukaryota > Metazoa > Arthropoda > Insecta > Orthoptera > Acrididae > Schistocerca > Schistocerca gregaria. Next base: position 10,576,111 of record NW_026061759.1, read on the forward strand.
ATCACGATTTAGTCCCGTTAAGACGATTTCTTCAAACATTGTCGTTGCTAAAGGAATTTACTTTCGTCTTAAATCGTCTCAAGCAGCAACGTTCACAGACATCCCAAATACGTAAAAGCTCATTATCCTGGTACGAAGTTTGTAAAACAAACTTACCACAGTTTGTGTCAGGTTGATCTTTTCGTCTGATAGCTCAGCCTAAGTATCACAAGTAGTGTCCCTGTAGCTTTGGGAATCATTGGTTAATAACGAGTTTAACACCAGTGGGTATAGTATTGCTAAATATTCAAATTAATTATCAACCTAAGTCTGAGTTCATCCGCAGACTGTAGCGAATTTATAATACTGAAGCTAGACTTTGCATTCTTGTCCTCCTTGAGTGGGCATTGGAAGGCGTTTGCACACACGAACACAACACTATGAATACTTCGAACGCCATAGTTAACGTTGCTCTCATAAACTACTTTTGTTTTCTTAATTCTTCTAGGTGTTCAGGGTGCAATATGTGTTGTAGATACAGCCTTAGAGCAAAACATTGACCGCCGAGCCGTCCACATAAGGTGGACAACACAGTCGTGCTCCTCTCAGGATCCTGTGTCCGGCAGTATGCTCGATCAGCAATATTGTAGACTGCGGCACTTCCCAGAGGAAGTCTTGAGGTCAGTCTTAGTACATTATTCTTGACTAAGGCCGTAGTCTTGAGGTAAAACGCGAGACTAGCTAATATGACGTCTGGCGACCGGAAGCAGACAACGACAAAATTTTTATCGCCCCTTTGCTCTCGGTGCTGAAGCTATGCTTGTAATTCAAGCGAATCTACAATATATTTCGCTTTGTGTCACACTGGTAATAATAGTTTGGTTCAACAATGTCTTAGCGAAAGATTTCTTTACCGAGCATCTGCCTCTAAACACCGCATGCGTCTGAGTTCTCTGGGACCCGTTTGCTGCCTACCGGCGGGGGCTGAGGCACTGCGCTGCCTTCTGCCGACAACATCTGCTCCACTCCACACTCTCAACCATGTAAAATGCTTTAATGTTGTTGAGTAGTGACCCATAAAATCTGCCTACGATTTGTGTTTCACTCTTCATAGCAAAGGAGGCACAAAACCGTTTTTATTTGATGATTACTTTATTACATTAGAATGCAGTACATCAATGTGACACAAAATTAATTTCATTGTTTCAGATCCAGTGCGCTATAATTAAAGCGTCACATTCTGTTCTTTTCCTTGCACAAGAGATTCTTCAAATAATTTATTATTGTCGTGGATTCATATGTATTACTCAATGTACAGGGAGTAAATGCAATGTAATGTGTTTGGTTTCTTTCTTTGATTTTCTATGGTAAATGGATGAAAATGATTGCGTCAATACCTATCAGAACCTGCTCTATAGCTACTAAGGCAAATTGCTTGTTTTGAGGTCCATAAATTTAATTAATGGAGAAGTGAACGCTTTTCACAAATGATATTTAGAATATTCAATTGGATTTAAGGCGAAAAAATTGCCCATATTTGAAGCTACCCAGAGAAAAAGTAAGTTGCTAGAGACACTGTCAGCACATGTCTGCAGGGAAGTTTAGCATAGAGTAATCAAGTGGCTCATTTCCTTCATACTTATCACCCTGGCATGTGAGTCTTAAGTGAAGAACAATATTGAAATTCGTATCGTTGATGGTCGATTCGAATTTCTTCAGAGACGCTGGTATTGCGAAGCAGCTTGGAAGTCAGAACGCCATGATCTATGACGATTAACACAACTTACTGAGTCGAGCTACCAAGAAGATTTGATGTGTAAAGGTTTTCTTCCGATTTCGATACAGAATTTTTTCTGGAAATTCGCAGCTCCTTAAAAAAAAAGCTCGCACACGATGGTCCCTACCTCAGTTGGAACTGACGACTGATTGAGCCGTTCTGACACGAGACATGGGCGGTACCACCGGGTTACAGACACACTGCTACCTTTGCACCACTCTCATCATGGTATTGGTCGCTCAGCCTCATAACGCATCGTGAAAGATAATAAAAGTTGCCACTTATGTGAAGAATAGCATTTCTTTAGCCAAAAAATTGAATTTTCTGCCTCAGTATCTTAGTTTACGTAAGGATTATACAGCATGAGCCATTCAAATGGAAAGGTAATATCAAGTAAATTTAGTGAGCCAATTCAGTACCATAGGCGGAAGTGATTGCACTGTCACAGTGTTGCCTAATGTTTGTGACGATGTTGCCAAATCTCAGGTGTGCTAGGAACAGCTGTGTAGCGGTATGCGTGGAGAATCCCCTGCTCGTGTCTTACGGGGATATGGAGAGGAACTGCAGGGTTTGGTTAGGATGCAGCGTTTTCTCCTAGCAGTTGTGTCAAACATTAAGGTGTATAATCTTCCCTCACGATTACAGTTTCCTACAAAATATATACAAATAAAACACCTTGTTTCTTTCCGACAAAAGATTATTTCAGTACGATAAAAAGTTTTTGGAAATCTCTTATGCCCACCTGTCACCAAAGTAAGATAAACACTTTGCACCTCGAAATCGATTGCATGTATGTGCAGTCTTGTGATGCTTAAATAACGCTCAAAGGACATTTAGTCCGTATTTTATCTGAGCTTCTGTATGTCGATAAAATCGGTTCTGATCTGGGAATGCAACTTAGACCGTACTTAACGCTCAATTTGATCCCTTCGTGAGAATACAGCACGGCTACAATTTGTTGTTTGTTCAGAACTGCAGATTCCTCAACATCTCCACATACTGCGCGTGAATGGGTTCGAATCCTGGCCCGGCACTATAGATTTCATTATGTATTATCAAGCTCTAGCATGAGAACACCTATCTGCTGGTGGATAATTATTTTAATGTTTAATGTATTTTCATTCGTTGTCAACACTAACGATATGTGACGTTTTTGACACCCAGTGAGACACAGGACTATTTGCGAGATCACTGTAAGTTCAAGATGTTAGTCCGAGCTGGACAAAAATTCGGAAGCTGACGTATTTTTGTGTGTAGTCAAAAGCGATATGATGTGTGGAGCTGTATTCCCAGTGAGCACTGAACTCTTCGTCATTTTATTTCTAGGTCAAACACGCTCACATGTAGCTGCTGGTGCAACAAACCCATATTTAACGTTCGTTTTCTGTAGAATATAACAGCGATAGATGCCGGGTTGGAGTCTTTCGAAGGAAAAAAAAAATATGTTTCGTCTCGTCATTTCAGTTAAAACATCTAGCTACTGCCGAGAAAATCCGAAATGTCACAGTCGATTGTGCGTCGATATCTATCCGATTAAGTTCTGAGTTCGAATCCCTGCCCAGTACAAAGCCTTACCTCACGGCAATTCAAGTAAGTTACTTGTCAAGAACCAAGATTCAACATCTCTCGTCGTTCGTTAACAGGAGCAATAGGTGCTTGGTAGGAATTCGCGTCCGGCAAAAATGCTTGCGCTATGTAATTTAAAGTTGGTATTTGCAAACTGGCTCTCTCTAAAATCGAGGTATATCACTCTCTGTATGCCTAATCAGGAGTGACTGTTAGTTTCCGTCAGGCACGAAATCTTTGCTTAGTCTGCATGACCTGGGTTTGAATCCATATGCAAAACGAGACGGTTCGTCGTGTCATTTGAAGTTCATACATATTCTCAACTGGTTGCCCGTGAATAACTTTAATTTTTAATCTCATTTTGTGTTCAATGATAAGTACGGTATGTTACATTGAAGAGGAAATCATGAATACGACGAATTTACTACGTGTATTACCTATCTGACGTAATAATGAGAGTGGTAAAATGTCAGGTATGTCATTTATTGTAATAAATGTGAGCTACAAGCCTTAAGGGCAGTCTTATCTGTGATAAGGTGTTCCGTGATATTTGTAGTATCGTGGTATTACTTTACATCTTGAGTTATTGCGATACAGAACAGTGTTTTCTTGTGGTGATTTGTTGGAACCATTTTCAATAGTCAAACGACTGTACCAAGGAGCGATAAGGGGACCTGCTAGACAGTTGCGTTATGTGGGTTGCATGTGAATCAGGCGAAATTCAATTCGGGCGTTAGGATAGTTTTGAGCATGACTGTACGTGTAGGGGCAAATGAATGATTAGAGTTGAAGAAAAACTGGATGATTAATTCAAGACAAAGAGCTTCACAAATTGATAAGTCGATAACGTGTTGGGCCACCTCTGGTCTTTCCGCGGGCAGTTACTAGGCTTGGCATTCACTGATAAAGTTAGTGGATACCCTTCTGACGGATATCGTACCAAATTCAGTTCAGTTGGTTCGTTACATCCTCAAAATCGCGACCTGCTTTAAAGAACCTGCCCATTGTGCTCCAGATGTTTAAAATTGGTGAGAGATATGGCGATCTTGCTGTGCAATGTATTGCCTTGCGTGTACAAACACGTAGATACGATATCCGTGTGTGGTGCGTAAATTGTCGGTAGGCACCTCACTTAGTGTCTCGAGCAGAGTTCAAGCCGCCATTAAGACAAAGGGTGGACGCACTGCATATTAATGTCCACTAACAGGTGTCTGTACACTCACTGATAGGATAGTGTATTTCGAAATGTTAGCAGAGGCCAGAAGTTGGAGCATTTGGTCTTCCTCTTAAAGCTTAAGTGGGGAGAGTCGTAGAATCTCTATAAAGAGACACCTCTGGCAACACTAGTTGAAAGTGGCCTTCAAACTAGCCGTCAGAGCTGCCGTAGCCGAGACGCCCCCTGGGTAAACGCTACGGACTTCTGCAGTCGCGCCTCGCGATCTGTCACGAATTATGGAATGTATTCGCAGATACCAATTGTAATACGACAACGGCTATACAGTTTGCAGGAAACGTACAGGATGTTCTGAAATTCCCATCACTACCTGCTACAACTTGTAGAGGGGACTGAGTACATAATACTCATATTTTAAATTGTAACCTGTCTCCCGAGACGTGCCGTATACTAGAACCACTTGAAAACATGTTGGTAACGATGTCACTTTGACAAGTAATTTGTTACATTGAGGAGCCAAAGAAATATCGTTTATGGCCCCCCGAGCACGCAGAAGTGCCTCAACACGCCGTGGCATGGACTCTGCTGATGGCTGAAGTCGCGCTGCAGGGAACTGACACCATGAAACCTGCAGAGCTGCCCATAAATCCGTAACAGTAAGAGGGAGCAGAGATCTCTTCTGATCAACACGTTGCAAGGCATTCCAGATATGCTAGTTAATGCTATAAAATTTACTAGAAACGTACAGTATGTTTGGGGAGTTTGGTGGCCAGCGAAAGTGTTTAGGCTCGGAAGAGTGTTTCTGCAGCGACCATGTAGCAATTGTGGTTGTGTGGGCCGCTCCTTTGTCCTGCTGGAATTACCCACTTCCGTCGGAATCCACAATGGACACGAATGGATGCAGGTGATCAGACAGGATGTATCTAGACGTATCAGGGATCCCACATCACTCCGAATGCGCACGCTCTACAACGTCACAGAGCCTTCACCAGATTGAACAGTCCGCAGTTGACATGCGGGGTCCATGGAGTCATGATGTTGTCTTCATACCCATACACGTCCATACTGTATATACATTTTGAAATGAGACACGTCCAACCAGGGATTATGTTTCGAGTCATCAACAGTCCAATGTTCGTACCGATGGGCCCAAATGAGGCGTAAAGCTTTGTGCTGTGCAGTCAGCAAGGGTACACGAGTGGGCCTTCGGCTCTGAAAGCCCATGTAGATGATGTTTCCATGAATGGTTCGCATGCTGATACTTGTTGATGGTCAAGCATTGAAATTTTCAGTTATTTTCGGAAGGGTTGCACTTTCGCCACTCTGAACGATTCTCTTCAGATTCCATTCTTGCAGGATTTTTTTTTCTGGCCGCAGAGATGTTGGAGATTTTTTGTTTTACTGGATTGCTGATATTCACGGTGCCCTCGTGGAATGGTCGTACAGGAAAATCCCCACTTCATCGCTACCTCGTAGATGCTGTGTCCCATCGGCCTTGCGCCAAGTATAAAACCACGTTCAAAGTCATTTAAATCTTGATAACCTGCCATTGTAGCAGCAGTAACCGATCTAACAACTACGGTAGACACACGTCTTACATAGGCGTTGCCGGCGGCAGCACCATATTAAGCCTGTTTACATATCTCTCTGTTTGAATACGCATTATTATAATAATTTCTTTGGCATTTCAGTGTAGATGTGACCGAGTACATCTATTGTTCTACAGTTTCACTCTTTAATAACCAAAGAATCAAAAAAATCGGTCTTCAGAGACACTGGTTTTACAGGAGGGCGTTTTCCAATTTGAAATTACAATGATATTATTTCCTTCAGCTGCTGAGAGGCGTTGATAGATATCAACGAAGACAGGTGAAAATGTGTGCCCCGACCGGAACTTGAACCAGGGATCTCCTGATTACATGGCAGTCGCTCTATCCATCTGAGCCACCGACGGCACAGAGGATAGTGAGACTACAGGGACTGTCTCTCGCACGCCTCCCGCAAGACCCACATTCTCACCTTTGTATGTCCACACACTACATTCGTAGCGTCCTTTCGCACATGTCCGGAAGAACAGACACAATATCCATATAAATATATTTTCCAATTCGCATGCGCTGCGTCTCCACGGAGCACCACAGACGCACCTGCTGACGGTGAAGGCACCCTTACTCGAAGACGTTGTGCAATGGTAACGAAAAGCGTGTGGGGAGGAGTCAGACGTTGTGGACAACGATCTTGATAAAGGCGACCAGCAGCTCTTCCAGTACTGAGCGCTTTGGCCACACAGAATACTTGTGTCGGTGTATTCGGCAAAAGTTTGCTCAGAAATGTTGCTCTAACACTCACAGACACATGAACGAGACTCGATCCAGGTCAGAGAGGAGACAGCCGTCAAATGACATCATAGGATCAGACGTAAGTAACCCCCCCCCCCCCTCCAGTGATTATAACCCTGTTGCATACCACATTAGCGAAGGTGTATTTATACGGCTGTATCACGGATATACCTTTCCATACATGGGCTCCTCTTCAAAATATCGTCACTCAGTTCCCTAGAAGTTTTTAACGGGAATTTTGCAACATCCTGTATCTCTCCACTAACTATACAGTTCTTTCCAGAATTAGATCCCTCTGCAGTGGAGTGTGCGCCGATATGAAACTTCCCGGCAGATTAAAACTCTGTGCGGGACCGAGACTCGAACTCGGGACCTTTGCCTTTCGTGGGCGAGTGCTCTACCATCTGAGCTACCCAAACACGACTCACGCTCCGTCTAAACAGCTTTACTTCTGCAGTACCCCGTCTCCTACCTACAGCTGTTGTACGACATTCGAAATATACGGATGTATTTCAGAAATTCGGCGTAATGCAACTTCGCAGAAACATGGCTGAATTTTCCTGTATATTGTTATCATTAAAACCAAGCACCGTCTCAGTACCTAATACTTTTTGATATGGAGACAATTTTCATCATTTCAAGCACTATTAAAGTTGGTAGGTGTAGGAAAAAAATACCAGTACCATACTGAAAATATCGGTGAGAAGCGATAGAATTCCTACAAACAACTTGGAGAAAATCATTTTGGGTTCTAAGCCATGTCATTATAAAACAGTGAAACAACTAAAATAACTACATTCCGACCATCGTTTGAACGATCCTCTTCAGAGCGAATAAATGCCACGAAATTTCAAATCAGCAGCAGCGAAATGAAAGGTCGATTTGGAAACAGTTTCTATTTCTTCTTTCTTATCTTCGATTAATTTCCCAAATATCTCGTTCGTTTCGTATGTTGCTTTCATTATACAAGGTGTTTCACATTTCTAGAGCTTGCAATTTTTCCTAGTAACTCATGCATGCAAACGTCATCTAACGAGGCTACAGAGCATCAAAATACAAGCGCCAGCTCCGGCAAATGTATGTAAGTAGAGTGTGATGCCGTGATCATGTATCAATTTGATCATGTATCATGATCCAGAAACGAATGAGTCGAAAGTTACATACCTCTGACGGCGGAATACAAGTACTGGTACTGTTGTTGCTAACTTTCAAAGCTGGTAGTATGGATCAAAGTAAGAAAAAATGTCCGGTAAACATGGGCTACAAAATGCATACCTGAGGAGCTATGAGCACTTGTTCAGCAGTGGAGATATGTTTTATGCTAGCGAAGATGAACAAGTCCTCACAGCTCTTAAGGTATGCATTTTACAGCCCATGTGTACTGGACATTCGGTCCATACTACCACCTCTGAAAGTTTCCTGCCCTACATCTCAGCTACAACACTACCGGTAGATCCTGTCACAAGTAACAGGAATGTCTTCTCTTCCAATTTTCCGTTATAGGGACATAACCTCAAATTTATAGATTTATCCATCTCCATCATCATAGAAAATTGGTAACATCTTCATTGAATCTTTCTGTGTACACATATTTTACAGACTCCAGCGCCTGTAACTTCGATACCCTGTAGCGTCGCTGGATGACGTTTCCAGACATCGATTCCTATGTAAAACTTCATCTGGTAGGTCCCCTCTACAGACGCGATAAGTGTGTAGCACGACGTGTGAAACATTCTGTATGCAAAGTGAATAACATGGGTGAATGGACTAGAACCGAAGCCCCCCCCCCCTCCCATTATCTCTCTCTCTCTCTCTCTCTCTCTCTCTCTCTCTCTCTCTCTCTCTCTCTCTCTCATTCTCTCACTTTCATTCTCTCTCTCTCTCTTCTCAACTATCAACTGCCAGCTTTCCTTTATGTCTTTTAAGTCTTAAAACTGCTGTCTGATTTCTGGCAGAGCTCTAGATAACATGCCGCTCACTGTATTTTATCGCTGGTTACATCATCTTAAATTCAAACTGTATATTTTGCTCAAAATTGTCAGAAGTTATTTTGTAACATCTATAGATGTTATAAATATGGGTTGAATTTCTTCAACCGATCTCTAGCGGCTAGTGTGTTCTCGCAAAATCGATTTTCCTCTAGCTCGTCTCCTCTAATTCCTGTGTAAATATTTTGGATCAGTATTTTCAGCCAGGACGTATGAAAGTGATGGTTCGATAGTATCCGCACTTATCACTATTTGCCTTATTTGGTGTTGGTGTTATTTTTTTCGTTTAGTCTGAAAATTTAGCAGTCACGTCAGTTAGCATAGATGTTGAGGAGTGAAGCAGCAAACGTCGACAGAGTGAGTCCTCACCGGTGCTGATAGAGCCTTCTGGTGGCGAAGCCCTGCACTACAGACAACTGAGTGTGTGAGGAACTAGTAGCGACATCTAGCAGCGAAGTGATGAACAGCAAAATGGCCGCGAAAATCGAGTGACTTAAATGTCTAGTTGCTGTTTATTTCTTCCTTTACACTATTATTACAAAACAGATTACGGCATCACTGCTCGGTTTGTCTGTTACCGTATTTTTGTGTATTTCACACATTACAAAATAATTCTGTTCTGGTAACATATAATGCAAACTACTTCTCGAGCGACATTAATGTACGCAGCATGTTACATTCATCATTCCCTCTTCGTAATTTAGTATTACTAATAGTTTTGTCCACACTTTTAAGCATTAAAAATGGATATGTGGCTCGGAACAGGACTACTGTTACATTAAATGTTAACAACATAATCGCACGGTATAGTGAGTGAAAGATTATTGAACAGCAACGAGAACTGTAAGTAAGTTTGTGCAATGCAACGTTAGTGATATAATAGTACAACAGTAATAGGCGTTTGTCAGCCCTTTTTTTCTATTTTACAGTTTCACTCATTACTGATGGCAAATGCCTTGCAGAGAACGTAATATTCTGCATCTTCGGTACGGCCTTTACAATCTCTTTCATTGAACTGCACTTAACATGGAGAGGTAGTAATACAATTTTTTCTCTGATCTACAAGATACTTTTACAAAAAGTAGAGGCAGAGAGGTAGTCATGTAACTATTAATCGAAATATTATATGAACTATATGGGCGTGTTAGTAAAATCACCAAGAAATTCCTCTTATTAATTTTAAGTGTTATCTGTTTGATTCAGCATTCAGCTCACATAAAACCACGAGAAATATCGTTTTTATAAAAAAAACAGTTTATGTCTTTAGTGACCTGTGTAATATCAAACATCTCATTTTGACACTAGAATAATTTGAGAAAAAAAGGCCTGTTTTAGTTTTTGAAAATGCAATAAGTGAAAACAATGTATTTTAAAAGGTATTGTCAATTGTTACGAAACGATTTATTATACAGAATTTATAAATCGCATAGTAAATCATGATACTAAAAAGAACACCTTGTTGGCTTGTGACACAATACTTTGCATTTTCTTATGACTTTGACATAATTACTGCCTTTTCAGCACTGAGAATGAGTAAAATACATTATGTACTATATGAATCAGTATGATAAACTTTTTTCGAATATTCATTGTTAACTACAAGAAAATGGCAGATGTTTGGGTATTTACCTCAGAAGTATTCAGCACACGAAGGATAACAAAAATCATTTTTTGGTAAGGTTTTTGTTTGATAGTTTCCTACAAATATTACTGATACCATAGTGAGATATATTAAGTACCTTAAAATATATGTAGATGTGGTCTGGTGAAGAAAGTGTGTAAATTAAATTTTAAAATGCTTGCACCAGCATAATCAGGTTTAGTTTGTAGTGTGGGAGTGATCTCCACGTGGGATCCGAAGCACGGACCCCACGGGGGTGCCCGGCATGCGCCACATGCCAAGGCAGAGGTGGAGGCTAGTGTTCGGAAGTCTGAAAATTCCAGCGCCGGCCGGGGATTGAACCCCGGCCCGGCTGGGGCGAATAGCCCCAGCCGAGGCGCTGGAACGTTCCAGACCCCCTTACCACTAGACCACCGGTGACCCCGGCGGTTTCTTTCTCCATAGTCCAGCTAGTGGTCGTAGAGCACTTCCTGTTGTCCTCCGTGTTTACACCGAGGCAGCAGTGGCGTGGTGTAACAGGAAGTGTTTACTTGCGTCCGCTGGATGTCCACTTAGTGTACGACTTATTTACCCGGCTGACGTTCGTGTCGCTATAATCTCCTTAGTTGCGTTACAATTATATGCAGGGACTGAAAATCTGCCTATGCAGTTGCACGCAGTCGCATCTCACTATTTGAACCTCTGTAATTCGATCGTGTTGTCAAGACACATGTCAGAACTGTTTATCGAAGAAAGCTCATGTGTTCGGTACATTTCATAAACGGAAGCGACTGGGATAACACACAGCCCGTAAACGTTTTGTAATGAAGTGTCAGCCGGTACGTAATACTCGATATCTGGAGTTGTTTTATCGGTTATTAAGATAATCGTTTCACCCCTATACACTTAAAAAAATTCCCGTGTTTTCTCAATAAAGCATAAGCACAGTACATAAATCCCTCGCGAAAATGACATCGGAGAAGTACAAGTGTTCGAGTGCCACAGAAAACAAGTGGGTCCTTGAAGGTGTGGAACGGAGAGCAGAACTAAAATAAGATGTAACGTTTCGGGATTCCCTCATAGTCGCGTAGACACTCCAGAAGCAGGAAGATCCGTTTGATGACGTCTCTTGAGGAGTGAGGAAAAAATTCACTCTCAAATAAATACTGTACAAGATGCCTCGCCGCCTCTTGAAGGGTGTCATGGGATTCTGCAGCCGTGGACTCGGCGACCCGTGAGCCAACGCGGTGTTTCTGACCACATACATTTTAGCTGCGGGTTCTCCGACGTGCAAAGGAAGCCGCGACAATGGGGAGGCTCTGCGTGCCGTTTTGTAATAAGAACGCCTCTCCACATTTTATCGTAGGAATGATATAAATTTTAAACTTCTTAGATCCACCGAGTCATTATGTATTCTTAAAATATCTTTAACTCTTTTTCAACACATATGTATCTTTTACCTCTTTCACTGAAGAAGCTGACCAACAGATTTTTTTTCAATTTCAGGTATTGGTTTTATTGCATTCTCCTTTAGCGTATTGATCAGAAATTGTAGGTTAAGATACCTTTGCCTTATTGAGTATCGTCTGCTATGCCAAACTTCGACAGCATTCATGGTCCTGTGCATCGAATTGATGACGGTAGATAGCTGACCGAAATCACTTTGAAATAAATTCTCTGAACGCAGATAACTTTGATACAGTAGTGTTAGGTATCGAGGTATTATCTAACGCAACTGAAGCCAACCTAAGAGTGAATTTATTTCGAAATATTTCGGTCGACTGTCTGTCTTCACCAATTCCACATTTCAGGTTGTGTACTAGCATTTTCCATCTATTGACTGATTAAATAGTCTACGCCACTGGGCACTTGCTACGCTGTTACTCTCCATGCTTCATCAAGGCAGTCCGGTGGAAGATGGACTCTACAGCACACGTGCGGCAAGACAAACGAACTACTTCTTCATCCCTGTATTGCTCCACTAATCTCAGTTCTTGTATGTCTTCCACAGGCATTGCTTGAAATGAAAATTACAACTGGAAAATAAATGTCTCGGATAACACTGTTTTCATAGCTTAATTTGCAGCCATTTCGAAGTAAAGCAATGCAGTTTTAAATGACAACCAAGTTATGACATTTCTCGGTTGAGAAAAAATATTTCACAATTATTTTGACTTTCCTCTGGTAAAAAAGCTAGTCTTCCGTGCTTCAGGTATCGACAAGTTGTTTCGAACACCTCTGAAATGTCCGTCCATAAGAAGAGCTTTATTTTCAAACATTTTCTCCCCTTCTTCTTAACTGATCACCAGGATTCATTTGTCAGGAACAGGGTTATTATGTCTCCTTAAAAACTTCAGTCACTTTCAAAATATCTTCGTGCTGCCGAATCCCTGAACTACTGCCGTCTTTCTCATAATTCGTTATACTTGCGACGTAATCTAAACCTTTATCTCGCAAATCTTGAAATTGCTCTTTAAACCCTCCGAAAAAAGGCACTGTCTACTCACCGCAGACTGTTTCCCAGCAGTTATGCATTCGTTTCTCAATCTACACATCTGTTTCGTCAGGTTGGGCGAGAAACTTACTGTTGAGCCGTGATTCTACCATTTACAATTTTTAAACTGCCGCTGCTCCTATTCCGTTCGGAGTTCCTGTACAGGCAATTCGTATAATTACCACATTTCCGGTGCTCCTGGCACCGCTTACCATCCTTTCCCCTTTCTGTTTCCTTTTCCTTTCCTTTTTCTAACCACACGCTCCAGTCACATTAACGTGACCACCGCCTGTGTCCGACGCTAATGTGTAGGGTATGCGTAACGCGGAAACTCAGCCACTTATGTGACATCCAAAAGGACGTGATCATTGCCTTTCGGGCCACAGGTGGATGCATTTTCGAAACGGCAGAGTTCGTAAAATGTTGGCGTGTTGCCATATTTAAAGCACTCCGCGCATGGCGCTGTCGAGAGCCGACGCTGAGGCCGTTGTGGTGCCCAACGGTCCACAGAGGACAGGAGTTAAAGGAGACCGCAGGTGAATAACGTGCAACTGCTGAGCAACTGACCATGCACGTGAACCGAAGAGCCTACCGACAGTGTCTCCTCTAAGACCACTCAGCGAAAAATGCTATGTGTAGGTCTCCACAGCAGACTCCTGGTCCACACACCTATGCTGACTGCTGTTCGTCCGCGACGAAGGCTGGAATTTTCACGCCAGTTCTGCGACTGGGCGTCCACTGAACGGTGACCTGCGGGCTTTCCAAGTGACAGACAGACGTTGGCGTGTAGGGCGCGATTCACCTGAAAGTGAACACCCTGCAACAGTCGGTGGCAGGGTTAGGACAGGAGGAAGGATCGTTACGATCTCACAAACGTTATCGTGACACTCCCGTCGTTCTGGAAGGCACAGTGGATGAGCAGAAATATCGGTCGGAACCGTTGCCACACCTACATCGAGTCTTTTTTCCCTCGGAATCTACCAGCAGAACAACTAAATCTGTGACACAGCTTGCAGTGGGAAAAGCACCAGGATGAGTTTGCTGTACTCCGTCGACCACCAGGCTTCCCGGACTTAACGGAATCGAGAATATGTGGGACCACCTCGATGAAGCTCTTCGTATCCTGGGTCCTCAATCGAAAAACGTAGCGCAGCTAACTAAGGCACCGACGTCGGCATGGCTCAGTACCTCACTGACTCCTGCGCGTTTCTCAGTTGTCCGCGCTTCCCGTTAATCGTATCCCCCTACAGTGACTCAATGACGACACTCTCCCGTACACGACAGCATCATCAACAGCCGCAGACTACTGTTCACTCTGCCTGTCACCACATTTATGTCTATACAGTATAACAGCTGTCTGTTACACTTCCTGGGACACTCCTGACGATACCCTTGTGTCTGATCAACGCTCGCTGTCGAGAACGTACTGGTATCTGTTGTAGACTTTAAGCCGCTCTCATATCTGGGAACCGACTCCGTATGCTCATACGAGGCCCTTGGTTAACAGTGTGCAGTGGAGCACCGTGCCAAAGGCTTTTCTCAAATATAGGAGAGTGCAATGTGCTTGGGACCCTTCATCCGTGGTTCGCAGTATATAATGTGCGAAAAGGGCAAGCTGCGTTTCACACGAGCTTTCTAAAACCGTGCTGATTTCTGGACGTAAGCTTTTCGGTGTCTAGGAAATTTATTGTAATCATATTCAGAATACGTTCTAGGATTCTGCAGAAAATCGATGTCTGTAATTTTGCACATCCTTTCTTTTACTCTTCTTGTACACGAGTGTCACCTGCGATTTTTTAAACTGCCTTAGGTTGGACCCGTTACAGGTGTAATATTCAGAAGGCAAATGTATATTGATCTCGTTATATACGGCTGCAACTTGCGCTTTTGCCAGTCCTTTGCGAAATACTGCTGGGCAAGAGAAAGGCGATAAATGCGAATGAAGTAAGTAAAACTGAAATTGTTTTAACTTCTTCGCTGTCGCCGAATCCTTTCCAAGCGATGCGTCCTTGAGCGGGTCAAACAGGTAGCAATAAATGCTCTACAAGTAGGGTGACTTTTGAAGTTTTTCTTACCAGTCAAGTACAATGCAGACAGCTTCCATTCTCCATAATATCAGCAATATGAAAATGAAAATTCACGAAAGTCAAATCTGGACTGTAGCGATAATGACGCAGAGTCTCCCAACCCATTACTGTTTCTTTTCCCTTCCAGTGGTTTCTTGGATCAGCTGCGCTATGTTTGGGCGAGCGTTGTTGTGTAATAGTATCACGTCTTTTCTTTGACATTGGCGACCCTTTCCTCTCGTTTTCGGCTTTACTTTGCTCATCACTATGTGTGAGTGGTCAGCGCTGCATCCTGTACGCTGATCTTCCAAATAATCACCAAAATACAACTACTTTGGCATTCAAATGATGGCCAGCATCACTTTCCTCGCTGAAGCTCGAGTTTGAATTCCTTTCGGACAGGTGAACTAGTGTGCTTCCATTTCACTCCTTGTCTTTTCGAGTCGGGTTCCCCATTTTGAACGAAACTTTAATCACACGTTAAAATCTCGTTCGAAAAATGTTCACCTTCACGTTCATAGCACTCTTTGTTTCCTTGTGTTGTGTGAATTCTCTCGGGACCCACGTTGGACTTGTTTCGCTGTACTTGAGCATGTCAATGACGACGTTATGGACTGTGCCACTACCTGTTGCAGCTATTTTGCTATTCAGTTCTACTGCAACACGTCGGCCATCAGGAGTAATGTCGTGAGAGCCGGCTTTAAGCGAAGGAGGAGACAGTTCAATTGGCCGGCCACGGTGTTTTTTATTAGTCACTGAAGTTAGATGGTTTTTGAACTGTCCTACGTATTTATCAAAAATTTCCGTCGTTCGCACAGCTTCGACCATACTGAAAAAACGTTAGAGAAAATATTTCGGCCGTTTTCCGTCTTCTGAAAGGGAAAACGCATCGTTGAACGTTGCTCAGTTAATGTGGAAACTTCAACCGGACACGCCATTCTCAATTGCAACATTAAGGTTATAAATAAAACAATTATTTTTTGTCAGCCGCTCTTAGCTCATCACAGTCATGCCATCCTAAAGTCATGAAACTACAAAAATTCTTCCTACGGACTATTCGACTTCATTAATTTGCTTTGCAGGGGAAACTCACGAAGGAGTATGCGCTTAGTATTTAGTCGGTCATTTCTAGTTGATGAGAAAGTTAAAACAAACAAGTAGCAAACCATTGCTCATTTATTTAGGAACAACATTTATCAGATACAGCTGAGTAACGTTTAACCCAAACCTTAAATGTCATATATATGACACTGCTCGTAGCTGCATCATCTGGCAAGAGTACGCACTAACACCAATAACAAGAAAATGCACCATGACCTTCGTAAACTGTGCATTCTTCATGCCACTGTTGGGAGCAGACATCACACTCAATACAGTCTTCCGTGACAGACTCGTTTTAGTCTTCGCCACACCTTGGGCAGTTCAAAACATGAAGTTGGAATAATAGACAATTGTGAAGGTGATTCGATAAACCCTATGCCTGGCACTTAGATATGATTTGCACAATATCCATGTGGGTGTAGATCCCTCCTTGGATTGTGCCCTGGTTGTTGCTGAAGATGATGGAGCAGTTTAATCCAGATTAGCCACAGAGATTCTACGTTGTTCGTTACTGATATTTTGTCCCTCCTTGGTTTACTTTGTTTTCCTAACAATGCATTTTTGTACGTAGACTCAAACAGAATTCCGGATGTTTTTGCAGCTTGCTTTAGATGTTCGAAAACCTAAAATTGTGCAGTTCACAAAACGAAAAATCATAGTATCCTATGACTACAGCATCAATAACTCTCATTTTCAATCGGTCAGCTCACACAAATACCTCGGTGTAACACATTGTAAGGATACGGAATGGAAGCAGGACTGAATAAAACTCAAGACGCGTTCATACGATTTCTACACCTAGATAAGCGTTCGACAATGTAAAATGGTGCAAGATCGAAGTTGTGAAGAAAATAGCTCTAGGCAGAGACGGGTATATATTAGTACAAGACCCAAGAGGAAATAAGAGTGGAAGACCAAGAACGAAGTGCAAGGATTAAAAAGAGAGTAAGACTTTGATATAGTTATTCGCCTATACTGTTCAATGTTTGCATCAAAGAAGCAATGAAGAAAATAAGAGAGAGGTTCAAGATTCGCACTGAAATACGGGTTGAAAGGATACCAGTGACAATGTTTGCTGATAATATTATCGTTGTCAGTGAAAGTGAATTACTACAGGATCTGATGAATGAAATATACAATATAATGAGTGTAGAATTAGGGGTCAGAGTAAATCAAAGACAATAGTGATGAGATGAAGCATAAACGGGAAAAGCGAGAGTCTTAACATTGGTGATAACGAAGTAAGAAATGGAACCATCACATCGTGTCAGTCAAAGATAAAGGTGGTGGCGAACTGTAATTTATTGATAGAATTAAAGAGCAATATAATCAGTGCACAAAGATGATCTTTTTTGAACTATTGGTGCGACCCATACTCTAATATTGCTCCGTGGTGTGGGACCTGTCCCATATACGAGTAGCAGGGGATATTGAACTGTTCACAATAAAGTCAGCACAGGTTTGTTTGGTTCACAGGAGAATGTAACAGAGATGCTGAAGAAATTGGGAGATGCCTGAAGATACACATAAGCTATCCCGAGAAAGCTTACTTGCCAAATTTCTAGAACATACCGTAAATTTTGAATATACGAGGTGTGTTAAAAAAAAATTGGGAACGTTCGTAATTTCGCGCCAATGGCGTGTTGGGGCGAAATGCAGTTGACATCCCTGCACGCGCGTGTGCTTAATGTGTAACTGCGGGAAGTTTCACTGTTGTATGTCTGTTAGCTTATTGTTCAGTGCTGTATTGACTAGAACGTTGTGTCGCACAGTTGGCGAACTTCGAGAGGGTATAGTTAGAGGAGCAATGCGCCTGCAATAAATTTTGCGTGAAACTCAAGAAAACCGCCGCTCGGGGTAGCTGCGCAGTCTAGGGGCCTTGCCACGGTTCGTGTGGCTCCCCTCTGTCGGAGGTTAGAGTCCTCCCTCGGCGTGGGTGTGTGTAAGTGGTGCAAGCCTAGGGACTGATGACATCAGCAGTTGGTCCCATAGGAACATAAGAGCTAAACTCAAGAACACCTCTACAGAGACACCCCAAATGATGCAGGAAGCCTACGGTGATGAGTGCTTAAGCCGCACTCCGTGTTACGGATGGTTCACACGGTTTAAAAACGGCCGGACGGAAGCTAAAGACGACGCTCGTCCTCCGACTTCTGCCAGCAACGCTTGTGTCAGGAACGTCAACGATGCTGTGCGTGCTGAACGAAGACTGACTGTCCGAGAGATTGCAGAAGAATGTAACATTGCAGTTGGATCGTGAAATCCTAATACAGCATCTTGGAATGTATCGTGTTGCCGCCAAGTTCGTGCCACGGCTCACGAGTTAAGAGCAGAAAGACCTCCACCTCCCAATCTGAGAAGAGCCTTAGGATCACCCAAATGAGAACGAGATGTTCCTTAAGAAAATTATAACTGGTGATGAGACGTGGGTCTGCAGTTATGACGTTGACATGAAGGTTCAATCTTCACAATGTGTAGGGAAATGTTCTGAACGATCAACATATAAAATAGCTTGTCAGGTCAGCTTGGCCCTTGCAGACATTTATTTTCAAAGTTGAAAACCAAGTTGAGAGGACGAAGATTTGTAACGATAGACGCACGGTCCAGCGAAAGGTGAACCAAGTCTGCTCCCAGAAGTGGAAACGGTTTATCAGTCGTGGGGGTGATCATATACAAATATGTGAAGGTATGCGTAGAAAATTTTTGTGGACAAAGTTCCGGAATTTTTTAAACAGACCTCTTAGACGAAAGGTAATGAATACAGGCAAGTGGTCTGCAAATGTTCGTACGCTTGAGTTCGCTTCCATTCGCTGCTGTGGGAACTGGGCTTAATAATAATATTCCCTGTGTGAGATGTAATTGGCAAACTATGTAAACGCTGAGCTGTGCGCCGCTTACAGCCCACGCGAAATTATTCTCGGAGGGACACATCATTATCCCCTTCGTGCCTAAAGTTGCTTCGGCCAAACTCAAACTCAATTGCCAGGCCGATAGCTCGTTATCCTACTGCTCTGCAAGTAACACTTGGTCTGAAACCATCTGTACGGTTATGTAGGTTAAGACACTGCAGCCACTCAAAATGGTGGCTCCACGTTTGCGAGTAACTGACGAGAAAAGAAATTCTGAATTTTGTGTGACACTCCGTAGCATTAAGAAAGCTGAGTGACGTTAGTTGGTTGTGAGGTGTAATGGAAAGGATAATAGATCACATGTTGTGTTCGGATACCAAGATTTAAAAGCCTGAAGTCTTATATTTCAGAAGCAAGGAGCGTAACAATCAAGTGATTTATGAACAGTAAGTGCACACATTTTTGCTCGGTTGATTTTAATTGAGGTTGCAACGTGCAGATCAAGCAAGTACCGTACTGTAGAGTGGTTGAGCAAGAGAAGCGTTTGGAACAAGTGTTTATCCTTATTTTGGATAGTTAGCTTTCTTATCTGAGAAGTAATTGTGGCTAGCCCTTGAAATGCATCACGAATTCCTCCGTCATTCAGTCTAATATCACCTTCCCCCATACACAATACCCTCCACCTCTCATGATTTTAAAAATGAAAGTGTTCCTAGAAAAGTTGATGACTGTACAGTTTATTTATGTGCCAAAGTTAGTGATAATGTGGGGGAGGGGGAGGGAAGGCCACAGACCTCAGGGACGGGGGGGGGGGGGGGGACAGGGGGTACTGGCAAATGTCTGATGGCACTCAGGAGCAACGGCCTAAGAAAGGCTGGGAACCACTGTTCAACTGCCTGTGAATGTATACTGAACATAAATGTGGAAAACTGACACAACTCCCTTTTTGAATTTTTTTTAATTCGAGTTAACTAGTTTTGGAACCGTTTGAGGGACATCTGAAAATGTGGCGCACAGAATTCGCGTCTTTATTTCTTTAGATTGAATCTGGGTACTGGCTCTTTGACAATAAGACAGAGCACTCTTTAATGTATCGCCACGAGCGGCAGTTAAACGGCGACATGTATCGCGAAACCAAAACACCTACTTACCGTGGCAGCGTGAGCACTATTGCAGTTAATATCCATCTAGCAACTTGCGTTTTAGTTGTCTGTTGGCCACTGGTCAATCTCTTTCCATTGTAAATATAAATACGAATTGTCACCATATATCACAAGCATAACGTTTACCACAGATGTACCTTACAAAGATCTTCACTTAAAAATACAGCATACTTTGCTCGGAAACAATTTTTTTGATTTTTGTGCTTATAACACGACGGCGTGCTGAGAAGATAATGACTCGGTCTGTTTTATTTGAAGTCAGTAACATTCTACATCTTTACTATGGATATCTGCAGCCCTCTGCTTCGTACCGCGTTAGATAGCGGTGTGTGACGTGACTACGTTGGGAGTGAGAAAGAGCTCACAACACTAAAAGCACGAATTCGAAGACTTCGTCCGCATGTGGAGCACTCTCTCCTTGAGCACGGCAGTGCCAAACTACACACGATCGCTGCGGCATCTGCAGCAAGCCGACGTCCTTGGTTCACTGCCGTCGATCATCCTACACACAGTCTCGATTTTCGTCTATGTGCAAAACTAAGAAAACCTTCGAGCACTTCAATTATTTCAAGCGGTGCAAGCAGAGGTAAGGTTGTGGCTCTGTTAACATAGTCAAACAATATACTGTGACGGTGTCAACAAAATAGTATCTAGTTGGGGAAATTGTGCTGGTTCCGAGGGTGAGTGTGTTGAAAACTAAATTTATTGACGTGAAGAATACCGATGCAGAATGTTCATGAAGTTTGTTTTATTTAAAAATCTTTGTGACTTTTCACTCAAAACATGTCAACATTACTTTTCTGTACGTCCTCGTACAATGGATGTCTCAAAAAATACGTACATGGATCAAAATAAGTGTTAACATGAATGCTTTTAACAGCACTAGGTTCAAAAAATTTTAAATGTATGCCAATTGCAGATTAATTTTAATGGCAGCTAGCGCGATTATATGAGTGGACTATTAGATTTAATGCTGAGCATTTATCTAATTTTTAAACATTCTCTGCCTTGTCATTCTTCCTCTCTAAAGTGCCTCGTCTTCCAGTAACACTGTCGATCGATAGCATGATCTGTTGTCCGTCCATGGTTTTTCAGACCATTGATTCAGTGCTGAACCCAAACTGCTGGTCTGAGTTTTTATCCTGGATAATCCTGTGCGTCGTGTGTCACGTATGCCATTAATCTTTCAAAGAAATGGGACTTAACATCTGAGGTCGTCAGTCCCTTAGAACTTAGGTTTAAGTAGTTCTAACTAACCTAAGGACATCACACACACACACACACACACACACACACACACACACACACACACACACACACACACACACGCCCGTAGCGGTCGCGCGGTTCGAGACTGAAGTGCCTAGAACAGCTCGTCCACAATGGCCGGCCATTAATGTTTCATTGAATTATTAATTTCAACAAGTTTTATTTATTGTTGCGGAATTGCGCTACCAAAACAATCGAGTTTTGCTATGTGGATGCTGTTGAGAATTTCTGAATTTTCGTACCGCCATATTTTTGACTATATCTTTCGATGGTGTTGTTGTTGTCTTCAGTCCTGAGACTGGTGTGATGCAGCTCTCCATGCTACTCTATCCTGTGAAAGCTGCTTCATCTCCCAGTACCTACTGCAACCTACATCCTTCTGAATCTGCTTAGTGTATTCATCTCTTGGTCTCCCTCTACGATTTTTACCCTGCACGCTGCCCTCCAATGCTAAATTTGTGATCCCTTGATGCCTCCAAACATGTCCTACCAACCGATCCCTTCTTCTAGTCAAGTTGTGTCACAAACTTCTCTTCTCTCCAATCCTATTCAATACCTCCTCATTAGTTACGTGATCTACCCATCTAATCTTCAGCATTCTTCTGTAGCATCACATTTCGAAAGCTTCTATTCTCTTCTTGTCCGAACTAGTTATCGTCCATGTTTCACTTTCATACATGGCTACACTCCAAACAAATACTCGGAGAAACGACTTCCTGATACATAAATCTATATTCGATATTAACAAATTTCTCTTCTTCAGAAACGCTTTCCTTGCCATTGTCAGTCTACATTTTATATCCTCTCTACTTCGACCATCATCAGTTATTTTACTTCCTAAATAGCAAAACTCCTTTACTACTTTAAGTGTCTCATTTCCTAATCTAATCCCCTCAGCATCACCCGATTTAATTTGACTACATTCCATTATCCTCGTTTTGCTTTATTTGATGTTCATCTTATATCCTCTTTTCAAGACACTGTCCATTCCGTTCAACTGCTCTTCCAAGTCCTTTGCCGTCTCTGACAGAATTACTATTTCATCGGCGAACCTCAAAGTTTTTACTTCTTCTCCATGAATTTTAATACCTACTCCAAATTTTTCTTTTGTTTCCTCCACTGTTTGCTCAATATACAGATTGAATAACATCGGGAGAGGCTACAACCCTGTCTCACTCCTTTTCCAACCACTGCTTCCCTTTCATGCCCCTCGACTCTAATAATTGCCATCTGGTTTCTGTACAAATTGTAAATATCCTTTCGCTCCCTGTATTTTACCCCTCTGTCGATGGTATCCTTAATATTTTTCGATACGATCGCATTTCAAATGCTTAATACAGTCCATGACTCAGCTCCATAGAGTAGGACACCGAACATGTAACATCGAAGTAGTCGAGTGCGAATCCTAATGACTGCTCTGAAGGTTCTCAGCAGTCGCCGCGGACTAAATGACTGCAGGGGACTCGATGCATTGGCCATAAGTTTTCTAGTAATTCTGGAGATTTTCCTTTGGACTAAGTATGAAGTCGTTCCTTGTTGCTTAGATCGTGCAGGTTTCAGACCGATTGTGTTAGTATTGCTACACTACTAAATGTGTATCCACCACCATATCAGGGTATATAATGAAACGGCGGCCCTCTTTCGTCATGCCTTACAAGGAGATATCTCCAGCGGTAGGATCGACTTTTTGAACCATCTATACGGTTATGTAGGTTAAGCATCCAAGTATCGCACACTGCAGCCATTCATCCTGGTGAGTCGACGTTAGCGAGGAAGTGACGAGAAAAGAAATTCGGAATTTTGTGTGAGACTCGATAGTATGAAGAAAGCCGAATGACATAAGTTGGTTATGAGGATAATTGAAAGGATACTAGCTTCACATGCATGAGGTTGTGGGTTCGAATCTCACCAGAGAAATAAATCTATTTTAGGTCTTTATCGAAGTGACATTGATAATCATATTCCTTCAACTGATGTAAATATATATATATTTTTTTAGTTCCACTCCTGGGTCACGTGATTCAATAGTGATATGAACTTCTTCATTTGGTCTAGTTTTTCTTCTTATCATCCCTTCTCCACTGGAAATATTTGTTTGTGAACTTTTAATTATCTTCATGTATCAATTCCGATTTAATGTCTCCTGTTTTTATTACCCTGTATTTTCGTCTACGTTATTGTGTACATTACATCGATTTCTCACTTTGCTTGAATTTTATTTTACTTAGAAAACATTCTCTCATTTATGTCCTCATCTACACTATAATTTCCATAGTGCACAAAGATTTTATGTTATGTTTTAAATATTTGTATGTCGATTACCATGCAAAAAAGGCACGTCTCCCAAAGAGAAACGTTTTTCACATTAATGCACAGTGAATATAAATAGATTATTTCGTCTTTTGTTTTTTAATTAATTTATCGGAGTTTTGAAGTAATTCAATAGTCAACAGATAGGTATAATAAATTACACATTCACAAAAATTCCGATTGGAAGAAGAATGACATAAAGAAAAATTAAACTAATGGAAAAGTTCATACGGTGACTAAAACGATGTGACAAAAGAATAGAACGAAAGAAATTACATTTAAACCAATAAATAGAGTACAAATAAACATCAAAGTCATTTCGACAAAGATTTTAAAAAAATTTACTGCACCTGACGAGGCATGGTTAAGCTTCTATCGTAACCATTATGACACGTAACCAGACTGTGGAATACGACTTCCTTCACGCTATGTAGCACCAGGCAAAATTTTGAAATCTTTTCCGTCAGTTACTTTCAATCCGAGGGCCACCTGGATGCAGGGATCTTAAGTTGCACTACGGCTTATTTGGATTCAAAAAGTCGATCCCACCGCTGGGGGCTCTCCTTGTTAGTTTTAAAAGTAACAAACGGCACATTTTGAAATAACAGTAATATCGCAGTCCAGTAGCGCCGGACCCTGCAAACTTGAAAGACAACTCCAGCAAAGGCAAAGAAAATTTTACTGTAGCAAGTAAATTACTGTAGGCAACTGAACAACAACGAAATAATAACAATAATAGGTTCGCAGGAGAGCTTCTGTAAAGTTTGGAAGGTAGGAGACGAGGCACTGGTAAAGCTGTGAGGACAGGGCGTGAGTCGTGCTGGAGTGGCTCAGTTGGTAGAGCACTTGCCCGCGAAAGGCAAGGGTCCCGAGTTCGAGTCTCGGTGCGGCACCCATTTTCAATCTGCCAGGAAGTTTCAATAATAATAATAATAATAGATCCAGTCATATTAATATGACCAACTCCTATTTTCGAGGTCAACGTGTAATAACCCATAGACTCCAGGAGATAGCATTAGTAGGTGATGAATGGGGGTGGGGGGAGGAGGCTGGAAACAGTGAAGTCGTTGTCATAATGCATAAAAGGGGCGATTTATGTGACGTCCAACAGGGCATAATCGTTGGCTTTCTTCCCAAGGGTGGAAGCATTTCCGAAACGGCAAAATCTGTAATCTTTTCACATGCCACTGTATGTAAAGTAAACCGTGAGTGGCAAAATCTCGGTATTCTAATCCGGCTCCAAGGCAAGTGTGTTGGACTACGGGCAGTAGGCGACACAGGTGAACGATAGCTGCAGATGTGTGTGCTGGCGAGAAGACGTGCAACTTTTGTGCAGCTGACAGCCCAGGCGAACCGAGGGCTGCCACCAATGTTTCCTCAACAACTTATGGGCTTCCGCAGTGGGCACCTGGTCCCTGCACCCACGCTGACTGATCTTCATTGGCGTTGAAAGCTTGCATTTGCACGCCGGTACCACAACTGAAAGTCCACTGAGTGCTACAGGTGGCCTCTCCATATTCATCACATTTTGTGCTCCATCGGACAGATTGAAAGCAAACGCCCTGCAACCCTGAGGGAGTGTTATGGTGTGGGCAATGTTTTAGTGGCACTCCCTGGGTGATCTCGTTGTTCTGAAAGGCACAATGGATCAACCCTAGTACGCACCTATCCTTGGGGACCATATCCACCCCTAGATGCACGTGTAACATAGCTCGCAGTGTATGTGCGTGGTTCTGAAAGCTCTAGGATGAATTTACCGTACTGCCCTCACCACCAAATTTTCCGCCTTTAAACCCAATCGAGAATCTGAAAGGTCACCTCGATCGAGTAGTTTGTGCCACGGATCCTCAATCGATAGAATTCTATCGCAGCATGACAAGTATTGGTGTCGGAATGGCTTCTTATGACTGTCGTTACATCATTGACTCTATTCCTGTGCGTCTCGTGCTGCAGAAGGTGTTTATTCGGTATTTTAACACGTGGTCAGATTACTGCGACTGGACAGTGTAATAATACTAATAAATTTCGCGTATTTCAGCGCCCTCGTTTAAGTCTTTCAATTGGACGGCACTTTGAAGACATGCTTATCATTAACGTACTCCAGTTGTCCAACCGGGGAAAGGGAATCGGCAGTTTAACGTGGAATCCGCACCACATGTTGTTTCTACCGACTCCTCATATCATTGAGAGGTGAAGGCTGTATTAAAAGCAGACAGAAAAATTTATTTGTTCATCTGGGATTCGATCCCGAGATTCTCGATTTGCAGGCACGCGCTGTGCCGGTAGACCACCAGGTCCAACAGTTACGAGACGGTAATCGAACTGTATTGGCAGAGTATTTCGTCGTATTTTGCGTCACGTAAATGTGCTGTGGTGTAAGCCAAAGTACATTCACGCTAAGGGCATCAGTTCCGATCCCAGAAAAATGTGCAGCCAGAGCAGTATTGTAAGTAAAAATCAAACTCTTCCATTTTTCTTACCGAATTGCTATACATCTAGAAAACAAACCAAAATTGTGAAAACATTTCATACAAGATTACTGACAAATTTTTATGAGTAAAAATAAACGGGTATGGTAATATACATGGAGGTGAATGAAAAGTAGTGGCAGTTTGGCTATAATTCATGTCAGTCTTCTTTGACTAAAATACACTTGATCACATTTCCGTCTCGCGTCTCGATCACTTTCCACACCCACATGAAAGATGTCATACACTGTCAGTGCATCCATCTGTGATGATGTCTCGCTAGGACCGCCATATGGTGCCTTATCATTTGCTGTAAGACGTGCCACGAAATACTTCGTTCATTTGGGTGATCAGGCCATAATTGGGGGGACTCTACCGGATGAATACGGTGGATGTCCCAGTATGTCCCGCTGCCACGTATGCGGTGCTCCTGCACAGGGCTCGTCGTTTGGCGTCGTGTAAGTTGGTAGAAGGCAGCGCTGGAAGGAAAGATTGTTGCGCGCTCCGACCACGTGCCCTTCCAGTCTGCACCCAAGCACCTTTTTCGTGTTTCCCAAACATACTATTTAGGCACTCGAGCTAGCCTCTCCAACTCAGAGAGAGTACACACTGCAACTGACTCAAACACGACTTGTGCTGATGACTTTACTACTTCAGCCCACCATCTGTCAGCAACAGAAAGTGTGCGTACCGAATGACTCACATCCGTCATGTTATGGCATTGTGCTACCACTTTTTATCCAACACATGCAAAGACGCATGTGTGACTACTTGTTGTCTCCCATCTTGGTAGTGGCCTAATTATTGTGAGGTTTTGAAGTGCATTATCTATACGTGGTGTATCAAAAACAATCATCCGACCTGGGCCGTCTATATTTCTGGAACTAAGAAACATATACAATGAATACAATGAATTTTGTCCTTTGATGTACGAAAACTAAAAAAGTTATTTTCATCCTTTTCATTGGTGTTCAATATGCATCGTTGAGATGCACGGAACATGTCAATGCGGTGTTCAAATTGTACCAACACTGCAGCAAGCATGTCTGGAGTTACAGTTTCCACAGGTGCTGTTATGCGATGTCTCAGTTCATTTATTGCTGTTGGTAATGTAGGTACATAAAGAGTCTCTTACAAAACCATACATATATAATCACATATAGTCGGGTGCGGTGACCTTGGAGTCTAGTAGTCTAGGGGTGAGTGATTTAGTCCAGTGTGAACGATCCATCGTTCAGCAATCGTTTGATTTAGAAATTCCCACACTTCCAGATGCCACTGTCGCGGTGCCCCATCGCATTGGAAAATGAAGTCGTTCATGTGGGAAGAGAAAGTTTTCAGGCATATCGAGATATATGCTTACTGTAACAGTGTTTCCGGCAAAGAAATATGAATCATACACATTTTCCCTCTAAACTGTACAAAATACATTAAATTTAGGAGAGTCTATTTTATGTTGTACACCTTCATGTGGTTGTCCCGTACCTCATATTGTCACATTATGACAGTTCACTTCTCTGTGTAAATGGAGTGTTGCCTCGTCACTAAACACTGACTGTGGGAGAAAACGGCCATCCTCCACCTTGACAAGAGTGAAATTATGGAACTTCACACGATGTTATCGCCCTCACGAACAGCTCGCATTAGCTGAATTTAATATTGTTTGATGCATAAACGTCGACGCAGAGACGCCAGACGGACATCGGGGACGTGCTGAGCTCTCGAGCTGCACGGCGAACGGATTTCTGCGAACCCCTCGTGAAACTGTGGCGGATGCGTTTGACGTCTGTGTCAGGCATTCGGGGACGGCCCGGCGATTCGCCTTTCCGCAAACCTTCTCTTTCTCTTAATCGTTGATGCTATCATCTAATGCTCTGTGCTGTAGGAGGATCATCATCGTACCTTGTACGAAAGTCACGTCGAACACTTATTACTGCCCAAACTGCGCAAAGTGCAGAACACAAAACGCTTCCTGTCGCCGCGACACCATTTTTACTAGGACTGAAATGGTCGGACAGTGCTGCTGCCAAGCGGTAACCGTGTAAAGCCGTAGGGTTTGCTCTTTCCAGCAGTACGCTATTCACGTACATATGTCGAATAACATAATAGTTACTTTTTTTAAAAAAATCGGTTGATCCTTTTTGATACACCCTGCATATTTACACTCTAAACAGTACCACCAATAAATTATCCCAGAGTGAAGGAAACTGTTAGATGTGATGTACGTGTAAAGGCAAACAAATGATAACAATTGCTGTTAAATTGGGTGACTCATTCAGGAGAAAGTCATAACGCGTTGGTCCACCTCTGGCCCTTAAGGAAGCAGCTATTCGACTTGATTTTCATTGATAAAGTTGGTGGATGTCCTCCTGACGGATGTCGTACCATATTCAGTTCAATTGATTTGTTACATCGTCAAAATCTCGACCTGGTTGCAAGGAGAATCCCATATAGCTCCAAAATTGGGGAGAGAGGTGGAGATCTTGTTGGCCAGTGTACTGTCACGTACGTACACACAGATGAAACTCTCAACATGTGTGATGCATAAAATATCGTCTACACTGAAAGCGTTCCCAGCAGAGGTTAACCCCTCGTAATGGCAAAAGGTGGTCATACCGCATATTGAAGTCCACTACCAGGTGTCTGGATACTTTTGATCGGATAGTGTATTTCAGAATGTTAGCAGTGGCCAGAATTTGGGACATTCGGCTTTGAGCTTAAAGCTGGTGCGAGGCTGTTCAAGATACCTCTAAAAATAGAGACATCTGGCAGCATTAGAGTGAAATGTCCATCAAAGAAGCTGTGTTGCGCTCTCTACCTACAGTTGTTCTCGTGGGCGTCAGAGCCCCCGTACGCAAGAGGCCCCCTGGGTTTTATACTGCGGACACGGTAGTCGCGCCTTGTGAGCTCTCAGAAATTATGAAATGTATTCGAAATTTCTATTATGGTGGAACAACAACTGTACAATATACCGGAAACATGCACGATGTTCCGAAATTTCCGTTACAAACTCCTAGTGTAGATGGGGAATGAGTACACAATACTCGTATTCTGAATTGGAACCCATCTCCTGTAACGCACCGTTTCCTCGCTACAGCCGTCGGAAAACATGTTAGTAACGCGACCACTTGTACAAGTAAGTCATTAGCTGTGACCCAGTACATCGATAGTTCCACAATTCCACTCACTGAAAGGAAACTTGATAAGTGTAGATGGGGAATGAGTACACAATACTCGTATTCTGAATTGGAACCCATCTCCTGTAACTCACCGTTTCCTCGCTACAGCCGTCGGAAAACATGTTAGTAACGCGACCACTTGTACAAGTAAGTCATTAGCTGTGACCCAGTACATCGATAGTTCCACAATTCCACTCACTGAAAGGAAACTTGATAAGTTTTCAGAAACACTCTTCTTTACAATACGGCCTTTTGAAACTTAGGTGCGCTGCGTCTCTTTGTAGCACTGCAGTCACCCCTGCTGACGGTGAACGCACCATTATCTCAAAGTCGTTGCGCAGTTGTGGCGAAAAGCGTATGCCGTGAAGTTGGACGCTGCTGAGAACGAGCTTGATAAAGGCGACGAACTTCGCCATACAGTAGGATCATATCGGTGTATTCGGCAAAAGTGCACTCCGCAATATTTCTCTAATACTGAGAGACACTTGAGTGACGCACGAACCTTGTCAGAGTGGCAGGGCTGACGGTGAATGACATCCGAAGTAAGCATCTTCCCCCACCCCTTCCGCCATCCCACGATGGCTACCCTGTTGCATACCCACCTAGCAAACATGTATTCAAACGGCTGTAGCACGGAAAGTATACGTTTCAGTACGGGGGTTCAAATTAAAAATGTGGTCGCTTAGTTCTCTCTAAAAGTGCTAGAATTTCGGAAAACTCTGTATCTGTCCAGTAAACCGTACAGCTGGTGTCGTACCACATTCGAAATATCCGATTATATTTCAGGATTTGGGTGTTATGGCATTTTGCAGAAACATTACTGAATTTTGCTGTATATTGTTATCATTAAAGTGAACTACCGTTTCTGTCTCCATACCATAAATCATAAGTACCATTTATATCGTTTCAAGCACTATTCAGCTGCTAGGTTTTAGGAAAAAATAATTGTATCATTCTCAAAATATCGGACAGAAGCGATATAGTTCCTACAAAGAACGCTAGCGAAGATGAACAAGTGCTCATGGTTCCTGATGTATGCATTTAACAGCCTATGTGTACTGCACATTGTTTTCTTCTCTCGTTCCGTACCACCACACCTGAAAGTTTCCTGTCCTACATCTTAGCAACAACGATAACGGTACATACTGAGGTAACAGAAAGGTTCTCTGTTATAATTTTCCGGTACAAGGACATAATCTCAAATTTATGCATTTTTCCATCTGCATCATCTTAGAAAGGTTGTAACATCTTCGTGGGATCCCTCTATTTTTGTAGGCACCGGTATCTATAACTTTGACGCTCTGTAGCGTCGCTGGATGACGTTTTCAGAAGTAGATTCCTATGTAAAACTTCATCAGTTACGTCCCCTGAACAGCCCTGAGTAGTGTTAAGCATGATTTGTGAAACACCCTGTATAAAGAATGAATAACATCAGGGAATGGACTAGAATCCTGTCTCACTCACTTGTCACGTATTTCCTTTCTTTCATGTCCTTCAACTCGTACAGCTGCTGTCTCGTTTCTGGTGGAGTTCTAAGTAATGCTTCGCTCGCTATATTTTATTCCTGGTTCCATCTTAAATTCAAACTGTATATTCTGGTCAACATCGTCAAAAGTTTTTTCTGTATCGAAAGATGTTATAAATATAGGTGCTGTTCCCTCCAAATTGATTTTCCTCTAAATCAGCTTCTGTAAGGTGCTCCATTCCTCTGCAAATAGTTTGTATCAGTATTTTCAGCTAGGAGTTATCATAGTGGTGGTTTGAAAATATTCGCACTGACCACGAGTTGCCTTATTTGGTATTGGTGCTATTACGCTTCTCGTTTAGTGTGAGGATTTAGCGGGTATTTCAGCCGGCGTACTCGTTCAGGAATGAAGCAGCAAATCCCGGCAGAGTGAGTCGTCGCCAGGTCCGCTAGAGCCCACTGGTAGCCAAGCCCTGCGCTACAGACAACTGACTGTGTGAGGGACCAGTAGCGACACCTAGCAGCGATGTGGTGAAAAGGAAATAGTATTGCTAAAAGTTTTATCCACGCCTTTTAGCAGTTAGAATGGAGATATGGCACGGAATTTAATAGAAAAAGAAAACAGCTATAGTAGCAGTCTCTCTCTCGCAATGCAACAATAGTACAACAACAATAGACCAACTGAATCTGTAGAGGTAGTAATAAAATTTATTTTCTGACCTGCAAGATACTTTCATATAAAGCTGAGCCTGAGAGGATGTCAGCTAACTACCGTCAGAAATATAATATGAAACATGTAGACCTGTCAGAAAAATCGTCAAGAAATTCGTTTTTTAAATGTTAAATGTTATCTGTTTAATTTAACATTCAGCTCACATAAAACCAGGATAATTATCCTCTTTCATACAAAGAAAGAGAGTACCTCATTAGTGACCTGTGTCATATCATAATCTCATTTTGACTCTTGAATAATTAAAAAAAATTGATATAATATTTTGCATTTCTTTTGACATTGAAAGAATTTATCCTGTTCCTGCACTGAGAATGTACTAAGTAAATATCTAATATATGTATCAGTATTATAGCCAAATTTATTTTTCTAATTACTGATTATTAAATACCAAAACAGCTTCCAATTTCTTGTAGTTATCTTAGCAGCATTTAGAACAAAAACGAAAATAAAACGTATTAGTTTTTTTAGTAAGGATATTATTTCATTGTTGTAATCCTACAAATGTTCATGATACTATGCTGTTTCTTTTGACAGTGAGATATAATATGTAGAAAGTACCTGGAAAATATATGCAGATGCGGTCTGGTGAAGAAAGTGTGCGTATTAAAATTTAAAATAAGTGATTGCAGCAGCATAATGAGGTATATTTTGTAGTGTGGGAGTGAGCTCCACGTGGGATCCGAAGCACGGACCCCACGGGGGTGCCCGGCATGCGCCACATGCCAGGGCAGAGGTGGAGGCTAGTGTTCGGAAGTCTGAAAATTCCAGCGCCGGCCGGGGATTGAACCCCGGCCCGGCTGGGGCGAATAGCCCCAGCCGAGGCGCTGGAACGTTCCAGACCCCCTTACCACTAGACCACCGGGGACCCCGGCCGTTTCCTGCTCCATAGTCCAGCTAGTGGTCTTAGAGCACTTCCTGTTGTCTGGTAGTCCTGTCACACTTCCTGTTGTCTGGTAGTCCTGTCACACTTCCTGTTGTCGGCTGTGTTTACATCTGACGCTGAGTGGCATAGTGTAGCCGGCAACATTAGAACGCTGTGAGGGGGAAGTGTTTACCTCCGACTAGTAGCTGTCCCCCCTACCCAGGTGAAGTAGCTTTACAGTTACCAAAGACATTTGAAATCAGCCTTTGCGACTGTATGCAGTCGACGGTTGTTAATCGTTTGTTTCAACCTGTTCCCAAATGCCTCGAGAAAACCGAAGCAACTTCTTCACTAATCGAGGCGACTGTCATATCAAAACGACCCGCAGACATTCTATAATTAAAAGTCAACCCCTAGCTTACACCAGATAATTCTGTCTGTTTCATCAGTTGTTTTAACAGTGCACGAAATACCACAGCATATTATTAATCCGTTGCAAATAAATATCTGTGTGTGCAGTTCAGGTCTGCGCCGTAGATTTTTCGTGAAAACGTCGGGATAAAATCGTAACATGTGTTTCATATTAATATGAAATTAAGTTATCAATATCTTTATTACAGTGGTCACACTCACAATTTTGGACTTTTCAGTGGCTGGGGTACGATATAGCCTTTGAGTACGTTATCGCGTTGCGCAATTTCTTCCTTTTTTTCCGACTCTGAGGGAGCTGTCGCCTTCTCTCAGCGCTGCCCTTTTTAGGCTTTTCTCGCGTTTTCTGTAATTTAGAGCATATTTACAAGTCCTGAGACGAACTCTCCCTTTGTGTCGTAGGTTTAAACTCAATATAGATTTTCGTTTATATTCCGGCGAATATTTTTATTTTCTGTTACTCCTAGCGGCGCTCCCTAAGCTGTTCATCGCAATGACTCACGAATGAGAATCCTAGCTTACAGCTACACCAGTTTACAACTTTACACAAAGATGATTCCTAACAATGACCCGCATATGCCAACACAGGCAATAAGCGACAACCACGTGGACTTAACCTTTGTTTGCGCACTGTCGGTCTCGTAATTAATAGTGATTCAAATCTGACGCCATGTTGTCATATAAGAAACTCCGACCAAGGAGAAACTAGACGTTTTCACGTCAGAATACCTTCCAGGAAGTTTTCGACTTTCGTAAAGCAGAAACGAGTTTCGACGCTGTGGAATGCTTCGAGAAGTAGTAGGTGACGAATTGTTTCGGGATTCCACTATCCATGCTGCAAACGATCATCGAGCAGAAAGATAATGTTGCTGATAATTGTTAAAAGGCGGGAGCAAGCAGACCGGCGAGGCGAGTTCCCGCCTCTTGCTGAAAGCTTATGGAATTGGCTTACTCAGTGCAGGGTAGCAAGGGTATTTGTCGGAGGTTATAGCTTAACGGAACGCTAAATCATTAACGGTTAGTCTGGGAACCGAAGTCACAGATACAAATAAGAAGTGACACGCTAAATCCAAAGACATAAGGTGGTTTATAAGAAATTTAGTTCACAAAATGCATCCATTCGTAACAGTTTGTTCAGTATTGAAAAAATGAATGAAGCTGAATTTATGTATTTTTGAAGATTTGTGCGTGCCTTCCGTTTCAAATACAAAAGGACATAACATGTAAGAAAACTGGGAATACAATAGAAAAAAAGTCGAAATTTTATTTAGATTTTTCCTGATTCCATCTGGAATAAAGGAGAGTTAAATAGAATTAATTGTTCTAACTTTTTCTTACATCCTTCGAATTGTGCAGACTCGATTGTAACTGGCCCTTGGGCTTCGAATTTTCTAGAGTCTGCATTAATGTCTGGAAAGTAAAAATAAATCTCCTCGTGCTACTATCCACTTTTCAGCGGATGCTGATTTGGTTGTCCTTCTTAGTATATCAATATGATTCTAGAGTCGTAATCCACGTACGCAACGCTGTTACGGTATAAACGTACGTTTATTTTTACCAAAGTTGCGTAAGAATGCGCTTTTGCTATGCATCCCCACTCCTTAAATCCGCCATCAGGAAAAAGAAAGTGAATACCCTTTCCTTTGTTTTTCACCCTTCATCGATGACAAGTGATAATGACTTGGCAGCAGAGACCTGTTTAGCTTGAGTGAGTGCTTAAACGAAAGGCATGGACGAATAAAAATACAAAACAGATATATACGTAACGTCACGTAACCATGAAGAAAAGCAGACTTGGTTTATTTTACGATATCAGTTAATTCTTTTAAAACATCGTAAGTAGAATTACCAATTTCGGTCGCTTTCTACATCTAGGAACGTTCTTTATAATAGATAAGTCTCTGATATTCACTTACAGCATTGTTGTGTCTTTTCCCCTTGCATTTGTGAATTGTCTTCTCAGACTGCAGATTTCTGAGCAGCACTGGTGCCATTAGCCTAAATTTATGTTGGTCTACAGCGCTGAGGTTGATCCCTCACCTGTGGTCGACTGAGAGATCATTCCAAAGCCTGACAGGCAGCGAACGACTTTGCGAGGGGCCGATCGTAGGGCCTCCAGAGGAAGCTTCTTGGAACGCAATTTCTGGGCGTTCACAGAAGGTGAGTTTGCTGGTAGTTCGGAACTCCAATAATAGGCGAGTAATTGGGCCCCCTTAATAACATGGCTGCCAAGGAGGGGAAGGACGGCAGTGTGCACAAGGTGGGGGAGTCATTCCTGATTTGTAAAGAGTGTTCCGGATGCCATGAAGAGTACAGGGCGCAGCCAACAGCATGTGGTGGCCCCAGTCGGTGCCAATGGCGTGTGTCGCTTTGGATTG
Source organism: Schistocerca gregaria (assembly GCF_023897955.1). Taxonomy (NCBI): domain Eukaryota; kingdom Metazoa; phylum Arthropoda; class Insecta; order Orthoptera; family Acrididae; genus Schistocerca; species Schistocerca gregaria. The sequence continues at coordinate 10,611,300 of NW_026061759.1, forward strand.
GTTTTGTTTAGCGGATATGGTTAAGCGAGTTTAAGGCGGAGCTCACAATCTGCACCATCATCGACAGAACTGACTGTGGTCCTTCGGTGCAGAGCCAAATGAAAGGTATGAACCATAGGCTCGGGTGGTTATCTTACTGTGTAGGCCTCAGAGTCCTTGACTTGTGCCATAGGGTAGTGGGTTTCTGGATTCCGCTTAATAGGTCAGGAGTCCACTACACGGGTAGTGGGGGCGGCTGGGGTGCATTTTTAGGTTAGAGGGTCTCAGGAAAACATAGAAATGGCGTCTGTCTAAAAGGGGGCAGGTAACACACAGTAAGGTGGTTGTAGAAACGATTGGTGTTGTAAATTATCGTAGCTGTGTTGGGAAAGAACCTGAGCTCCAGGCCCTAATAGAAAGCACTAAAGCTCAAACAGTTATAGGTACGGAAACCTGGCTAAAGCCGGAAATATGTTAAGCCGAAATTTTTTCAAACGACCTAACAACGTTCAGAAGGGATAGATTAAACATAGTTGGTGCTGGAGTATTTATTGCTGTCAGAAGTAGTTTACCTTGTAGTGAAACTGAAGTAGATAGTTCCTGCGAAATAGTTGGGTAGAGGCTGTACTTGTCAATCGGACTAAATTGGATCGTTTTACCGACCCCCGAGTGAGAGGATATAGTTGCTGAACAGTTCAAAGAAAACGTGAGTCTCATTTCAAATGGTACCCCACTCACACAATTATAGTCGGTGGTGATTTCAATGTATCCTCGATATGCTGGAAAATTTACACGTTTAAAGCCGGCGGCAGGCTTAAAACGTCACCTGAAATAGTACTGAATGCTTTCTAAAAAAAGTATTTTCAACTATTAGTTCGTGAGCCCACTCGAAGCATAAATGGTTACGAAAGCGTACTTGACCTCATAGCAGCAAATATTCCTGGATGAATAGGTAGTATCATGACGAATACAGGGATTAGCGACCACAAGTCAGTTGCCTGTACACTGAATACTGTAACACCTACAACCATCAAAAAGAAACTTAAAGTACATCTGTTTAAAAAAAGCTGACAATGCTCTTAACGATTTTTAAGGAAACAGCCTCCACTCCTTCCGATCTGATCATGTAAGCGTAGAAAAGATGTGGAATGATTTCAGAGAAATAGTATCGATTGCAATTGAGAGATATATATACCACATCAATTAATAAGTGATGGTACTGATCCCCCATGGACAAAACGGGTGAAATCGCTGTTGCAGAAGTAACGAAAAAGCATGCCAAATCTAAAAGAATCCAAAATCCGCAAGACTGGCAATGTTTTGCAGAAGTTCTAAATATAGCGGTTACTACAGTGCGAGATGCTCTTGATAATTTCCGCAACAAAACTCTGTTTCGAAATCTGGCGAAAAACCCAGAGATTCTGTTCATGCATAGAGTACACCAGTGTCAAGACGCAATCAGTACCTTCACTGCGCGAAAGTAACGGTGGAGTCACTGATGACAGTGTCACTAAAGTAGAGTTAAGAAACGTGGTTTTCCGAAACTCCTTCAGCAAAGAATACGAAGTAAGCATTCCCGAAGCCCAGTCAACAGAAAGTGCCAAAATGAGAAGCATATATCCTCGGTGTAGCAAAGCACCTTAAATCACTTATTAAAGGCAAGGTTTCCGTTCCAGATTGTATACCAGTCAAGTTCCTCTGAGTGTGCTGATACAATAGCTCCATGTTTAGTAATTATATACAACCACTCACAGAAAGATCCGTACCTAAAGACTGAAAAATTGCTCAGGTGACACCAATTTCTTAAAGTACTGCCTTTTGTGATGTTTAACAATATTGTTGGCAAGCGTACTTGTTATACAAATGGGCACGGCATAGGCTTACGGTCGTAAAATATATTTCAGCGTTAAACTGGAAATAGTTGTAGGATTTAATTTCTTGTACATTAGGTTTTTGTGTTGGAGAAGATTCTCATCAGTAATTTTAATAGTCTCAAAAATGTGAATGTTAGCAAGTAAATTAACTACGTTAAGGGATATGAAATTACCATCATCAGGAATGGAAAAGTTTTTAATTTTAGCTGTTAGTTAAAGGGAATTTTTAACAGTGTAGTTTTCTTCAAAGACATAATACTCTTTAAATGGTGTATGAGATTTTTTGCCGATTTCATAGAAGCGCCGTCTGTATAGTTAACACTGTGGACAGGAAGCGAAGGCGGCGTGCAGTCGGAGGCGATACTGGGTTCGTAGCGGTGGGCACCAATTGTCGGCTACGACGGGACTGCCCGGGAGGCACACTCACACTCACATTCGAGTGGCCGCACGTGACACGGTGGATGCAGCAGAAGGTCCATAGCAGCAGTGACCCTGTCGCGGATGCGTGCACCACCTGTTCTAGTGTCTCGTGTACACGAAGGACCTCTGCGGACCGAGCTGCAACTTTCTTAGCTCGCTGGACTGTGCAGTTACTGATTTACAGGGGCTATGCTCTATGCAGCCTGCCTGGCAGAGGTGTGTTGCAGGGTGGCATCAGAGCCTGACGGCTTCCGCGACTGGACAAATGAACTGGCGATAAAAAAAAAATATCATAGCAACAAACGAACAAAAAGTCATGTAGAGTAATGAAATTTCGGGAATACGTCTGTCTATGTAGGATATTTAAGTAATTAACATTGCAGCATCACAGGGCAACGTAAGCGCGAAATAAGCCGTTGCAAAAGTGACATGCTGGTAAGTTAATAACAGATGTAACGATCAGAATGTTGAATGCAGGCATTCAAACGGGCACGCATTGTGTTGTAATGGTTTGCGATGTCAGTTTTGTGTCGCAAATGCCGGTGGTTTGGGGGTCAGTGAAATGCATGCTACTGGGCGCCTTGGCTCGGGGCTGTCCCTGAAGTAATCGATTTTTATTTCGTTATGTCGTCGACTGCTGTTCGAATTGCTACTGCAGAAGAAATGTGATGTGCCAGAGACGTACGCCAGACACGACTGCCTTCCCTCTTGGTAGCGCCACGTGACCGGTTGGAGCTCGAGCTTTTTGCAATGTAACGTCCACTGTTCAAAGTGCCGCCAATGCGGACAAGAGGTGACCGAGACGTGTAACCAATGGCTCCCCATACCGTCACGCGGGGTGATACAGCAGTATGGCGATGACGAATACACACTTTCGTGATGTTGTAAACAGAACCTGCATTCATCCGAAAAAAATAGCGTTTTGCCATTCGTGCACCCAGGTTCGTCGTTGAGTACACCATCGCAGGCGCTCTTGTCTGTGATGCAGCGTCAAGAGTAACAGAGCTCATAGTCCATGCTGCTGCAAACGTCGTCAAACTGTTCGTGCAGATGGTTGTTGTTTTGGAAACGTCCCCACCTGTTGACTCAGGGATCGAGACGTGGCTGCACGGTCCGTTACAGCCATGCGGATAAGATGCCTGTCACCTAGACTGCTAGTGATACGAGGTCGTTGGCATCCTGCACGGCATTCCATATTCTGCTAACAGTCATTGGATCTCGACCAATGCGAGCAGCAATGTCGCGCTCCGATAAATCGCAATCGCGATAGGCTAGAATCCGACATTTATCAAAGTCGGAAACGTGATGGCACGCATTTCTCCTCCTTACACGAGGCATGACAACAACGTTTCACCAGACAACGCCGGTCAACTGCTGTTTGTGTATGAGAAATCGGTTGAAAACTTTCCTCGTGCCAGCACGTTGTAGGTGTCGCCAGCGGCGCCAGTGTTGTGTGAATGCTCTGGAAAGCTAATTATTTGCTTATCACAGCATCTTCTTCCTGTCGGTTATATTTCGCGCATGTAGCAGGTCATCTTCGTAGTTTAGCAATCTTAATGGCCAGTAGTGTACATAGGAGTCACTTTTATCCAGTCATTTGGGACTTTGCGTTATGCGAGAGATTCACGATAAATGTAATCTAAGTAAGGGGCCAATGCCGTAGAGTACTGTTTGTGAAACCGAATCGGTATTCGGAAAGGACCTGGCGACTTATTTGCTACCAAATGTTCCAGCTGCTTCTCTAGGCTAGGAATGTCCATTACCGTGCTGTCGACACGAGAGTTTAACGACTGCGTGTATCTACGATTCTGCTGCGTGAAATATTCCTAAAACATGAAATTTAAAACTTGAGCATTCCTTTTGTTGTTTTTTACTAGCACACCAGGCTGAAGCTTCGCTCCCCACTCAGCGGTTTTACGCAGGACCAGAATAGTCTCGCGATCTCTTCAAGATAATTTGTTGAGGTATGACGGTGGCAGCTTTATGCTCGAGCATCGATCTTTCCACAGAAGCACGAATCTCTACTAACCTTGAATTGTTGTTAGCGTGCTCTCTGTTGAACTGAGAGTGCAACAGTCTCTGCTTCATCATCATTTTCCGCAATGTATCTTCTCCATCCTTCATTCGCTTACTAGGCACATAGTTTTCCACAGCACGATTTAGAATATGTTTAAACTTGGCTTATAATTACTCTACACCCATCATACTGGAACTAAATAATGTCCATTCACTGTTTGAGATTCTAACAACCGCTTTTCTGCTCAACTACTCTCCTAGCTTTCTTGATTGATTTAATAACTTAAGTAACCATCGTCGCTACGGCGACGTCATTATCACTAACGCCTGTCTCTGTAGTGACACCCTCGGTGAGTCCAGGCATCTTTGTAGCTACATGCTCTAAAATACTTACATCAAAAAAAGTTTAGCATCACTTCCATTGGTTCTGGAAACTATTCCAATTTTTTGTACAGAGATCGATATAAACATCGTTTCCGCCCTTTTTATTGCTCATAAAAATGGCACATGGCATGTTGTACCACCGTATAGCGAGACCTTCAGAGTCGGTTGCCCAGATTGGTGTACACACCGGAACCTGTAATACCCACTACCACGTCCTCTTGAATTAATGCACGCCTGTATTCGTCGTGGAATACTATCCACAAGTTCATCAAGGCAGATTGTCCCATTCCTAAAGCTGATTCGGCGTAGATCACTCAGTGTGGTTGGAGGGTCACGTCGGCCATAAACAGCCCTCTTCATTCTGTCCCAGGTATGTTCGATAGGGTACATGTCTGGAGAAAAATGGTTCAAATGGCTCTGAGCACTATGAACATTGACTTACGAGGTCATGAGTCGCCTAGAACTTAGAACTAATTAAACCTAACTAGCCTAAGGACATCACACACATCCATGCCCATGGCAGCATTCGAACCTGAGACCGTAGCTGTCGCCCTGCTCCAGACTGTAGCGCCTAGAACCGCTCTGCCACTCCGGCCGGCACATGTCTGGAGAATATGCTGGCCACACTAGTCGGGCGATGTCGTTATCCTGAAGGAAGTCAGCCACAAGATGTGCACGATGGGGCCGCGAATTGTCGTCCATGAAGACGAATGCCTTGGCAATATACTGTATACTGCCGATCTCGTTGCACTAAAAACGAAATTAAAAAAGCGGTCGGAGGATGGCATTCACGTATTGTACAGCCGTTGCGGCGCCTTCCATGACCACGAGAGAGTACATCGGTCCCACATAATGGCACCCCAAAACAGCAGGGAACCTCTATGTTGCTGCACTCGCTCGACAGTGTATTTAAAGCTTTCAGCCTGACCGGGTTGCCTCCAAGCACGTCTCCGACGATTGTCTGGTTGAAGGTATATATGAGACTCATCGGTGCAGAGAACGTGATGCCAATGCTGAGAGGTCCATCCGGCATGTTGTTGGGCCCATCGGTACCGCGCTGCACTGTGTCGTAGTTGCGAAGATGGATCTCGCCACGGACGTCGGGAGTGAAGACGTGCATCGTGCAGGTTACTGTGCACTGTTTGAGTCTTAACACGACGTCCTGTGGCTGCACGAAAGGCATTATTCAACATGTTGGCTTTGCTGTCGGGGTACCTCCGAGCCATAATCCGCAGGCAGCGGTCATCGATTGCCGTAGTCGCCCCCGGGCATCCTGAGCGAGACATGTCATCGACATCGCTTTCGTTTACTCCGACTCGCCTTGACACTTCACTTGTTGAGAGCCCTTCCTGGCACAAACGAACAATGCGGACCGCTGTATTGACGGTGTAGGCACGGTTGAACTACAGACAACACGAGCCGTGTACCTCCTTCGTGGTGGAATGACTGGAACGGATCGGCTGTCGGACCCCGTCTGTCTAATAGGCGCTGCTCATACACGGTTGCTCACATCTGTGGTCGGGCTTAGTGACATCTTTAAAAAGTCAAAGGGACTGTGTATCTGATACGATATCCACAGCCAAAGTTTATCTTCCCGAGTTCTGGTAACCGGGGTCACGCAATTTTTTTTTTTATGTGTGTATTTCCATTGTATGTGCTCTCTCGAACTAGGTGCTCAAGACAGTTTTCGAAAAAACATGTTCAACAGTACTCTGCAAGGCTACTTATGTGGAAACCTTGTAATGAATCCATCGGTGTCCTTGTCTATGCTCGGAACTAATACTGCACGATTTGGGTACTTCCGCACTACTGGGCGTAGACTTTCTTTGAATAACTCTGTCTCGACGGAATCGGGAGGCCGTTAATAACATCCAACAGTTACCTTCTTTTCACCTAAACCTGTTGTGCGTTACCAGATAACTTCACAGCCACACTGAAATCCGACTTGAGTAGAAACAACATTTTTGTCACCCTCGGTAAACGCTTCCCCATCAGTGGCGTTTAACATGTCTTTTCGTTACACGTTCCACGAATCGCTAAACATTTCAGAGCTTTATACTTGGAGTTTCAGACAGCTCTCGGTCCCGAGAATAATTTGTGTGTGACGAATTTCAGAGAGGGCAGTAAAGGCGAAATATTAGGAATATGCGATGTCTGTTCTTTGTGACATGTTTGAATAAACGGACCGCACGCTTTCATATAACTGATTCGCCTCTACGAGCAATGAATCAGGTAGCAGCGGACCCCGGGTTCGAGTTCCAGGGTTGCATACATTTTTTCTCATTGCCGCTGATTCCGCGCAAGGTCTCAGTGCAGCTTACCTTAATAGTTCCTTCCGTTTCCTTTCTCCTCGCTTCAGTCTACATGAAAAGGCAAAATAGCCGGCGGCGAAGATGAGCCGGAAGACACAGATGACCTCCTTATACAGGTTGCACGAGAAATATTAGGCATTGACATAGGTAAGGTAGACACTGGGTGGTACGTGGATTATAAGGTGCTTCGAAATCTCATCCAATAATTGTCAAATTTGTCTCACACCGAAAAAGGACGCAGATCTTCAGCCACGAGAAAAAATAGTTAGCAAGGGCAGGGCTTACTATAAGACAAGATCTTACACTCCTATAAATTGAAATAAGAACACCGTGAATTCATTGTCCCAGGAAGGGGAAACTTTATTGACACATTCCTGGGCTCAGATACATCACATGATCACACTGACAGAATCACAGGCACCAGAGCATGCACAATGTCGGCACTAGTACAGTGTATATCCACCTTTCGCAGCAATGCAGGCTGCTATTCTCCCATGGAGACGATCGTAGAGATGCTGGATGTAGTCCTGTGGAACGGCTTGCCATGCCATTTCCACCTGGCGCCTCAGTTGGACCAGCTGGACGTGCAGACTGCGTGAGACGACGCTTCATCCAGTCCCAAACATGCTCAATGGGGGACAGATCCAGAGATCTTGCTGGCCAGGGTACTTGATTTACACCTTCTAGAGCACGTTGGGTGGCACGGGATACATGCGGACGTGCATTGTCCTGTTGGAACAGCAAGTTCCCTTGCCGGTCTAGGAATGGTAGAACGATGGGTTCGATGACGGTTTGGATGTACCATGCACTAGTCAGTGTCCCCTCGACGATCACCAGAGGTGTACGGCGAGTGTAGGAGATCGCTCCCCACACCATGATGCTGGGTGTTGGCCCTGTGTGCCTCGGTCGTATGCAGACCTGATTATGGCGCTCACCTGCACGGCGCCAAACACGCATACGACCATCATTGGCACCAAGGCAGAAGCGACTCTCATCGCTGAAGACGACACGTCTCCATTCGTCCCTCCATTCACGCCTGTCGCGACACCACTGGAGGCGGGCTGCACGATGTTGGGGCGTGAGCGGAAGACGGCCTAACGGTGTGCGGGACCGTAGCCCAGCTTCATGGAGACGGTTGCGAATGGTCCTCGCCGATACCCCAGGAGCAACAGTGTCCCTAATTTGCTGGGAAGTGGCGGTGCGGTCCCCTACGGCACTACGTAGGATCCTACGGTCTTGGAGTGCATCCGTGCGTCGCTGCGGTCCGGTCCCAGGTCGACGGGCACGTGCTCCTTCCGCCGACCACATCGATGTACTGTGGAGAACTCACGCCCCACGTGTTGAGCAATTTGGCGGTACGTCCACCCAGCCTCCCACATGCCCACTACACGCCCTCGCTCAAAGTCCGTCAACTGCACATACGGTTCACGTCCACGCTATCGCGGCATGCTACCAGTGTTAAAGACTGCGATGGAGCTCCGTATCCCACGGCAAACTGACTGACACTGAAGGCGGCGGTGCACAAATGCTGCGCAGCTAGCGCCATTCGATGGCCAACACCGCGGTTCCTGGTGTGTCCACTGTGCCGTGCGTGTCATCATTGCTTGTGCAGCCCTCTCGCTGTGTCCGGAGCAAGTATGGTGGGTCTGACACACCGGTGTCAATGTGTTTTTTTTCCATTTCCAGGAGTGTACAAAGGACCATCTAAGGATTTAAAACAGCGCCACACCCCATTTCGGCCTTCAGAATGTATGTACTCTGGGCGGCAGCATAATTAAGACCGCCGCCCCCCCCCCCCCCCCCCCTGAAAAGAATGCATTTAGAAACGTGTCAGAACTGAACAGCATTAAGAGAAACTATGCGAGCCAAAGCGAAAACCTAGCACCTCTCACCTTAATTTAATACTAATCTTTTGCAACATCTCTCCTTCTCTGAATGCTATCTTGAAATTGCATCTACTCTCCAACTATCTCTGTTTCTGTGCCTTTACCTATTGTTCTTGTAACTGTAACTCCGTAATTATCTTCCTGCTAGTGTCTTCGACTGTTACCGTTAACTGTAGCATTACTTGATCTGAAACTATTTGCCTGAAATTCTTTACATTGTATGCTATAGCATACAACTGTAGCTATTGTTATTTTCCTGGTTACCTTACTCGCTCACCTACTCGGTTTAAACTGCCGAGAGAAATATCGCAATCACTATTATTGTAGTAATTCCTAACTTGTTGGCATTCTTCGTTAATTTTATAGCGAACTGCTTTTCGTCCCCTGACACATCGTATCTTTTCTCGACGGCACCCCTTCACAACGAATACTCTCCGCTCCTCTCTACTCCGTACTGTAACTGGGTTTTCTCTGTTTGCGATGGTCATCTGTCAGGATGAGCACTACTGCAAAGGGCATTTGATTCTAAAGCATTATGTCAGGGTGAAAAACACTAAATAAATTACTTTTTCTCTCTTAACAATATTTTTGCAGGGTGGGTTCATCCTTGGCTCAGGTATGAGGTAGAATGAAACAGCAGTTTTACATAAGATAACTTTTATTGAAAGTTTTGTACAAGGGTTTCTGGCTGGGATACTGGCAACTGTGTCGTTTGCGAAGCCTTCTGCTTGCGTGAGCGGCGGCGTCTGATTACGCACGGCGGTGTGTATCTCGTGTCGCCGTTTCGCCCAGTTGACTGGAGACGGGCATCGCGAGGTGGTCCGTTTAATTATTGAGGAAGAAGTCGTGAATCGGACGGTGACGACTCGGATGTGACTGCTGATGTGCGCTGTCTCCTTCCCGTCCTCACGAGTCACTCGGGTACATAAAAATCTGGCCTCAAATACCTTCTGTCTTCTGGCGCCGAGGCTGCTGCTTGCTATTCCATTACAGCGGCGGACTCGGTGCTTCTGTGTACGATGTAGTTTCTTCCTGCATGACGGTCTTGAGCACCGACTGTACCGGAACTGAACTGAAAGCTACTCCTGTCGGGCCCACTGCGTCTCGCGTACTTATTCACTTCACTGGAGGTGAACAACATCACTGTCGTTGCCTCTTCTGTCACGTCGAAAAGCTTCGCGAAGAATCTTCTTAACGTCGGTCATTGGCTCTCGGAATGTAGGCGAGGGCCTTTGATCACGTGTGACAATTGAGAAACACGTGAGCCGGACGGGCGATGCCCTGACGGCTGAATCGACAGCTTCTGCTTACGTGGGGGAGGACGATAGCTTCTCCTGAATGTGCTGACTTCGCGGTCATTGCCTCTTCTGCTCTGCCCATTGTTTGCCAGAGTGTAACTCTTCTAAGCTAAACGAAGTTTCTCATTAATTTTAAATTTCTACTTCACCTTGATTTCACTAATTTATTTCCCTATCTTAAGTACCACTCAACAGTATTTGCGCCGATCTCCGTGCACTGTTTTAGGAAAGTGTAATGCCGTCACTACACGGACGGTGTTGTGAACGTCAGTCTTGAGCGTGCCAAGTTGAAAGTGCTGCCGAACGCTCTGACTTGTGCATACAGCATGTGCCTGTCAACGTGGTACACGCGACCGCAGCGGCAGCATCTGGGTCACACATCACCCGGTTGTCCGCCCCGGTAGCTGAGTGGTCAGCGTGACAGACGGGTTCGATTCCTGGCTGGGTTGGAGATTTTCTCTGCTCAGGGACTGGGTGTCGTGTTGTCCTAATCGTCATCATTTCATCTCCAACTACGCGCATGTCACCGAAGTGGCGTCAAGTCGAAAGACCTGCACCAGGCGAGCGGTCGGGAGGCCCTCGTCACACGTTTCTCTCTATCACCCACTTTACAAAATGCATGGGCGTAAAATTCTTAAGCTAGCGCTATTAAAACGCGCCTTTCCTCTCTTGTCCACGTGAGAGTCACGTTGTTCTGCGTCTCCTGTGGCTCACTGCAAAGTGATAATGTAATTATGATTTATTTAGTTTGTTACCTTCATTTCTTCTGAAAATACACGTTAATGTGACTACCCGTCAAGACCTCGAATAACCTCTTTTTGCAGTGCACACCGTTGCGAGACATGCAGGAAGAGATTCATGGAAATGATCATATGGCATTAATGACTGGCAGACCCCATCCAGGCTCGATCAGTTGCCTACTGCAATTCTTTTCATTTTATGCTGCTTTTGAGACATGCTTGTTCATGACAAGAACAACACAATGCCCACTTTCCAAGGACACAAAAATCCCTTATCAAACTGGGCTCCCCCACGTGGCTGTGAGGTTCTGTATTAACAGGGGTGTGGAGCCATTACGATTTCATTGCCAAGTCCAGGTGTTCTACGTTTCTCATGTGAGGATCCACGGACAATACACCCTGGCAGGGGGGTTCCCACAGATTCTCAGTTGGTTTAAATCCGAGGACTTTGGTGGTTAGAGGCATGTGATAAACTCGTCCTGTTGCTGTTTGAACCACACATGTACCCTGCGAGCTGTGTTGCATTGTACTGCTGGTAAATGTCACTATGCTGAATAAAAACAAACTGTGTGTGCGGGTGGACACGGCCCTCGAGGACAGACGGATACATCTGTTAATCCTTTGTGCCTCCCAGAATATCATCACCACCCAGGGAATGCCACAGACTCCCTCCCCTGTCGTGCCCCATTCTGACAGTTGTTGCAGTGTGTTTTGCTTTCAGACATTTAACAATGTGCATTCCAATAGCCATCTGTCATTTGAAATGCCTCTCAGTTCATCTGGGTGGTCAGTTGTTTAACAGATGCACGTCTCTGCAGCTGACACTCACCCCTGTCATCTGTGGCCCACGACTACACCACAGTATCCTCGGCACCAATTCTGAATAGCGCCATTTTGCTGAGCTTAGTATACTTTAACCACACTGACATGCAAACAGTTTACAGACTTAGTCATTCCCAAATGCTTCCACCCTTTCCCCAAAAGCCAATGACAGTGCACATTTTGTCTCCTCCTTATAGTGACAACTGCACTGTTTTCTGTGGCTCCCAACATGCTTTGTATACCCTTCACTGCTAGTGGTTACTGCATGTCGATTTTGATTGCTGGCAGTGGTCACATTAATATTATGGACCAGACCCTGTATCTACACAATAAAGAAAAAAAACCAGTGTAGCATATCAACTGTATTTTGTCAAAAAATATGCAAGTTTTTTTCACAGAAATGGAAAATTTCTAAATTCGTTCCCCTGTTGAAAAAGAGTGATAATCTTGAAACAGAAAACTGCAGACCTGTCTCACTTCTCCCAACTTTCTCTAAGGTTTTGGCGATACTAATCAAATATAGAGTGACACATTATCTTAATTATGGAATCTGATAAACAGTAATCAGCATGGATTTCTAGCTGGGAGTAGTACCGAAACAGCTGTACTGGAAGAAACCCAAAAGAAATAATTAGTAAATTGGGAGAGGGAAAAAGTGTTGTCAGGATAAATCTAGAGCTGTCAAAAGCCTTTGACACTGTTGACCACAGCATACTTTTGGAAAAGCTTGAAGCTATAGGTATCAGAGGACCGGAACAAAAAGTGGCTTGAGTAGTATCTGGAAAAGAGGATGACGGTGGTTGGAATTACAGCACCAAAAGAAGTGTATTAGGCCCCTTGCTGTTCCCCATTTACATTAATTTTATTCATGTGCCAGAGAGAAAAGCTAGAATCAAGTTGTTTTGCTGAAGATACTAGTTTAATTGTTTGTTTTATGAAGCAGTCATTGCACACTATTGTGGACCATGTCCTACAAGATACACAAAAATGGCTCAGTGCAAACAAGCTAACACTGAATGCAAAAAAAAAAAAAACTAATTATGTGCAATATGGAAGAATAAGTGAACATGACGACCTACATCTCACTATGGAGGGAAACAACTTGAAAGAGTTCAGTGAGCAAAATTCCTGGGTATGCACATTGATGAGAAGGTAAACTGGAAGGACCATGTGGTGAGCTTAGCACTAAAACCCAATTCGGCATGTTTTGTACTTGGAATAATTTCAAGAGTTTGTAGTAATGACTGTACCAGATTAGTATATTTTGGCTATTTACAGTCAATTGAGGCCTATGGGATAGTATCCTTGAGGAAAAACAAATTGTTGTTTAAATGAGATTTTCAAATTACAAAAACACCCTATTCAGATAATGACCCAGAGCCCACATCAAACACGTTGTAGGCCCCTTTTTAAAGCATTGGAAATTTTTGCAATTCCATCATTATACATTCTGAAATGTCTGTCGGTGTTCAAACAAAATCACGACAAAATGAAAAACCAATACAGATTACCATACACGGCAATGTAAAGATCTCCACTTACAGGCTGTAATAAGGGACCCAAAGTGAGAAACATGTATGTAAACAAGGCATCAAACTTTTTAATGCACTACCAAAACATATCAAAGAGCTGGAAAATTAGGATAAATTTAAAACTGTTATAAAGAACCACATGCTTGACAAATGCTATTACAGCATAAGTGAATAGCTGTGCGCAAATGTATAAGGATTTAATTTCATGTGATGAACGAAATTTCATCAATGAATATGTCTGGCAAGCCCATAAGAAGATCAATAACCACATGCTTAACAAATGTCACTACAGTATAAGTGAATAGCTCTGCTCAACTGTACAAAAATATATGATGTGACAAATGAAATCACAACATCAAGGAATAGGTCTGTAAAGCACATAATTTCTTGTGTCATAAAAACAGTTATTTGTTGTATATTGTATTAAAAATGAGATAAATTAATATGAATACAGCACAAATTTGATCATTGGGATTTTGTGGTCTTAAGTCCTGATACTGGTTTGATGCAGCTCTCCATGCTACTCTATCCTGTGCAAGCTGCTTCATCTCCTAGTACCTACTGCAACCTACATCCTGCTGAATCTGTTTACTGTATTCATCTCTTGGTCTTCCTCTACGTTTTTACCTTCCCTGCAGCCCTCCAATACTAAATTGGTGATGTCTGAGAACATGTCCTACCAACCAATCCCTTCTTCTACTCAAGTTGTGCCACAAACTCGCCTTCTCCCGAATCGTATCCAATACCTCCTCATTAGTTATATGATCTACCCATCTAATCTTCAGCATTCTTCTGTAGCACCACATTTCGAAACCTTCTATTCTCTTATTGTCCATGTTTCACTTCCATACCAGGCTACACTCCATACAAATACTTTCAGAAACGACTTCCTGACACATAAATCTATACTCGATGTGAACAAATTTCTCTTCTTCAGAAACGCTTTCCTTGCCATTGCCAGTCTACATTTTATATCCTCTCTACTTCTCATCAGTTATTTTGCTCCCCAAATAGCAAAACTCATTTACTACTTTAAGTGTCTCATTTCCTAATATAATTCCCTCAGTATCACCTGACTTAATTCGACTACATTCCATTATCCTTGTTTTGCTTTTGTTGATGTTCACCTTATATCCTCCTTTCAAGACACTATTCATTCCGTTCAACTGCTCTTCCAGGTCCTTTGCTGTCTCTGACAGAATTACCACGTCACTGGTGAACCTCAAAGTTTTTATTTCTTCTCCGTGGATTTTAATACCTACTCCGAACTTTTCTTTTGTTTCTATTACTGCTTGCACAATATACAGATTGAATAACATCGGGGAGAGGCTACAACCCTGTCTCATTCCCTTCCCAACCACTGCTTCCCTTTCATGTCCCTTGACTCTTATAACTGCCATCTTGTTTCTGTACAAACTGTAAATAGCCTTTCGCTCACTGTATTTTACCCCTGCCACCTTTAGAATTTGAAAGAGAGTATTCCAGTCAACATTGTCAAAAGATTTCTCTAAGTCTACAAATGTTAGAAACGTAGGTTTGCCTTTCCTTAATCTACTTTATAAGGTAAGTCGTAGGGTCAGTATTGCCTCATGTGTTCCAATATTTCTACAGAATCCAAACTGATCTTCCCCGAGGTTGGCTTCTACCATTTTTTCCATTCATCTGTAAAGAATTTGCGTTAGTACTTTGCAGCTGTGACTTATTAAACTTATAGTTTGGTAATTTTCTCATCTGTCAACGCTTGCTCTCTTTGGGATTGGAATTATTATACTCTTCTTGAGGTCTGAGGGTATTTCGCCTGTCTCATACAACTTGCTCACCAGATGGTAGAGTTTTGTCAGGACTGGCTCTCCCAAGGCTGTCAGTAGTTCTAATGGAAGGTTTTCGACTCAGGTCTTTCACTGCTCTGTCAAACTCTTCATGCAGTATCATATCTCCCATTTCATCTTCATCTACATCCTCTTCCATTTCCACAATATTGTCCTCAAGTACATCACCCTTGTATAGACCCTCTATATACTCCTTCCAACTTTCAGCTTTCCCTTCTTTGCTTAGAACTGAGTTTCATCTGAGCTCTTGATATTCATACAAGTGGTTCTCTTTAATTTTCCTGTAGGCAGTATCTATATTACCTCTGGTGAGACAAGCCTCTACATCCTTACATTTGTCCTTTACCCATCCCTGCTTAGCCATTTTGCACGTCCTGTCGTTCTCATTTTTGAGACATTTGTATACCCTTTTGCCTGCTTCATTTACTGCATTTTTATATTTTCTCCTTTCATCAGTTAGGTTCAATATCTCTTCTGTTACCCAAGGATTTCTAGCAGCCCTCATCTTTTTTCCTACTTTATCCTCTGCTGCCTTTACTACTTCGTTCCTCAAAGCTACCCATTCTTCTTCTACTGTATTACTTCCACCCATTCCTGTCATTTGTTCCCTTATGGTCTCCTTGAAGCTCTGTACAACCACTGGTTCTTTCAGTTTATCCAGGTCCCATCTCCTTAAATTCCCACCTTTTTGCAGTTTCTTCAGTTTTAATCTACAGGTCATAACCAATAGATTGTGTCCAGAGTCCACATTTGCCCCTGGAAATGTCTTACAATTTAAAACCTGTTTTCTAAATCTCTGTCTTACCATTATATAATTTGAAATATTGCAGTATCTCCAGGTCTCTTCCACATATACAACCTTCTTTCATGATTCTTGAACCCAGTGTTAATCATAGCTAAGTTATGATCTGTGCAAAATTCTACCAGATGGCTTCCTCTTTCATTTCTTCCCCCCCAATCCATATTCACCTACCACGTTTCCTTATTTCCATTTTCCTACTACCGAATTGCAGTCACCAATGACTATTAAATTTTCGTCTCCTTTTACTATCTCAATAATTTCTTTTACTTCATCAAACATTTCTTCGTCATCTGCAGAGCTAGTTGGCATATAAAGTTCTACTACTGTGGTAGGCGTGGGCTTCGTGTCTATCTTGGCCACAATAATGCGTTTACTATGCTGTTTGTAGTAGCTTACCCACACTCCTATTTTTTTATTCATTATTTAACCTACTCCTGGTTACCCCTAATTGATTTTGTGTTTATAACCCTGTAGTCACCTGACCAAAAGTCTTGTTCCTCCTGCCACCGAACTTCACCAATTCCCACTATATCTTACTTTAACTTATCCATTTCCCTTTTTAAATTTTCTAACCTACCTGCCCGATTAAGGGATATGAAATTCCACGCTCCGTTCCGTAGAACGTCAGTTTTCTTTCTCCTGATAACGACATCCTACTGAGTAGAGCTCGCCCAGAGATCCGAATGGGGGATTATTTTACCCCCGAAATGTTTTACCGAAGTGGACGCCATCTCATTTAACCATACAGTAAATGTGCATGCCCTCGGGAAAAATTTCTACCATAGTTTCCCCTCGCTTTCAGCCATTCGCAGTACCAGCACAGCAGGGCCGTTTCGGTTCGTGTTACAAGGCCAGATCAGTCAATCATCCATAATGTTGCCCTGCAACTACTAAAAAGGATGCTGCCCCTCTTTAGGAACCACACGTTTGTCTGGCCTCTCAACAGATACTCCTCCGTTTTGGTTGCCCTATGGTACGTCTATCTGTATCACTGAGGCAAGCAAGCCTCCCCACCAACGGCAAGGTCCATGGTTCATGGTTCAATGGGATGATGATAAATAAAAGTTGCGAGTGGATGAGTGTGTTATGCATTGCAAGGCAAAACACAGCCAACTGGGCACGGTATAGCAAGAGCCAACGCTGCAGCACACTACTGGAACAGAAACCTTTCATCATTTTCCACTATGGAAGTGTTTAGAGAACGTGAGCTTAAGTCCTAAACGAACATAGTGTGGATGTGTAAGCCCTCAGCCTTCGTGCACTAAATTCTTCTCATCTCAGTACCACAGCCATCGCCATCGGCGTAACCGTGGAATGCAGTAAGGGGTTGGCTGTTCGACCACAAGAAGCGGCAGCCTGCCCTTGAGTTACAAGGGGCTAGCGGAAATTCGCGGGGATAGTCAGCTGCACTGTTTTGCTGCTTTACCTACAACTCAGACTATTGTGGTCGTGACATTTCTTATACCTATTAAGTGTTGCAACAATGTATTTGTATGATTTCAGCTGTTACAACTGCGACTCTTTGGCATCACGGTAATAGGGTACGGTATTTTTTCGCCTGTTTAACTGCACAGTTTTATTTTTCGCTATCGATTTGCTGTAGTACCTTAGAACATATTCTGAGGTCAAACAGAACGACCTCAACGCGAGCCAGCATGAATTTTGAGAATATAGATCATGCGAAACCCAATTCACTTAAAAAGCACAGTTGTCCTGGTGAGTGAAATGCGTTTCGGAAATCAGTAAACACCGTTTTCCCCTGTCTGCCTTGATCTCTGGTATTCAGACTGTCGTTCGAGTCGGGTTGCACGTAGTCGATGTTTTCGGAATCCATGCTGCTTAGCAGGGGGGAGCTCATTCAGTCTGAGGTAACTCGTTACGCCTGAGTTCAGAATTATAAATTTTCTGCTTGACCAAGATTTCGTGCCACCGTGAAGACCAGCCTAGACTTCAGGGTGGCTCTAATGCCACTCTTGATTCCTTGTGGATGGCTTGGAAGTTAATGCTGATAATCTCTGAGAACTGTACACAGTCGTATGCGTGAATACAAGGTGCGCTGATAAAAAGTAAAACATTTATTAACAGTCGGCTGCTACTTGGATAATCAGCACGTGATTACCGACGCAAAAGGTAACACAGAGTTTGACAGTAGGAGTACAAAAAATATCTCGTGACCAAAGACGTAAGCGTAGTTATGGCGATTAGCTTCTTAAAAGTTTACACAAGTACAGATGGAAATTGTGCTCGAATATGTGATACAAATAAAGCAATATACTGATGTGAGTTGGGCGTTTTACTGCTCTGTAACTGGCAACAGGATCGCGTTTACGTGTATGTTATCTGGGCATCACAACCAATTAAAATAAATCCCCCCCCCCCCCCACATAAGTATAAAAAGGCAAATGTCGGGCTTGGTAGTCTAGCGATAATGAGCGTGCAGGAACAGTAGAAGTCGTGAGTTCGAATCTCGGTGCCTTTCTTTTTTTGTATTTTTAAGTGCAGTGTGCCATGTTTTTGGCTAAATATACCACTTAATCTTTTACCCTTGTTTTCGTCTGTCTGTTGCAGATCCTTTGCTTCAGGAACGGGGAGATGTGTCAAGTTGAAATTTTTTTCACATACTGAGGTCGTGTTCCCTTCACGGTGTAAAATATACAGACCTAGAGGGCACTTTCTGTTGACCTACACTAATGAAAATTAGCAAGGAGCAAGGTTTTACAGTACACGTAAAGGAAAAATCCGAAAACTGGGAATTTGTTATTATATCACACGGAAATTGTTATCCAACATCGAACTTCAAATTACAACATCAGTAGTTCTGCGTTCATGTTGACTGGTTCCCAATACTAAACGTCAAATATCGCGCAAGGAATGGCAGTATTGTGTTTCGGAATGTAGCCGTCATCAGATATCCATATGCGATTACTGCATCTGCATATGTCGTTCAAAGTTGCATGTGAAGCAGAACAGACACAGTTAGCCTCAATGCAGAACTTCTAATTACTCTAATAACAGTAATACTTAAATATCTGCAACATTTCGCGGTCCTGTCACCAACTGTATAAACATTAATTTTAATAATGAACAGTCTCAGTTGCACCGTTTATCTAGAATTTACCTGTGTTTCAGTCGGGATAACCCAACCTTCTTCACAATAACAGTATCTACTGTCTGTCCATAGTGGACATCGCCAAGTTAATACTACTAATTCATAAACTATCGCCAGACTGTAAAACTTATCTGGCACTGCATCGGCCCCACTTCGCGACCGCGATACGGCAGCCACGAGTGCTGTACTGGATCTCCACTATGAACACACAGTAAACATTGTTATTCTGAAGAAGGTTGAGTTATCCCTACTGAAACCTGGGTAAATTCTAGGTAAGCGATGCAACAGAGGCTGTTCATTATTAAAATAATAATACTGGTCGCCTGCTTCCTGCATGACTTTGTCACATTTATACTATTAAAATGAAAACATTCTCGAAAATCTTTTAATCCGTGGGATCGGTATCTTGCCAGGATCAATGTCGATAACGGGTGAAAATAGTCGAGATTCTCTATTCCCGGAACGTATGAACTGTCTACGTACATAATTAAGTTTGTATAACATCCTCAGCGAGCGAGTCCATTTTTTGTATATTATGCAATGTACCTTTTTTCTCTTTTGAAAATGTGTCTTAATGACGTGTAAGATTTTGCAGTTCATGGATGACTGACATGCAATGATTCAAACCCATTACATTCTTATGCCTTGTCTTAAATAACAATGCTGCAATGAGACTGAAAATTGAAACCTATTACAGGGTTGCCACAACTTTCCCCCAAGTGAAAGACCTAAATTGAAAAAAAAAAAATAAAATGTAATGACCTCTGTGTTTCTGAACGTGTGAACAAAAATCTTAAGTACTAACATCAAAATGTTGTGTAATGAACTGCTTGTAGATGGAGAAAGGAAGCCCAATGGTAGATATGTTTAATTAAGATCACTGATTTTATTTTCATAAAGCGAAACCCATTTGGTGACGGAAATATGCATTTTCTTGGAGTTGCGAGACACATTCCTGAAAGCAGTGATGGTATTTAAAATAATCTCAGAAAAAAGTAGGCCTCTCGAAATAAATGTACAAGGTGGGCAAGAGGTGTGTCAACCAACACTGTAGGTGACTGCTAATAAAATTATGCTTCTATGTTCGTAATTGTCGGTTATTACTCACTGAGTTATGTCTATTATCTACAGGTATTGTGTGATTTTTTTTCTTTCAATAAATACATGACTTCATAGTGTACAAACTGCCTGCGATTGCCACAATTTTTTTTTCTTATCGTCCATTCTTTCAAATATATAAACTACTTTCGAAGTGCCAAAATATACTATAATAAATAAATTTTGTATCAAACGCCGCACTGTACAATATACTTGCTGTGAGACAGTCACGATTCCCGAAATACATCGCCTGGGGCCGAGGAGGGGCACCACAGTCCTAGGTCCATGGTAGTACCCGCACATTAGTGGCAAACTATGGGCTTTGGATCGGCAGGCCCGATCCGTTAGAGAGACCCACAGAAATGGCCTGCAATTTTTGCCCGCCACGAAAGTCCATTCATGTGGCCAGCCATTCACATGTCACAGTCACCACGTCGATGAAATGATACCGCGGCGATAACACACGCAACGGGTAACTCGAGCAAATACTCTGAGCGTAGTCAGCAACTCACCGTAAGGATGATCGCTCAGGCACATAGAAAAGACCATCAAACTCTATAACTAAATTTCTGGCTGCAGCCTTTGTCAGAAAACGAAAGTTGTTGTGACTTTTTTTTACCGCCAGTTCATTTGTCCAGTTGCGGAAGCTGTCAGGCGCTGACGCCACGCTGCAACACACCACTGCCAGGCGGGCTGCATCGAGCACAGCCCCTGTAAATCAGCAAATGCACAGTCCAGCGAGCTAAGAAAGTTGCAACTCGGTCTGCAGAGGTCCTTCGTGCATACGAGACACTAGAACAGGTGGTGCACACAACCGCGACAGTATCAGTGCTGCTGCGGACCTTTCGCTGCATCCACTGTGACTCGTGCGGCCACTGGAGTGTAAGTGTGCCTCCCGGGCAGTCCTGTCGTAGCCGACAATTGGTGCCCAGCATCGCCTCCGACTGCACGCCGCCTTCGCTTCCTGTCCACAGTGTTAACTATACAGACGGCGCTTCTACGAAATCGGCAAAAAATTAGATACACCATTTAAAGAATATTATGTTTTTGAAGAAAACTACACTGTCAAAAATTCCCTTTAACTAACAGCTAAAATTAAAAACTTTTCCATTTCTGATGATGGTAATTCCGTATCCTTTAACGTAATTAATTTACTTGCTAACATTCACATTTATGAGACTATTAAAATTACTGATGAGAATCTTCTCCAACACAAAAACCTAATGTACAAGAAATTAAAGATGTCATTAGGTTATTACTTCTGATACTCTCCTACAACTATTTCCAGTTTAACGCTGAAATTTTTTTTACGACCTTAAGCCTTTGCCGTGCTCATTTGTATAACAAGTACGCTTGCCAACAGTTTTGTTAAACATCACAAAAGGCAGTACTGTAAGAAATTGGTGTGACCTGAGCAATTTTCCAGTCTTTAGGTACGGATCTTTCTGTGAGCGGTTGTATATAATTACTAAACATGGAGCTATTGTATCAGCACACTCAGAGGAACTTGACTGGTATACAATCTGGAACGGAAACCTTGCCTTTAATAAGTGATTTAAGGTGCTTTGCTACACCGAGGATATGCACTTTCTGTTGACTGGGCTTCGGGAATGCTTACTTCGTATTCTTTGCTGAAGGAGTTTCGGAAAACCACGTTTCTTAACTCTACTTTAGTGGCACTGTCATCAGTGACTCCACTGTTACTTTCGCCCAGTGAAGGTACTGATTGCGTCTTGACACTGGTGTACTCTATGCATGATCAGAATCTCTTTGGGTTTTTCGCCAGATTTCGAAACAGAGTTTTGTTGCGGAAATTATCAAGAGCATCTCGCACTGTAGTAACCGCTATATTTAGAACTTCTGCAAAACATTGCCAGTCTTGCGGATTTTGGATTCTTTTAGATTTGGCATGCTTTTTCGTTACTTCTGCAACAGCGATTTCACCCGTTTTGTCCATGGGGGATCAGTACCATCACTTATTAATTGATGTGGTATATATATCTCTCAATTGCAATCGATACTATTTCTCTGAAATCATTCCACATCTTTTCTACGCTTACATGATCAGATCGGAAGGAGTGGAGGCTGTTTCCTTAAAAATCGTTAAGAGCATTGTCACCTTTTTTTAAACAGATGTACTTTAAGTTTCTTTTTGATGGTTGTAGGTGTTACAGTATTCAGTGTACAGGCAACTGACTTGTGGTCGCTAATCCCTGTATTCGTCATGATACTACCTATTCATCCAGGAATATTTGCTGCTAAGAGGTCAAGTACGCCTTCGCAATCATTTATGCTTCGAGTGGGCTCACGAACTAATTGTTCAAAATAATGTTTTTAGAAAGCATTCAGTACAATTTCGGCTGACGTTTTATGCGTACCGCCGCCTTTAAAGGTATAAATTTTCCAGCATATCGAGGATAGATCGAAATCAACACCGACTATAATTGTGGAAGTGGGGTACCGATTTGAAATGAGACTCACGTTTTCTTTGAACTGTTCAGCAACTATATCCTCTCAGTCGGGGTCGGTAAAACGATCCAGTTTAGTCCGATTGACAAGTATAGCCTCTACCCATACTGTTTCGCAGGAACTATCTACTTTAGTTTCACTACAAGGTAAACTACTTCTGACAGCAATAAATACTCCAGCACCAACTATGTTTAATCTATCCCTTCTGAACGTTGTTAGGTCGTTTGAAAAAATTTCGGCTTAACTTATTTCCGGCTTTAGCCAGGTTTCCGTACCTATAACTGTTTGAGCTTTAGTGCTTTCTATTAGGGCCTGGAGCTCTGGTTCTTTCCCAACACAGCTACGATAATTTACAACACCGATCGTTTCTACAACCACCTTACTGTGTGTTACCTGCCCCCTTTTAGACAGACGCCATTTCTATGTTTTCCTGAGACCCTCTAACCTAAAAATGCACCCCAGCCGCCCCCACTACCCGTGCAGTGGACTCCTGACCTATTAAGCGGAATCCGGAAACCCACCACACTATGGCTCAAGTCAAGGAATCTGAGGCCTACACAGTCACGTAACCGCCTGAGCCTATTATTCATACCTTCCACTCGGCTCAGCACCGAAGGACCACAGTCGGTTCTGTCGATGATGGTGCAGATTATGAGCTCCGCCTTAAACTCGCTTAACCATATCCGCTAAACAAAAGGAGAGAGAATCTCCAACAATCCAAAGCGACACACGCCATTGGCACCGAGTTGGGCCACCACCTGCAGTTGGGTGCACCCTGTACTCTTCATGGCATCCGGAAGCACTCTTTACAAATCAGGACTGACTCCCCCACCTTGTGCACACTGCCGTCGTTCCCCTCCTTGGCAGCCATGTTACTAAGGCGGCCAATTACGCGCCTATTATTGGAGTTCCGAACTACCAGCAAACTCACCTTCTGTGAACACACAGAATTTGCGTTCCAAGAAGCTTCCTCTGGAGGCCCTACGATCGGCCCCTCGCAAAGTCTTTCGCTGCCTGCCATACTTTGGAATGATCTCTCACTCGACCACAGGTGAGGGATCAACCTCAGCGCAGCAGACCAACATAAATGTAGGATAATGACATCACTGCTGCTCGAAGATCTGCAGTCAGAGAAGACAACTCCAAATGCAAGGGGAAAAGACACAAGATTGCTGTAAGTAAATATCAGAAACTTATTTATTATAAAGAACATTCCTAGATGTTGAAAGCGACCGAAATTGTTAATTCTACTTACGATGTTTTAAAAGAATGAACTTATATGGTAAAATGAACCAAGTCTGCTTTTCTTCATGGTTACGTGACGTTACGTATATATCTGTTTTGTATTTTTATTCGTCAATGCCTTCCGTTTAAGCTCACTCAAGCTAAACAGGTCTCTGCTGCCAAGTCATTATCAATTGTCATTGATGAAGGGTGAAAGCAAAGGAAAGAGTATTCATTTTCTTTTCCATCGTGGCGGATTTAGGGAGTTGGGATGCATGGCAAAAGCGCATTCTTACGCGACTTTGGTAAAAATAAAAGTACTTTTATACCGTAACAGCGTTGTGTACGTTGATTATGACTCTATGATCATACTGATATACTAAAAAGGACAACCAAACCAGCATCTACTGCAACGTGGA
The DNA here is from genome assembly GCF_023897955.1 of Schistocerca gregaria. NCBI lineage: Eukaryota > Metazoa > Arthropoda > Insecta > Orthoptera > Acrididae > Schistocerca > Schistocerca gregaria. Next base: position 10,635,513 of record NW_026061759.1, read on the forward strand.
TAGTAGTACGAAAAGATTTGTTTTTACTTTTTAGACATTACTCCTGACTAGAAAATTCGAAGCGCAAAGGACCGTTACAATCGAGTCTGCACAATTCGAAGTTCGAATAATTAATTCTATTTAACTCGACTTTACTCTAGATGAAATCAGGAAAAATCGAAATAAAATTTTTATTTTCTTTTTACTAACGTATTTCCAGTTTTCTTACATGTTTTTTGCTTTAGTATTTGAAAAGGAAGGTACACACAAATGTTCGAAAATACATAAATTCAGCTTCATTCATTTTTCAATGCTGAATCAACTGTCACGAATGGTTGCTTTTTGTCAATTAAGTTTCTCATAAAGGACCTTATGTCTTTGGAGCTAGCTTGTCACTCCTTATTTGTATCTGAGACTTCTGTTCCCAGACTAACCGTAAATGTCTTAGCGTTCCGTAAAGCTATAACCTCCGACATATACCTTTTGTACCCTGCATTGAGTAAGGCAATACCATAAACTTTCGCCTCGCCCGGTCTGCTTGCTCCCGCTTTTTAATACTTATGAGCAACATTATCTTTCCGCTCGATGATCGTTTGCAGCTTGGATGGTGGAATCCCGAAACAATTCGTTACCTGCTACTTCTCGTTGCATTCCACAGCGTCGAAACTCGTTTCTGTTTTACGAATGTCGGAAACTTCCTGGAAAATATCCTAAAGTGAAAAACGTCTACTTTCTCCGTGGTAGAAGTTCCTTGTGTGACAAAATGGCATCAGATTTGAATCACTATTAATTACGAGACTGACAGTGCGCAAACAAAGGTTAAGTCCACGTGGTTGTCACTTATTGCCTGTATTGGCATATGCGGGTCATTGTTAGGAATCATCTTTATGTAAAGTTATAAACTGGTGTAGCTGTAAGATAGGATTCTCATTTGTGTGTCATTGCGATGAACAGCTTAGGGAGCGCCGCTAGGAGTAACAGAAAATAAAAATATTCGCCGGAATATAAACGAAAATCTATATTGAGTTTAAACCTACGACACAAAGGGAGAGTTCGTCTCAGGACTTGTAAATATGCTCTAAATTACAGAAAACGCGAGAAAAGCCCTCCCAGAAGCCTAAATAGGGCAGCGCTGAGAGAAGGCGACAGCTCCCTCAGAGTCGGAAAAAAAGGAAGAAATTGCGCAACGCGATAACGTACTCAAAGGCTATATCGTACCCCAGCCACTGAAAAGTCCAAAATTGTGAGTGTGAACACTGTAATAAAGATATTGATAACTTAATTTCATATTAATATGAAACACATGTTACGATTTTATCCCGACGTTTTCACGAAAAATGTACGGCGCAGACCTGAACTGCACACACAGAAATTTATTTGCAACGGATTAATAATATGCTGTGGTATTTCGTGCATTGTTAAAACAACTGATGAAACAGACAGAATTATCTGGTGTAAGCTAGGCGTTGACTTGTAATTATAGAATGTCTGCGGGTCGTTTTGATATGACAGTCGCCTCGATTAGTGAAGAAGTTGCTTCGGTTTTCTCGAGGCATTTGGGAACAGGTTGAAACAAACGATTAACAACCGTCGACTGCATACAGTCGCAAAGGCTGATTTCAAATGTCTTTGGTAACTGTAAAGCTACTTCACCTGGGTAGGGGGGACAGCTACTAGTCGGAGGTAAACACTTCCTCCTCACAGCGTTCTAATGTTGCCGGCTACACTATGCCACTCAGCGTCCGATGTAAACACAGCCGACAACAGGAAGTGTGACAGGTCTACCAGACCGAGTTCAGAGCAGGAAACGGCCGGGGTCCCCGGTGGTCTAGTGGTAAGGGGGTCTGGAACGTTCCAGCGCCTCGGCTGGGGCTATTCGCCCCAGCCGGGCCGGGGTTCAATCCCCGGCCGGCGCTGGAATTTTCAGATTTCCGAACACTAGCCTCCACCTCTGCCCTGGCATGTGGCGCATGCCGGGCACCCCCGTGGGGTCCGTGCTTCGGATCCCACGTGGAGCTCACTCCCACACTACAAAATATACCTCATTATGCTGCTGCAATCACTTATTTTAAATTTTAATACGCACACTTTCTTCACCAGACCACATCCACATATATTTTCCAGGTACTTTCTACATAAGACATCTCACTGTCGCAAGAAACTGCATAGTATCATGAACATTTGTAGGATTGCAACAATGAAATGAAATCCTCACTAAAAAAACTAATAAGTTTTATTTTCCTTTTTGTGCTAAATGCTGCTAAGATAAATACCAAAACAGCTTTCATTTTCTTGTAGGTAATTATGAAAGTAAGTTTGGCTATAATACTGAATAAATTATCTCAATGTCAAAGAAATGCAAAATATTATATCAATACCATCACACAAGATATTTTCAGGTGTCTCAGTCTGCCTTTTCTTTTTAGTATCCTGATTGATTATACGATAATAAATAAATTCTGTATCAGAAATCGTTTCGTAACAGTTCACACTCAGTGCCATTTATAAGTGAATATTGTCAGTAATTGTAGTTTCAAAACGAACACAGGCCTTTTTTTCAAATTATTCAAGTGTCAAAATGAGATTAAGATAGGATACAGGTCACTAATGAGATAAACTCTTTGTTTGTATGATACAGGATAATTCTCCTGGTCTTATGTCAGCTGAATGCTAAATTAAACAGTTAACATTTAAAAAAATGAATTTTACTGACAGGTCTACATGTCTCATATAATATTTCTGTTGGTAGTTTCATGACAACCTCTAAGGCTCAGCTTTATATAAAAGTACCTTGCAGGTCAGAAAAGAAATTTTATTACTACCTCTACAGATTCAGTTGGTCTATTGTTGTTGTACTATTGTTGCATTGCGAGAGAGAGACTGCTACTATAGCTGTTTTCTTTTGCTATTAAATTCCGTGCCATATCTCCATTCTAAATGCTAAAAGGCGTGGATAAAACTTTTAGCAATACTATTTCCTTTTCACCACATCGCTGCTAGGTGTCGCTACTGGTCCCTCATACAGTCAGTTGTCTGTAGCGCAGGGCTTCGCTACCAGAGGGCTCTAGCGGAGCTGGCGACGACTCACTCTGCCGGGATTTGCTGCTTCACTCCTGAACGAGTACGCCAGCTGAGATACCCGCTAAATCCTCACACTAAACGAGAAGCGTAATAGCACCAATACCAAATAAGGCAACTCGTGGTCAGTGCGAATATTTTCAAACCACCACTATGATAACTCCTAGCTGAAAATACTGATACAAACTATTTGCGGAGGAATGGAGCACCTTACAGAAGCTGATTTAGAGGAAAATCAATTTGGAGGGAACAGCACCTATATTTATAACATCTTTCGATACAGAAAAAACTTTTGACGATGTTGACCAGAATATACAGTTTGAATTTAAGATGGAACCAGGAATAAAATATAGCGAGAGAAACATTACTTAGAACTCCACCAGAAATGAGACAGAGGCTGTACAAGTCGAAGGACATAAAAGTAAGGCAATACGTGAGAAGTGAGTGAGACAGCGTTCTAGTCCATTGCCTGATGTTATTCATTCTATATGCACGGTGTTTCACACTACTCGTGACTATACAGGGGATTTAACTGATCAAGTTTTACATAGGAATCTACTTCTGAAAACGTCATCTTGCGATGCTACAGAACGTCAAAGTTATAGGAACCGGCAACTACAAAAATAGATGGATCCCATGAAGATGTTACAAACTTTCTAAGATGATGCAGATGGATAAATGCGTACATTTGTGATTATGTCCTTGCACCGGAAAATTATAACAGAAAACCTTTCTGTTACCTCTGACAGTATGTAACGTTATCGTTGTTGCTAGGATGTAGGACAGGAAACTTGCAGAGGCGGTGGTATGGAACGAAAGAAGAAAACAATGTGCAGTACACATAGGCTGTAAGATGCATACATCATGAACCATGAGCACTTGTTCATCATCGCTTGCGTGAAAGCCATCTCCACTATTGAACAAGTGCTTACAGCTCCAGAATTATGCAGTTTAGAGTTCCATGTTTACTGCACTTTTTTTCTTGTTTCGGTCTATACTGCCGCCTCTGAACTTTGCCTACCCTACAATCCTAGCAACAACAGTACCAGTACATGTATTCCACTGTCAGAGGCAGGATAACGATTTTCACTTACAACTTTCGACACGTTTGTTTCCGGTACAGGGGCCCTTACCTCAAATCGATACATTTGTCTGTTTCCATCATACTAGGAAGTTTGTAACACAATCACGGATCATCTTGCATATACATACATTTACCGGAGCTGGCGCCTGTGACTTTGATGCTCCACAGCGTCGGTGGGTGACGTTTGCAGGCATGAGTTTCTATGTAAAACTGCAAGCTCTAGAAGTGTTGTGGCTCAGTGGTCTGAAGAAGATGATTCTTGCGAGGAAGGAAATATATTTGAAGATGCAAGTAGTGAAGAATTAGCCAATGAACCTGCAGATGTGAATATTGAGGCAGATGGCAGTCCTTCCGATAATATTACTTCATCAGAGTCTGAAAATGGAGCACCACCACAAAAAGGTATAGAAGACCACACATACATTAGTCGGAATGGAGCGATTTGGAAATTAGATCCTCCTGCAACTTTTCGTACGCCTGTCCATAACATCGTAAAGAAGGCATCTAGTCCAGCCCTTGGTTTGAATACCTGTAAACCTAAGGATGCCTGGGACTATTTCATCTCCAAGGAAATGATCATCTGCACAAATATTGAAGGCAGAAGAGTGGCTGCTTTACGTGGAAAAACGTTTTGCTTGCTGGAATGGTGGGTTTTATTGGTCTTTTACTGCTTTCTGGTGATGAGAAGACTTGGGATGTCCTTATTAGAGAATTATTCTAGGATGAAAAGGAAAATCCTACATAGAAGGCTACCTTGTCAGTAAATAGATTCGAGGATATAAGGAGAATGATTAGATTTGATGACAGGCGTACCCGTGAAGCTCGATCTGCAGATGATGCAGCAGTTCGCTATGTATGTGAACTATTTCTTGATAAGTGTAGAAATAGAATGAATCCCAATCATTCGCTCACAGTTGACGAACAGCTAGTCCTAATCCGTGGAAGATGCAGCTTCACCCAGTATATGCCCTCTGAACCAGCCAAGTGCGGCATAAAAATATTTTTGTTATGTGATCATATGCTTTAGAGGGAACTGTTTACACGAGAAGGAAGCCCCATGAATTTATTCAGAAAAATCTTGGATTGAATGTAGTGAAAGATCTTGCTAAAAGCATTCAATGATCATCAAAAAATATTAACGTTGACAACTTCTTTACTAGTGTGCTTCAGAAGCAAATTACAGTGGTGGGAACAATCAAACAAAATAAACCAGAAATTCCTAATGAGATGAAACCATCTGTCTCAAGAGCAATTCATTCCTCTTTGTTTGCATTTATAGGTGTCATTACAATGGTGAGTTATCTTCCCAATAAAAAGAAGTCTATAGTTCTCATTAGCACAATGCAATACGACAGAAACATTGATGAAACTCATGCAAAAAAGAAACCAGATGCAATAAACTTCTATAACTCTACGAAGGGTGGAGTAGATAAATGGACCAGAATATTCGTTATTACACTTGCAAGAGACAAACGAGAAGATGTCCATTTGCATTATGGATGAATATGATGGACATCGCAGCAATGACCACTGAAATTTTATTTTCCGCCCAACATCTGACATACCATAGTGGAAGAAGCAATAAAAGGCGTTTGTTCCTAAGAGGTTTAGCAGAGGAAATGGTAAGACCTCTAATGGAACTTCATATTCAGATCCCTAATCTTCCAAAGAAAATCGTTGATGATTTGCGAAGATGTCATATTGCCGAACCAACTACATGTTTCAGGAAAAAGAAGAAGATGCAATTATTGTCCATATAAGAAACACAGGAAAAGTGCTATGACATGCATTAAGTGCAAACCCAACATTTGTAAGGAACATAGTGGCGTTCTTTGTGCTTCTTGTTTGTCACATGTTGGAAACTAAGAAAGATGCAATTTTATGTGAACAATGAATAATAACTTTTTATAAAAATATTGCCTATATACATAATACTGTGAATAATGAGCATGTTTTAATTGAAGAAATTGGTTGTAATAAGTGTTTTAAAATGTAAACTGCAAGTTATAAGTGAATTAATAAAATAATTTGTATATGTTGTTTGTAAAGGAAAGTAACTAATAAAAATTCACTCTTAGAGTTTTATATAAAAAATTTTAATCAGGCCCACCAGATCCTGTCACTGTATCTTAGGAATCTTGCAATATGACAAAAAATTTGACAGAACGAAATTTAACTCCAAAGAATGAATATGTGGAAAGAGGAAAATTTTAAATTAGGTCAGGGCCTTGGAGGCCCTGCATATGCATTCACGTTTGTTTTCGGCACCATGCATCCTAGCGTTAAGATAAACAGAATGTTTGCATAAAGGCAAACCGCCGGGCTGTCCCCGAGTGAATGATACAGACGTCGAACGCATCCGCCACAGTTTCACGAGGGGTCCGCAGAAATCCGTTCGCCGTGCAGCTCGACAGCTCAGCACGCCCCCGATGTCCGTCTGGCGTCTATGCGTCGACGTTTCTGCATCAAACAACATTAAATTCAGCTACTGCGAGCTGTTCGTGAGGGTGCTAACATCGTGTGAAGTTCCGTAATTTCACTCTTGGCAAGGTGGAGCATTGCTGTTTTCTCCCACAGTTAGTGTTTAGTGACGAGGCAACACTCCATTTACACGGAGAGGTGAACTGTCATAATGTGACAATATGAGGTACGGGACAACCACAAGAAGTTGTACAACATAAAATATACTCTCCTAAATTTAATATTTGTATTATGTATTCCTATTTTTTGTCTGCATCCTAGATATTTATAGGCATCTGATTATTCCAGCGCTTCTATGCAGTCGCTGTGGTTATCCAATATGTAATCTTCTTGTTTAGTGTGTTTTCCCTTGCCTATGCTATTTTTCTTACATTTGTCTGTTCCAAAAGCCATATTTATATAATTGCTGAATACTTATGTTATCTTCAGTAATTGGTTGAGTTGTTGATTTGTTGCTGCCAGTAGTTTTAGATCATCCATGTGTGGGTATGTTCCAGTAATATTGTATCCATAATTTGTATTATTTAGCATGTTGGATAGTGGGTTCAGAGCAAGGCAGAACCAGAAAGGACTTAATGAGTCTCCTTAGTATATTCGACGCTTAATCTGTATTGGCTGTGATGTGATATTATTTGAATTTGTTTGGATATTAAGTGTCGTTTTTCATTACTATGTTTAGGAACTGTATCAATTTAGGATCTACTTTGTATATGTCCAATATTTATAGTAACCATGAGTGGGGTACACTATCAAAACCTTTTCGGTAATCAATGTATTTGTACTGTAGCGACCTTTGTTTAGTTTTAGCTTGATATGTTACCTCTGCATCTATTATCAGGTGCTCTTTACATCCTCGTGCTCCTTTGCAACAGCCTTTTTGTTCTTCATTTGTAATTTTGTTCTGTGTTGTATGTATCGTTATTTTCTGTGTAATGACTGAAGTTAATATTTAGTATATTGTTGGTAGGCATGTCATGGGGCAATAATTTGCTGGGTTTGCTGTGTGTGCTTGATCTTTAGGTTTCAGACACGTTATTCCTTGTGTATGTGTATCAGGGAATGTGTATGGGTCTGCAATGTAACTGTTAAATAATTTAGTTAGATGTGAATGTGTTGACGTGAACTTCTTTAGGCAGAAATTTGCTATTTTATCTTTTCCAGTGGTTTTCCAATTGTGTGTAGAATTAATTGCTTTGGTCGCTTCATGTTGCAAAATTATCACTTCAGGCATTTGTGGTATCATCTTTTATGTCTCTGTTTCCGCTTGTATCCACCGTGCATGTCTTTAATGTTGTATCAGGTTTGACCATATGTTGCTTCAGAAGTGTTCCATGTCTGTTATGTTTGGTGGACTGTCTATTTTAATGCGTGTGTTATCTATTGTCTGGTAAAATTTCTTTTGGTTTGTGTTGAATGTTTGGTTTTGTTTCCTTCTATTTTCACTTTTTTTGTATGTTCTAAGTCGTTTGGCCAATGCTTCTAATTTCTGCTTCTTTTCATCTAATTGCTCTATCGCTTCTTGTTGTGAGATTTTACCTAACCTTTTTCGTTTTTTATATGATATTTCTTTTCTTAGAAATTGTGTTAGCTGTCTGATGTCTTCTCTCAGTTTTTCTATTCCGATCTGTAGCCTGTGTTGCCATGCAGGTTTTGTGGGTTTCTTCTGTGTGTTGGTTGGTTCTGATGTCTGTCTAGTGTGTAAATTTAGTGTAGAGAATGCTCCTATTTAAACCAGTAGTTGTAACTCTCCCATAGTTGTTTTTTTCATTTATTTTGTTGTGTATGATTGTGTTGATAGTTTTTATTGTTGTTTCGACTTGTGGGTTATTTTGCGGTGTATGCAAGAATGGTCTAATGTCTGTATTTGTGTCTTTGTATTCTATATATGTCAGCTGAAATTTTTCTTTTATATCTAACATGTGTGTCACTTCGTGTTCTATTTGTACTTGTTCTGGTGGCAGTCTTAAGATTTCGTTTCCCTTTGATTGTTTAATTGATGCGTGTTGTTCTTCGTTTGTTTGCTCTGGGATGTGTGAGTCCATTACTGTATTATTTTCTTCTTCTTCTTCTGATTGGGCATTATTTTGTTCCAGTATTTGTTGTACTCGTTGTTTGATGTTTTCTAATTCTGATTATTACACAGATCTGATCAGCTAGTCGTTGTTCTGTTAAAAATTTTAATTCTGGGCATCTGGTAGTAAATGTTGTGTATACTTGTGATCTGTATCCAGTTGTATTGGTTGCTAGGTTTGTTGCTTGTTATTATTATTATTTCGTTGTTGTTCTGTTGGTTAACGTGTGTGTAGCGTTGCCAGGTTACTTGCTACAGTAATTTCTTTTTTTTTTTTTTGCCTTTGCTAGAGCCGTCTTTTAAGTTTGCAGGAGCCACCGCTAGTTGCTTCTATTGGATTGCGACATTACTGTTCTTTCGAAATGTGCCGTTTGTTACTCTTAAAACCAACATGGAGAGCTCCCCAGCGGTGGGGTCGACTTTTTGAAACCAAATAAGCGGTAGTGTAACTCAAGACCCCCCAGTATCAGACCCTGCATCCAGGTGGGCCTCCGTTTGCAAGTAACTGACGCAGAAGAGTTTGGAATTTTGCGTCATGCTATATAGCGTTAAGGAAGTCTTATTCCATAGTCTGGTTGCGTGTCATAATGGTTAGGACAGAAGCTTAACCATGCCTCGTCAGGTGCAGTAAATTTTTTTTTAAATCCTTATCGAAATGACTTTGGTGCCTATTTTTACTCAATTTATTGTTTTAAATGTAATTTCTTTCGTTCTATTCCTCTGTCACATCGTTTTAATCACCGTATGAACTTTTCCATTTGTTTCATTTTTCTTTACATCATTCTTCTTCCAATCGGAATTTTTGTGAATGTGTATTTTATTGTACCTATCTGTTTGACTATTCAATTACTTCAAAACTCCGATAAATTAATTAAAAAAACAAAAGACGAAATAATCTATTTATATTGACTGTGCATTAACGTGAAAAACGTATTTTTCGTTACAAGACGTGCCTTTTTTTGCATGGTAATCGACATACAAATATTTAAAACATAACCTAAATTCTTTGTGTACTATGGAAATGTATGGTAGATGAGGATATGAATGAGAGAAAGTTTTCTAAGTAAAACAAAATTCAAGCAATGTGAGAAATCGATATAATGAACACAATAACGAAAACACAGGGCCATAAAAATAGGAGAAATTACATCAGAATTAATACATGAAGATAATTAAAAGTTCACGAACAAATATTTCCAGTGGAAAATGGATGATAAGAAGAAAAATTAGAGCAAATGAAGAAGTTCATATCACTATTGAATCACGTGACCGAGGAGCGGAAATAAAAAAAAAATATATATTTACATCAGTTGAATGAAAATGATTATCAATATCACTTCGATAAACACCTAGCATAGATTTCTTCCTCTGGTGAGATTCAAACCCACAACCTCATGCATGTGAAGCTAGTATCCTTTCCAATACCCTCACAACCAACTTAGGTCATTCGGCTTTCTTCACGTTATTGAGTCTCACACAAAATTCCGAATTTCTTTTCTCGTCAGTTCCTCGAAACCGTCTACCCACCAGGATGAATGGCTGCACTGTGTAATACTTGGGTGCTTAACCTACATAACCATATAGATGGTTACAGAAAGTCGATCCTACCCCTGGAGAAATCTCCTTGTAAGACATAACGAAAGAGTGCCGCCGTTTCATTATATCTACTGATACGGTGGTGGACACACAGTTAGTAGTGTAGCCATAGTAACACAAACGGTCTGAAAACTGCACGATCTAAGCAACGAGGGACTACCTCGCACTTAGTCCAATGGAAAATCTCCAGAATTACTAGAAGACTTGTAGCCAATGAACCGAGTCCCCTGAAGTCATTTAGTCCGTAGCGACTGTTGAGAACCTTCAGAGCAGTCATTACGATTCGCACTCTACTACTTCGATGTTACACGTTCGGTGTCCTACTCTATGGAGCTGAGTCATGGACTGTATTAGGCATTTGAAATGCGATCGTATGGAAAAATATTAAGGATACCATCGACAGATTTAGTCAAAAGTACGGCGGTACGAAAATGTAGAAATTCTCAACAGCATCCAGAGAGCAAAACTCGATTGTTTTGGTAGCGCAATTCCGCAACAACAAATAAAACCTGTTGAAATTAATAATTAAAGGAAACATTAATGGCCGGCAGTCTGGACGAGCGTTTCTAGGCGCTTCAGTCTGGAACCATGCGACCGCTACGGTCGCAGGTTCGAATCCTGCCCGGGAAATGGGTGTGTGTGATGTCCTTAGGTTAGTTAGGTTTAAGTAGTTGTAGGTTCTAGGGGACTGATGAGCTCCGATGTTAAGTCCCATAGTGCTCAGAGCCATATGAACCATTTTTTGAAAGATTAATGGAATATGTGATCCACGACGCACAGGATTAACCTGGCTAAATAACTCAAACCAGCAGTTTGGGTTCAGCACTGAATCAATGTTCTGAAAAACCATGGACGGACAACAGATCATGCTATCGATCGGCAGTGTTACTGGAGGACGAGGTACTTAAGAGAGGAAGAATGACAATGCTTAAAAATTACATAAATGCTCACCATTAAATCTAATACTCCACTCATATAATCGCGCTAGCTGCCATTACAATTAATCTGCAATTGGCATACAGTTAAAATTTTTTGAACCTAGTGCTCTTAACAGCACTCATGTCACCACTTATTTTAATCAATGTACGTATTTTCTCAGACATCCACCGTACGAGGACGCACTGAAAAGTAATGTCGACAGATGTTTTACGTGAAAACTCGCAAAGCTTTTTAAATAAAACAAACTTCATTAACATTCTACATTGTATTCTTCACGTCTATAAATTTATTTCTCAAGACACTCACCCTCGGAACCAGCAAAATTTCCCCAACTAGATACTATTTTGTTGACACCGTCACAGTGTATTGTTTGACTATGTTAACAGAGCCACAACCTTACCCCTGCTTGCACCGCTTGACACAACTGAAGTGCTCAAAGGTTTTCTTAGTTTTGCGATAGACGAAAATCGAGACTGTGTGTAGGATGATCGACGGCAGTGAACCAAGGACGTCGGCTTGCTGCAGATGCCGCAGCGATCGTGTGTAGTTTGGCACTGCCGTGCTCAAGGAGAGTGTGCTCCACATGCGGACGAAGTCTTCGAATTCGTTCTTTTAGTTTTGTGAGCTCTTTCTCACCCACCAACATAGTCACTCAGATAAGAGAGGTAACTATCCAAAATAAGGATAAACACTTGTTACAAAACGCTCCTTACGCAAAATCAGAGGGCTGTAGGAATCCAAAGTAAAGATGTAGAATGTTACTGACTTCATCAAATAAAACAGACCGAGTCGTTATCTTCTCAGCACGCCGTCGTGTTATAAGCACAAAAATCCAAAAAATTGCTCTGAAACAAAGTATGCTGTACTTTTAAGTGAAGATCTTTGTAATGTACATCTGTATTAAACGTTATGCTGGTGATATATGGTGACAATGCGTATTTATATTTACAATGAAGAGAGATTGACCAGTGGCCAATATACAACTAAAACCAAGTTGTCAGATGGATATTAACTGCAATGGATTAGTGGAGAAATACAGGGATGAAGAAGTAGTTCGATTGTCTTGCCGCATGCATGCTGTAGAGCACATCTTCCACCGGACTGCCTTGATGATGCATGGATGGTAACAGCGTAGCAAATGCCCGGTGGCGAAAAGGTCATGAATTCGTTGACTATATAGTCAGTCAATAGATGGAAAATCCTAGTACACCATCTGAAATGTGGAATTGGTGAAGACAGACAGTCGACCGAAATTATATCGAAATAAATTCATGCTTAACTTGTCTTCAGTTGCGTTAGGTAACACCTCGATAGCTAACACATCTGCGTTCAGAGAATTTATTTCGAAGTGATTTCGGTCAGCTATCTACCGTCATCAATTCGATGCACAGGACCATGAATACTGTCGAAGTTTGGCATAGCAAACGATACTCAATCAGGCAAAGGTATCTGAACCTACAATTTCTGATCAATATGCTAAAGGAGAATGTAATAAAATCAATACCTGAAATTAAAAAAAAAAGTAATCCGTCGGTTAGCCTATTCAGTGAAAGAGATTAAAAATAAATCCGTGTTGAAAAGGAGTTAAAAGATATTTTAAGAATACATAATGACTTGGTGGATTTAAGGAGTTTAAAATTTACGTCATTCGTACGAAAAGTTCGTAAAATAAGACAGAAGTAATGTTGTAGAACGGAAAATGTAAAAAAAAATATTTTTTTAAACACGGCTATGCACTATGTGCATAGACAGCCTTAAGCCTAGATAAAATGTGGAGGGGCGATCTTATTACAAAACACAGCCTCCCCATTGTCGCGGCTTCCCTTGCAGGTCGCAGAAACCGCAGCTAAAATGTATGTGGCCAGAAACACCACGTTGACTCACGGGTCGCCGAGTCCACGGCCGCAGAAGCCCATGACACCCTTTAAGAGGCGGCGAGGCATCTCGTACAGTAGTTATATGAGAGTGAATTTATTCCTCGCTCCTCATGAGACATCATCAAACTTATTTTCCTGCTTCTGGAGTGTCTACAGCGAGTATGAGGGAATCCCGAAACGTGACATCTTACTTTTGTACTGCTCTTCGTTCCACACCTTCAAGGACGAACTTCTTTTCTGTGGCACTCGAACACTTGTACTTCTTCGATGTCATTTTCACGGCGGATCTATGTACTGTGCTTATGCTTTATTGAGAAAACACGGGAATTTTTCAAAGTGTTTAGGGATGAAACGATTATCTTAATAACCGATAAAACAATTCCAGATATCGAGTAATATGTACCGGCTGGCACTTCATTACGAAATGTTTACGGGGCTGTCTGTTATGACAGCCGCATCCGTTTATGGAATGTACCGAACACAGGAGGTTTCTTCGGTAAACAGAAGTTCTTACATGGGTCTTGACAACACGATCGAATTACAGAGGTTCAAATAGTGAGACGCGACTGTGTGGAACTGCATAGGCAGATTTCGGTCCCTGGAAATAATTGTAACTCAACTAAGGACTTTATAGCGACACGAACGTCAGCCGGGTAAATAAGTCCCACACTAAGTGGACATCCAGCGGACGCAGGTAAACACTTCCTGTTACACCACGCCACTGCTGCCTCGGTGTAAACACGGAGGACAGCAGGAAGTGCACTACGACCACTAGCTGGACTCCAGAGCAGGAAACAGCCGGGGTCCCCGGTGGTCTAGTGGTAAGAGGGTCTGAAACGTTCCAGCGCCTCGGCTGGGGCTATTCGCCCCAGCCGGGTCGGGGTTCAATCCCCGGCCGGCGCTGGAATTTTCAGACTTCCGAACACTAGCCTCCACCTCTGCCTTGGCATGTGGCGCATGTCAGGCACCCCCGTGGGGTCCGTGCTTTGGATCCCACGTGGAGCTCACTCCCACACTACAAACTGTACCTAATTATGCTGCTACAAACATTTAAAATTTTAATTCACACACTTTCTTCACCAGACTTCATCTACATATATTTTAAGGTATTTAATATATCTCACTATCAAAAGAAACTGCTTGGTATATTTGTAGGATTACAACTATCAAATAAAACCCTTACAAAAAAAAGATTTTGTTTTCCTTCGTGTACTGAATACTGCTGAGGTAAATACCCAAACATGTGCCATTTTCCTGTAGTTAACAGTCAATATTCGAAAAAAAAAGGTTATCATACTGATTCATATATTACATACTGTATTTCACACGTTCTCAGTGCTGAAAAAGCAGTAATTATTTCAACGTCATAAGAAAATGCCAAATATTACATCAATAGCAAATCACAAGCCAACGCTGTGTTATTTTTAGTATCATGATTGACTATGTGATAAATAAATCCTGTATAATTGCATTTTCAAAAACGAACAAAGGCCTTCTTTTTTCTCAAATTATTCTAGTATCAAAATGGGATGTTTGATGTGACACAGGTCACTAAAGAGATAAACTCTTTTTTTGTATGAAAAACGTTGTTTCTCGTGGTTTTATGTGAGCTGAGTGCTGTATCAAACAGATAACACTTAACGTTAACAAGAGGAATTTCTTGGCGATTTCACTAACACGCCCATATATTTGATATAATATTTCGATTAATAGTTATATGACTACCTCTCTGCCTCTACTTTATGTAAAAGTATCTTTTGGATCAGAAGAGTAATTATATTACTACTTCTACGCGTTAAGTCTGGTTGAATGAAAGAGATTGTAATGGCCTCAGCCGAAGATGCTGAATGTTACCTTCTCTGCAAGGCATTTGCCATCGGTAATGAGTGAAACTGTAAAATAGAAAAAGAGATGAAAAAAGTCTATTACTGTTGTACTATTATATCACTAGCGTTGCATTGCATAAACTTACTTACAGTTCTCGTTGCTGTTCAATATTCTTTAACTCACTATACCGTGCGATTATTTTGTTAACATTTAATATAACAGTAGCCCTGTTCCGAGCCACAAATCCATTTTTAATGCTTAAAAGAGTGGACAAAACTATTAGTAATACTAAATTACGAAGAGGGAATGATGAATGTAACATTCTGCGTACATTAATGTCGCTCGAGATGTAGTTTGCATTATATGTTAAGAGAACAGAATTATTTTGTAATGTGTGAAATACACAAAAATACGGTAACAGACAAACCGAGCAGTGATGCCGTAGTCTGTTTTGTAATAATAGTGTAAAGGAAGAAATAAACAGCAACTAGACATTTAAGTCACTCAATATTCGCGGCCATTTTGCGGTTCATCACTTCGCTGCTACGTGTCGCTACTAGTACCTCACACACTTCGTTGCCTGTAGTGCAGAGCTTCGCTACCAGAGGGCTCTATCACCATCGGCGAGGACTCACTCTGTCGGCGTTTGCTGCTTCACTGCTCAACATCTATGCTCGCTGATATGCTGCTAAATCTTCAGAATAAACGAAAAAAACAACACCAACACCACATATGGCAAATAGTGATAATTGTGAATACTACCGAACCATCTCTTTCATACGTCCTGGCTGAAAATACAGATCCAAAATATTTGCAGAGGAATGGAACACATTAGAGGAGACGATCTAGAGGAAAATCGAACACACTAGCCGCTAGAGATCGGTTGAAGAAATTCAACCCATATTTATAACATCTATAGATGTAGAAAATAACTTTTCACAGTTTTGACCAAAATATACAGTTTGAATTTAAGATGCAACCAGCAATAAAATACAGTGAGCGGCATGTTATCTAGAGCTCTGCCAAAAATCAGCCAGCAGATGTAAGACTTATAAGGAAGCCGGTAGTTGATAGTTGAGGAGGGAGAGAGAGAGAGAGAGTTTGCATACAGAAAGTTTCACACGTCGTGCGACACACTTATCGCGTTTGTAGAGGGGACCTACCTGGGAATCGATGTCTGGAAACGTCATCCAGCGACGCTACAGAGTAACAAAGTTACAGGCACTGGAGTCTGTAAAATATGTGTACACAGGGAGATCCAATGAAGATGTTAGCAATTTTCTATGATGATGGAGATGGATAAATGTATAAATTTGAGGTTATGTCCCTATAACGGAAAATTGGAAGAGAAGACATTCCTGTTACGTGTGACAGTATGTACCGGTAGTGTTGCAGCTAAGATGTAGGGCAGGAAACTTTCAGAGGTGGTAGTATGGACCGAATGTCCAGTACACATGGGCTGTAAAATGCATACCTTAAGAGCTGTGAGGACTTGTTCATCTTCGCTAGCATAAAACATATCTCCACTGTTGAACAAGTGCTCATAGCGCCTCAGGTATGCATTTTGTATCCCATGTTTACCGGACATTTTTTTCTTACTTTGATCCATACTACCACCTATGAAAGTTAGCAACAACAGTACCAGTACTTGTATTCCGCCGTCAGAGGTATGATAACGATATTCCCTTGTAACTTCCGGAACATGATACATGATCAAATTGATACATAATCACGGCATCACACTCTACTTACATACATTTGCCGGAGCTGGCGCCTGTATTTTGATGCTCTGTAGCCTCGTTAGATGACGTTTGCATGCATGAGTTACTAGGTAAAATTGCAAGCTCCAGAAATGTGAAACACCTTGTATAAAGAAAGCAACATACGAAACGAACGAGATATTTGGGAAATTAATCGAAGATAAGAAAGAAGAAATAGAAATTGTTTCCAAATCGACCTTTCATTTCGCTGCTGCTGATTTGAAATTTCGTGGCATTTATTCGCTCTGAAGAGGATCGTTGAAACGATGGTCGAAATGTCGTTATTTTAGTTGTTTCACTGTTGCATAATGAAATGGCCTAGTACCCAAAATGATTTTCTTAAATTTGTTTGTAGGAATTCTATCGCTTCTCAACGATATTTTCAGAATGATAGTAGTATTTTTTCCTACACCTACCAACTTTAATAGTGCTAGAAATGATGAAAATAGTACCTAATACTTTTTGATATGGAGACAGAGACGGTGCTTGGTTTTAATGATAACAATATACAGGAAAATTCAGCCATGTTTCTGCGAAGTAGCATTACGCCGAAATTCTGAAATACATCCGTATATTTCGAATGTGGTACAACAGCTGTAGGTAGGAGACGAGGTACTGCAGAAGTAAAGCTGTTTAGACGGGGCGTGAGTCGTGTTTGGGTATCTCAGATGGTAGAGCACTTGCCCATGAAAGGCAGAGGTACCGAGTTCGAATCTTGGTCCCGCACAGAGTTTTAATCTGCCACGAAGTTTCATATCGGCGCACACTCCGCTCCAGAGGGAACTAATTCTGGAAACAGCTGTATAGTTACTGGAGAGATACAGGATGTTCCAAAATCACGTTAAAACTTCTAGGGAACTGAGTAATGATATTCTGAAGAGGAGCCCATGTATGGAAAGGTATAACCGTGCTACAGCCGTATGAATACACTTTCGCTAATGTGGTATGCAACAGGGTTATAATCACTGAAGGGGGGGGGGGGGTTACTTACGTCGGATCGTATGATGTCATTTGACAGCTGTCTCCTCTCTGACCTGGTTCGAGTCTCGTTCATGTTTCTGTGAGTGTTAGAGGAACATTGCTGAGTACACTTTTGCCGAATACACCGACACGAGTATTGTGTGGCCAAAGCGCACAGTACTGGGAGAGCTGCTGGTCGCCTTTATCAAGATCGTTTTCCACAACGTCTGACTCCTCCCCACACGCTTTTCGTTACCATTGCGCAACGTCTTCGAGTAAGGGTGCCTTCACCGTTTAGCAGGTGCGTCTGAGGTGCCCCGTGGAGACGCAGCGCACGAGAATTGGAAAATATATTTATATGGATATGGTGTCTGTTCTTTCGGACATGTCCGAAAGGACTCTACGAATGTAGTGTGTGGTCATACAAAGGTGAGAAAGTGGGTCTCGCGGGAGGCGTGCGCGAGAGAGTCCCTGTAGTCTCACTATCCTCTGTGCCGTCGGTGGCTCAAATGGACAGATCGACTGCCATGTAAGCAGGAGATCCATGGTTCAAGTTCCGGTCGGGGCACACATTTTCACCTGTATTCGTTGATATATATCAACGCCCGTCAGTAGCTGAAGGAAATAATATCATTCTAATTTCAAATTGGAAAAGGCCCTCCTGTAAAAACAGTGTATCTGAAGACCGATTTCTTTGTTTCTTGATTATTAACGAGTGAAAGTGTAATACAATAGATGTACTAGATCACATTTACACTGAAATGCCAATGAAACTAGTATAATAATGCATATTCAAACGGAGAGGTATGTAAACAGGTTTAATATGGTGCTGCGGCCGGCAACGCCTGTGTATGACGTGTGTCTGGCGCAGTTGTTAGATCGGTTACTGCTGCTACAATGGCAGGTTATCAAGATTTAAATGACTTTGAACGTGGTTTTATACTGGGCGCAAGGCCGATGGGACACAGCATCTACGAGGTAGCGATGAAGTGGGGATTTTCCTCTACGACCATTCCACGAGGGCACCGTGAATATTAGCAATCCAGTAAAACAACAAATCTCCGACATCTCTGCGGCCGGAAAAATATCCTGCAAGAATGGAATCTGAAGAGAACCGTTCAGCGTGGCGAAAGTGCAACCCTTCCACAAATTACTGAAAATTTCAATGCTTGACCATCAACAAGTTTCAGCATGCGAAATATTCAATATATCTACATGGGCTTTCAGAGCCGAAGGCCCACTCGTGTACCCTTGCTGGCTGCACAGTACAAAGCTTTACGCCTCATTTGGGCCCATCGGTACGAACATTGGACTGTTGATGACTCGAAACATATTGCCTGGTTGGACGTGTCTCATTTCAAAATGTATATACAGTATGGAAGAGTATGTGTATGAATACGACATCATGACTCCATGGACCCCGCATGTCAACTGCGGACTGTTCAATCTGGTGGAGGCTCTGTGACGTTGTAGAGCGTGCGCATTCGGAGTGATGTGGGATCCCTGATACGTCTAGATACATCCTGTCTAATCACCTGCATCCATTCGAGTCCATTGTGGATTCCGACGGAAGTGGTTAATTCCAGCAGGACAAAGGAGCGGCCCACACAACCACAGTTGCTAAAGAGTGGCTGCAGGAACACTCTTCCGAGCTTAAACACTTTCGCTGGCCACCAAACTCCCCAAATATACTGTACGTTTCTAGTAAATTTTATAGCATTAACTAGCATATCTGGAATGCCTTGCAACGTGTTGATCAGAAGAGATCTCTGCTCCCTCTTACTGTTACGGATTTATGGGCAGCTCTGCAGGTTTCATGGTGTCAGTTCCCTGCTGCGCGACTTCAGCCATCAATAGAGTCCATGCCACGGCGTGTTGAGGGATTTCTCGCGGGGGCCATAAACGATATTTCTTTGGCTCCACAGTGTAACAAATTACTTGTCAATGTGACAGCGTTACCAACATGTTTTCAAATGGTTCTAGTATACGGTACGTCTCGGGAGACGGGTTACAATTTAAAATATGAGTATTATGTACTCAGTCCCCTCTACAAGTTCTAGCAGGTAGTGACGGGAATTTCAGAACATCCTGTACGTTTCCAGCAAACTGTATAGCCGTTGTCGTATTACAATTGGTATCTGCGAATACATTCCATAATTCGTGACAGATCGCGAGGCGCGTTTACCCAGGGGGCGTCTCGGCTACGGGAGCTCTGACGGCCACGAGAATAGCCGGAGGTAGAGAGCGCAGCACGGCTAGTTTGAAAGCAACTTTCAACTAGTGTTGCCAGAGGTGTCTCTTTTTAGAGATTCTACGACTCGCCCCACGTAAGCTTTATCTGCTAACATTTCGAAATACACTATCCTATCAATGAATGTACAGACACCTATTAGTGGACATTAATATGCAGTGTGTCCAACCTTTGTCTCTATGGCGGCTTGAACTCTGCTCGGGACACTAAGTGAGGTGCCTGCCGACAATTTACGCACCACACACAGAGATCGTATCTACGTGCTTGTACATGCAAGGCAATACATTTCTCAGCAAGATAGCCACATCTCTCGCCAATTTTGAACATTTGGAGCAAAATGGACAGGTTCTGTAAAGAAGGTCGCGATTTTGGCGATGTAATGAACCAACTGAACTGAATTTGGTACCATATCCATCAGGAGGGTATCCACTAACCCTATCAGTCAATGTCAAGCCTAGTAACTGCCAGAGGTGGCCCAACACGTTATCGACTTATCAATTTGTGAAGCTCTTTGTCTTGAATTAATCATCCAGTTTTTCTTCAACTCTAATCATTCATTTGGCCCTACACGTACAGTCATGCTCAAAACTATCCTAACGAACGAATTGAATTTCGCCTGATTCACATGCAACCCACATAACGCAACTGTCTAGCAGGTCCCCTTATCGCTCCTTGGTACAGTCGTTTGACTATTGAAAGTGGTTCCAACAAGTCACCACGAGAAAACACTGTTCTGTATCGCAATAACTCAAGATGTAAAGTAATACCACGATACTACAAATATCACGGAACACCTTATCACAGATAAGACTGCCCTTAAGGCTTGTAGCTCACATTTATTACAATTAATGACATATCTGACATTTTACCACTCTCATTATTACGTCAGATAGGTAATGCACATAGTAAATTCGTCGAAATCATTATATACTCTTCAAAGTAACATACCGTACTTATTAAACACAAAATAAGATTAAAAATTAAAGGTATTCACGAGCAGCTGATTGAGAATATTTATGAACTTCAAATTACACGACGAACCGTCTCGTTCTGCATATGGATGCAAACTCAGGTCATGCAGACTAAGCAAAGATTTCGTGCCTGACGGAAACTAACAGTCACTCGTGATTAGGCATACAGAGAGTGATATACCTCGATTTTAGACAGAGCCAGTTTGCAAATACCAATTTTAAATTACATAGCCCAAGTATTTTTGCCGGACGCGAATTCCTACCCAGCACCTGTTGTCCCTGTTAACGAACGACGAGAGATGTTGAATCTTGGTTCTTAACAAGTAACTTACTTGAATTGCCGTGAGGAAAGGCTTTGTATTGGGCAGGGATTCGAACTCAGAACTTAATCGGATAGATATCGACGCACAATCAACTGTGACATTTCGGATTTTCTCGGCAGTAGATAGATGTTTTAACTGAAATGATAAGACCAAACATTAATTTTTTTCCTTCCCAAGACTCCAACCCGGCATCTATCGCTGTTATATTCTAGATAAAACGAACGTTAAATATGGGTTTGTTGCACCAGCAGCGACATGTGAGCGTATTTGAACTAGAAATAATATGACGAAGAGTTCAGTGCTCACTGGGAATACAGCTCCACACATCATATCGCTTTTGACTACACACAAAGATACGTCAGCTTCCGAATTTTTGTCCAGCTCGGACTAACATCTTGAACTTACAGTGATCTCGCAAATAGTCCTGTGTCTCACTGGGTGTCAAAAACGTCACATATCGTTAGTGTTGACAACGAATGAAAATACATTAAACATTAAAATAATTATCCACCAGCAGATAGGTGTTCTCATGCTAGAGCTTGATAATACATAATGAAATCTATAGTGCCGGGCCAGTATTCGAACCCATTCACGCGCAGTATGTGGAGATGTTGAGGAATCTGCAGTTCTGAACAAACAACAAATTGTAGCCGTGCTGTATTCTCACGAAGGGATCAAATTGAGCGTTAAGTACGGTCTAAGTTGCATTCCCAGATCAGAACCGATTTTATCGACATACAGAAGCTCAGATAAAATATGGACTAAATGTCCTTTGAGCGTTATTTAAGCATCACAAGACTGCACATACATGCAATCGATTTCGAGGTGCAAAGTGTTTATCTTACTTTGGTGACAGGTGGGCATAAGAGATTTCCAAAAACTTTTTATCGTACTGAAATAATCTTTTGTCGGAAAGAAACAAGGTAAGTGTTTTATTCGTATATATTTTGTAGGAAACTGTAATCGTAATGGAAGATTATACACCTTAATGTTTGACAAAACTGCTAGGAGAAAACGCTGCATCCTAACCAAACCCCGCGGTTCCTCTCCATATCCCCGTAAGACACGAGCAGGGGATTCTCCACGCATACCGCTACATAGCTGTTCCTAGCATACCTGAGATTTGGCAACATCGTCACAAACATTAGGCAACACTGTGACAGTGCAATCACTTCCGCCTATGGTACTGAATTGGCTCACTAAATTTACTTGATAGTACCTTTCCATTTGAATGGCTCATGCTGTATAATCCTTACGTAAACTAAGATACTGAGGCAGAAAATTCAATTTTTTGGCTAAAGAAATGCTATTCTCCACATAAGTGGCAACTTTTATTATTTTTCACGATGCGTTATGAGGCTGAGCGACCAGTACCATGATGAGAGTGGTGTAAAGGTAGCAGTGTGTCTGTAACCCGGTGGTGCCGCCCATGTCTCGTGTCAGAACGGCTCAATCAGTCGTCAGTTCCAACTGAGGTAGGGACCATCGTGTGCGAGCTTTTTTTTTATGGAGCTGCGAATTTCCAGAAAAAATTCTGTATCGAAATCGGAAGAAAACCTTTACACATCAAATCTTCTTGGTAGCTCGACTCAGTAAGTTGTGTTAATCGTCATAGATCATGGCGTTCTGACTGCCAAGCTGCTTCGCAATACCAGCGTCTCTGAGGAAATTCGAATCGACCATCAACGATACGAATTTCAGTATTGTTCTTCACTTAACTCACATTCCAGGGTGATAAGTATGAAGGAAATGAGCCTCTTGATTACTCTATGCTAAACTTTCCTGCAGACATGTGCTGACAGTGTCTCTAGCAACTTACTTTTTCTCTGGGTAGCTTCAAATATGGGCAGTTTTGTCGCCTTAAATCCAATTGAATAATCTAAATATCATTTGTGAAAAGCGTTCACTTCTCCATTAATTAAATTTATGGACCTCAAAACAAGCAATTTGCCTTAGTAGCTATAGAGCAGGTTCTGATAGGTATTGACGCAATCATTTTCATCCATTTACCATAGAAAATCAAAGAAAGAAACCAAACACATTACATTGCATTTACTCCCTGTACATTGAGTAATACATATGAATCCACGACAATAATAAATTATTTGAAGAATCTCTTGTGCAAGGAAAAGAACAGAATGTGACGCTTTAATTATAGCGCACTGGATCTGAAACAATGAAATTAATTTTGTGTCACATTGATGTACTGCATTCTAATGTAATAAAGTAATCATCAAATAAAAACGGTTTTGTGCCTCCTTTGCTATCAGGAGTGAAACACAAATCGTAGACAGATTTTATGGGTCACTACTCAACAACATTAAAGCATTGTACATGGTTGAGAGTGTGGAGTGGAGCAGATGTTGTCGGCAGAAGGCAGCGCAGTGCCTCAGCCCCCGCCGGTAGGCAGAAAACGGTGTTCAGAGGCAGATGCTCGGTAAAGAAATCTTTCGCTAAAACATTGTTGAACCAAACTATTATTACCAGTGTGACACAAAGCGAAATATATTGTAGATTCGCTTGAATTACACGCATAGCTTCAGCACCGAGACGAAAGGGGCGATAAAAATTTTGTCGTTGTCTGCTTCCGGTCGCCAGATTTCATATTAGCTAGTCTCGCGTTTTACCTCAAGACTACAGCCTTAGTCAAGAATAATGGACTAAGACTGAACTCAAGACTTCCTCTGGGAAGTGCCGCAGTCTACAATGTTGCTGATCGAGCATACTGCCGGACACAGGATCCTGAGAGGAGCACGACTGTGTTGTCCACCTTATGTGGACGGCTCGGCGGTCAATGTTTTGCTCTAAGGCTGTATCTACAACACATATTGCACCCTGAACACCTAGAAGAATTAAGAAAACAAAAGTAGTTTATGAGAGCAACGTTAACTATGGCGTAGAAGTATTCATAGTGTTGTGTTCGTGTGTGCAAACGCCTTCCAATGCCCACTCAAGGAGGACAAGGATGCAAAGTCTAGCTTCAGTATTATAAATTCGCTACAGTCTGCGGATGAACTCACACTTAGGTTGATAATTAATTTGAATATTTAGCAATACTATACTCATTGGTGTTAAACTCGTTATTAACCAATGATTCCCACAGCTACAGGGACACTACTTGTGATACTTAGGCAGTGCTATCAGACGAAAAGATCAACCTGACACAAACTGTGGGAAGTTTGTTTTACAAACTTCGTACCAGGATAATGGGCTTTTACGTATTTGGGATGTCTGTGAACGTTGCTGCTTGAGACGATTTAAGACGAAAGTAAATTCCTTCAGCAACGACAATGTTTGAAGAAATCGTCTTAACGGGACTAAATCGTGGTTTGTAAATCGTTTACCGGCCGTACTCTGCCGCATTTCTCTGATTGGAAGGCAAATAGCTTACGGAAAAATGTCACAGAAGGAAAAGGGAGAAAGAAATGTCTCCCACTGGAAGGTCATGTTGTCTTATTTAAATGATTACAAAATCAGGTAAAACGACCAGTCAGATTGTCAGTATAAGAACATTACTGTTGTCAGTATGATGTAGCACTGCCCAGGGCCTGTAACGATAAAGGGCCCGTTTAGGTCAGTCATATTGTATACAGAAGTGGGAGAGAGAGCACCGCTAAATTCTACAATCCGAATGCATTGCAGACACACAGAAATTACTGTTACAGTGTACTAATGGAGCCCAATTAATGAGTGAACTGCATATTTTCCGGTGAGAGAGAGCACTGGCAAATAGTCTTCGGTATATTAGTTTAATTAATCTGGTGTCACTCTGAGCCAGAATTTATGGCCAGCAGCTGAGTGCAAGGTCAGTGGGCCGGATCCGAGTTTTGCAAGTGCGAAATACTTTCCTACATTATAGAAGCGAATATTAAACTGGAACTAATATTCCAAAAATTTTGAACTTGGATAGCTTAGAATGAATATCTTTTTCTTTATTGCAAAGGAAAACAATTGATTTTCTAAAACATTCTCTGTCATACACAACTTGAAACAGGTCACGTCGACCAAATCTTATGGAAAAATTGACAGCGACGTATATCGGCAGGCAGTAAGATCTCTTGGCTTTTGGTTTGGCAGTACTCGACAGCCATTTCTAGGCGCAAGTAATAGAAGAAAGGCAGAGCATTTTTGTTATCAAGTAACGTCTTCATCGATTACTTTAGTTTTAATGTAATCTATGAGTAATTGCTGGTGTTTGATTTTAACATGGAAAGAATTCTGTTGACAGTGAAAAAACCTCTTCTTGGGAAACTACTTGTATAGTGACCAAAAGGAACGAACTGATATTCAAGTACAGTGTTCCAGCAGCGGCATGAAGAAAATGATAGTAATAATGACGGTAATAATCCAATTATCCGGTAACTTCACACTTCCCAGTGGATCTTCACGAACTAAGAAAATTTCTGAATTTGTGAACATTTCAAAATAGCTTCACATCGAGCCTATGATGCCTACAAGGGTCTTTACATCCTGCTGACATGAGAATAACATAATCTCCGCGTCAGAAGCTTGTTTCTACTTAACCATTTAATAGACTCGCGTTTTATCCACCGTGACTACTTTTGTAAGCTCAGCACATCATCCGTTGCAGCTCACTCCTGGGGCTGGGAAATGTGGGCACAATGGTCTGGTGGAACTATCACAGGAGCAATGCGTGGGTTCAGACATTTACTTTTAAGAAGCACAAACAGATTTACTTTGCCTCTGGTAACCTCAAGAGAAAGACGTTATAATCCAGATTTCGCAATACAAATCACGTTCCATCATTACAAACTGGGCAGAGCCAGGTTACGTTGGGAAACGACATAGCGGAAGTCATCGTAAACAGAAATACAGTCGCCAGTAAACTTACTTACATTAGAAAATTTTATTTTATTTTATGAAGCGATAGCCATTTAAAGGATGGGGCTCTTATTTTACTTGTAATTGATTGAACTAGAGACGTTGAAAAATTTGGTGCTGGACTGTGATTCGAATTCGTTTCTCCTCTTTCGAGGATCTGAATCACTCGGAACATTATAGTTCAACCATTTCGTTCCTTTTCGCAAGACTGCAACCTTCTCTAGGTCTCCTCCAAAGGTAAGTATGTGGGTCCGCATCCTGATCCAATACAAAAACATTCATAGTTTCAGTTCAAGCCCTATAACGTGCACACCGTCCCGCTAGTGAAAACCAACGTGCGCTTTTAATGTATATTCATGTTGTAACATTACAGGACATATTGGGACATATTGAAGTATTCGATACTGTAGACTTTTAGGGGATGTCGATACAGATATGCAAAATGTAAAGGGAAACTTTGGTGATGTTTAAATATTGTACTGTGTCAATATTAGGACATTTTGCACAGAAAGAACAAAAATAGAATTAATATAAGTATATATTAGTGTTAGTAACCTATTTTCATTCAATTTTGTAATTATATTTCATTTTGTAAAAGAAAGACTCACTGTTTGCTGTAGCTCTGATTAATTGTATAAATTATCAGTTTTGAGCTAAATTATTTCGTATAATATGGACAAAATACTTTTAAAAAACTCACCAGCTAAAGAGAAAGTCTGTAAATGAACGTTTAATGCACACTTCTGGAATTTTCTATGGAGGAATTCTATATTATCATCCCAAAAATACGAAAACTTGTGAAAACTGTTTCATAACCTAATTTCGAAAGACGATTAGTATCAAGAAATATTGCTAAAAAGATTTATTTACGTTTTGAAACAGGATTTAAATCATTTTACATATAAATAATTGTTCTAAATCACCCAAGAAATATCCAGAATCAAATGTCAAGATATTTCTGGAAACGTCGGTGCAAGTCTGGTGAAGGTTATCCGAAGGCTGGTAGAAAAATGTTATAAACTATATTTTGAAATTATGCTTGTAAGAATTTATATGTGCACATCCTTTTACTTGCTTTAATCTGTGCTAAAGTTCTGTAATGTCTGATTTGGTTTTAAGTCGTGAATTGCTATCGTATTGTGAACAAAGCATTGTCAAAGACTCTCATTGTTTGGAAGGATATTAGTACACCTAGGAGTTGTCAATGGGCAGTTCGGATGTGGAGTGCGGTTGGCTGGGAGAGTCTGTTGTTGAGTCTGTCAGTTCTGTTTGTAAATAAACGTCTATAATGAAGAATTACTTGTTGTCGTCAATATGAACTCAAGACCTTTTGCACGAAGCAGACACCTCCTAATGCATAGATCATGAAAACGATATTTCGTAATGATGTGTAACATGTCATTTTAATGAAAGGTTTCTTTACATACCATGATTCAATTTCTTTACAACAATTTCTTACTCTCTCTCATTCTTTTTGATCTCTCTCTTTCTCTCTCTCTCTCTCTCTCTCTCTCTCTCTCTCTCTCTCTCTCTCTCTCTCTCTCTCTCTCTCTATCATACACACACACACATTCTTTTTTCTTTATTTGTTTGTTTTGCTCGACTATCGGCGAGGCATCAAAACGTCTCTGAATGAGCTTCTTACTTTTTAGTACACTTACGAAATAAATATAAAAACAACTGTGAGAGTTACTGATATATGATGCTTAGTTTTCAGTCAGTTCGGAGTATTGTTAGTAACCACGCTCCAGTCCCTAAACCTAGTTACAGAAATGCGAATCAGACGCATTACGTATTCCAGGCCGTAGTAGCCGCGACTTGGAGACACCAGCTATGGTCACTTCCCAGCCCGCTGTACGATCACATCGGGTCGTCGTCTTTCTGCTGGTACTGTAACTGAGATTTGACAACAAGGCAACGTATGTTTGGGAACTCTGTGGTCGACCAGTTCCTTCCTGGTGTGCACGAAATTTATCCTCAAGGTTCACTTGATTTTACCTGTCATTTCCATTGAATAATCTGATTTATTATCGTTTTAGGTGTAACAAAAGATTATAAATTTACTGTTTTCAGCCCAGGAAAGTCGTTGCACGTGGAAATCGCAACTAATCTCGTCCTTTAAATAGCGGTTTACGAGTGCTAGACATTATCGATCTCGTAAGAGTGAGCTAAGACACGTATTTCTACCCCAGCTCTATGGTAATGCGCTGACCTGAGAAAAAGCATCTGTTATGGTTCGCACTTCCAGTCTCACTAACTGTAACGTTTTTATCCCTTCTGTGAAAGAGCTACAAGCAGTCAGATAAAACATCGATAAGGAAATCGCAAAAAAATACTTTCGGCTCATAGTGCAATGGTGAAAACTTACAATGCTGCACAACAGGTAACTCCTCTTCCCGCCGATGACAAGCAAATTTTGGGTTTCTAGGAATACAAAACTTTACTTACGAAATGCGACATTTGCACTGCACGACGTTTTCAACAAAGAGATGGCGCAATACAGTAGACCAAGTGGAAAGAAACACTTCCTATTTAAATTTGCGCATCCTAGACTGTTGGCTGTTCTGTGTAGGTGGCAGGTACGTGATTTTATTTCGGTGATTACAAAATAAAGTCGAATGTATGCACTGGGTAGTCGAGGCAGCTAGTTCATTGTGATTCGGCCAACCAAGTAAATGAATTTACTGAACCTGCTGCAAATTACTACAGGAAGCCTGTGTGTCAGAATTCTCATCCAGTGTGGTGCAACGGCGTTACGATAGAAAAATGAGCCACATACTTATGATATGCTTGTATATCTATAGACTTGGTTCGATTCCAACTTCTGTCAATGATTTTAGATAAGGTGAGACAGATTCCATTCTCTTCTGGCTACACCAAGTGAAGAAGATATAATGACATTGTGGTCTGAAATTAACATGAAAAATGATATTCCTTTTCTACAAAGTAGACGTTAGGATGAATCACAATAAAGACTGGGGCGGCGACACGTAGAAACCTTTCTTATACTTATTATTTATTTCTAGTGACGAAACAAACGCTATGTAGGCTCACAGGACATTTAGTCCATATTTTATCTGAGCTTCTGTATGTCGATAAAATCGGTTCTGAACTGGGAATGCAACTTAGACCGTACTTAAGGCTGAATTTGATCCCTTCGTGAGAATACAGCACGGCTACAATTTGTTGTTTGTTCAGAACTGCAGATTCCTCAACATCTCCACATACTGCGCGTGAATGGGTTCGAATCCTGGCCTGGCACTATAGATTTCATTATGTATTATCAAGCTCTAGCATGAGAACACCTATCTGCTGGTGGATAATTATTTTAATGTTTAATGTATTTTCATTCCTTGTCAACACTAACGATATGTGACGTTTTGACACCCAGTGAGAGACAGAACTATTTGCGAGATCACTGTAAGTTCAAGATGTTAGTCCGAGCTGGACAAAAATTCGGAAGCTGACGCATCTTTGTGTGTAGTCAAAAGCGATATGATGTGTGGAGCTGTATTCCCAGTGAGCACTGAACTCTTCGTCATATTATTTCTAGTTCAAACACGCTCACATGTCGCTGCTGGTGCAACAAACCCATATTTAACGTTCGTTTTCTGTAGAATATAACAGCGATTTGTGCCAGGTTGGAGTCTTGGGAAGGAAAAAAAAATAATGTTTCGTCTCGTCATTTCAGTTAAAACATCTAGCTACTGCCGAGAAAATCCGAAATGTCACAGTTGATTGTGCGTCGATATCTATCCGATTAAGTTCTGAGTTCGAATCCCTGCCAAATACAAAGCCTTACCTCACGGCAATTCAAGTAAGTTACTTGTTAGGAACCAAGATTCAACATCTCTCGTCGTTCGTTAACAGGGACAACAGGTGCTGGGTAGGAATTCGCGTCCGGCAAAAATGCTTGCGCTATGAAATTTAAAGTTGGAATTTGCAAACTGGCTCTGTCTAAAATCGAGGTATATCACTCTCTATATGCCTAATCACGAGTGACTGTTAGTATCCGTCAGGCACGAAATCATTGCTTAGTCTGCATGACCTGAGTTTGCACCCATATGCAGAACGAGACGGTTCGTCGTGTCATTTGAAGTTCATAAATATTCTCAATTAGCTGCTCGTGAATACCTTTAATTTTTAATCTTATTTTGTGTTTAATTAGTACGGTATGTTACTTTGAAGAGTAAATGAAGAATACGACAAATTTACTACGTGCATTACCTATCTGACGTAATAATGAGAGTGGTAAAATGTCAGATATGTCATTTATTGTAATAAATGTGAGCTACAAGCCTTAAGGGCAGTCTTATCTGTGATAAGGTGTTCCGTGATATTTGTAGTATCGTGGTATTACTTTACATTTTGAGTTATTGCGATA
Source organism: Schistocerca gregaria (assembly GCF_023897955.1). Classification (NCBI taxonomy): domain Eukaryota; kingdom Metazoa; phylum Arthropoda; class Insecta; order Orthoptera; family Acrididae; genus Schistocerca; species Schistocerca gregaria. The sequence goes on from NW_026061759.1 coordinate 10,665,936, forward strand.
CAGAACAGTTTTTTCTCGTGGTGACTTGTTGGAACCACTTTCAATAGTCAAACGACTGTACCAAGGAGCGATAAGGAGACCTGCTAGACAGTTGCGCTATGTGGGTTGCATGTGAATCAGGCGAAATTCAATTCAGGTCGTTCGGATACTATTGGGCATGAATAGACATCACGTGTATCGATTTCCATCGCGCTGGGGTAAGTCCTTCGGGATACGTTTATTCTCCTTAGTGTGTAAATATATTTGGAGCATGTCATTCAAAAACGTTTGAAATGACATAGACGGGAGCGGGTTGTTGTTAGGAGAGCAGAATGTATTAGACTCGCGGATCATGTGGTGTTATTGACAGAGCGAAAGAAGTATGACTGAAATGTTAAAAGAATTGAACAAGAGTCGTGAGTAAATTGGAATGAGAAATAATAAGAAAAACGCAAAATGTCCGGTGATAGGTGCAAGAAAATCAAGAACAACTATAATGTTAGGCAGGAAGACACACAACAATTTAGTATTTTTAGATAACTGCGACGTGCTATTATGGACGACATTGGAAGTAATAAGGAGGTGAAAATACGTATAGCAATTGCCAACGAGACGTTTCATAACAGGAGGCTTTTATGTGGGTGCGTTGATAGGTGATAAAATAGGCAAGCACAGTGAGAAATGAGGTGGTGTTGAGTGGGAGAACAGAGAGAAATTTTAAAGGTAGCAGGATGAGCAAACACAATTGGCATGGACACTGAATGAGAAGAGATTGTATATTGATGGTATGGAGGAAATGGTGAATGCAATAAGAAGAAGAAGAAGAAGAAGAAGAAGAAGAAGAAGAAGAAGACTCAGAACATACCAGGTGGTGGACAGCGTAAGAACAGAAAATAGTTGTGAGAAAATAAGAGGGTAACAAATGATGGGACTGCATGGAGAGCTACATGTGAAGACCTGCCCTAGGGCAGAACACTCATGGTGGTGGTGTTGATGAAGAGGAGACTTATGTAGGATATTTTGCAAAACGCCCATTTTCTTGTAATCCAAATTTAAACAAAACATAGGCAGCTTATAATTTGTAGTCTATAAACGACCGTGAATTGCGTGACAGATGGAACTTGCCAGTATACCAGTTATTAGGACTTATTCCCACTCCACTGACGTATGGAGCGTGCGTACTGTGGCTGCTTAAAAGCCTCTGTGCGTGCTGTGCTTAGTCTCTTCTGGTCATCACGCTTCCTACAGTTACAATACGTAGGCGGTTTCAGTATATTCCATTCCTACATTCATCATGTAACGTCAGTTCTAGAAACTTTCTAATTAGGTCTCCTCGCGATACTTTGCTCTTCCACGGAATAGTCTGTGTCTACCATGAACTGTCCGTTAGTCAGTAAGTGGAATAACTGGTTTTCCGACACATGTCGCCATGTAACTGTCGCTCTGTCTCCACGTCAGAGAGACGGAAATTCTGTGTGCCACATTTGAAGATGAGTCTGTAAAGGTTACAAAACTAGTTAATGGAATTACAAATAGTTCAAAAAGTGAGTTTTTGCAGTTTTCCGTATTTAAATTCAATGCACTAGTCACAGGCTCTCGGCGATCCTTAGGGGATATGCTTCATCGGTTGGGAGCGTGATGTGTCCCTCCGAGATTAATTTCACCTGGGCTTTAAGCGACTCACCGGTCAGCATTTACAGAGCTGCCAACTACATCTCACACCGGGAATATTGCCAGGATTAGTTTGCATCGCAGCCTACGGAAGAGAACGCAAATCGAACGAGCATTCACAGTCATTCCCTCCATTGACTACCATTCGCCTATATTCAACAGTTAAGGATTCCTCCGGAAATATTCCAAGTAGACTTACTCTGGATATTGTACGTTTGTTTCCAAGCGCCTGCCTGTTCAATTTGAGCAGAAACTGCGTGACATTCTCCAACGGGTCAAAAAACCTGTGACCATTCGTGCCGCCCTTCTCTGTATACATTCAGTTTCGCCTGGCAGTTGTATCTGATTAGGATCCAAGAATCTCGACCAATATTGGGGGATAAGTCGCAAGCGTGATTTGTAAGCAATTTCTTTTGTACACTGATTGTATTTTCCTAGAATTCTACCAACGAATTGCAGCCAGCCACCGTATTTCCCTAAGACTGCGACTATGTGACGGTTCCATTTCAAATCTCTAGAAATTTTTACACCCAGGTATTCATGTGGGTTGAGCGATTGCGAATTTGACTCGCTGCACTATACTCGTAGGATAAGGTTATATCGTTTTGTGAACCGAACAATTCTACATTTCGGGAACATTTAAACTAAGTTGTCATGCTTTGCACTACACTGAAATCTTATGAGGGCGTGGCTTCTTTCAAACAGAACTTTATTACAGGCAACTGCATCATTTACGGAAACACTGAAGTTTCAAATAGACCGCGTAAGCACCCCCCCTTCTCCCCTCCAAATTGCTGTCTGAAAACTGGAAGTCCCATATGTAAACCACCTTCAGAAGTTCGTTCACTTTCCGTATCAGTTAATGTGTTAAAAACTTGACCTGAAGAAACATGACCCTTTGCAGTTGAAGACGCTCTGTTGTAAGAGAAGCTAGTTTTTTGACAAGTCTCAATATTTATGTACTGAACTAGGTGTTGTACAATTCTATAATTTTCAGGTACATTCGGCGACGTATGTGGATACTGTCTGACAAATGTGTTGCGAATAAAGTGAGTAGTAAAGAAGTAATAAAGTGAAACATCAAGCCTGATGCTGACACCTTACTACACGAACAGCGAAAATGTAGAAGTGATAAAAGTCTTTTTCCTTTCATCATTCTGCCAGGGATGTCAGAGGGAAAAAAAGTTTCGAAATTGTGTGTGAAGTTTGTTGGAAGTCGCCACGTGCTGCCTTTCACAAATGCTCGGTGAATATAGTCTCGATAATTTGCGCGCCATGAAATTATGCTGCCTTAGACGAGTACGCAGTTTATAACTTTTAACGCCCGACTTATTGCGTAAACCTATGCCTTTAAATGAAGGACGGAAGGAGGATTGCATTTAATGTGCTATCGATGTTGAGGTCATTAGAAACGGAGCAGGAGTTGGCACTGCGTCAGGGAAGGGTAAAAGTAGTCCGCCGTTCCCTTTCAAAGGAACCATCCCAGCATTTGCTTGGAGCGATTCAGAAAAGTTACGGAATACGTATCAGGATGGCCGGATGCGGATTTAAACGTCATCCTCCCGAATGCGAGTCTAGTGTACTAGTTGACAGCTCGTCGTGTAGCAAGCGTTGCTGGTGATGGGATTCCGGGTTCGATTCACGGCTGGGTTGCTTTCTCCGCCCGGGAAGTAGGTGTCTGTGGTGTCATCATTTCTTCATCATTCGTGATGGTGGCGAAACTGGACTGTGTAAAGGTTGGGGCTTTGTACAGGCGCTGATAACCGTGCAGTTGAGCGCCCCACAAACCAAACATCATCATCATCATCATCATCATCATCATCATACCATGTACTAACCACTGCGGCAGCTCGCTTGGTATACATTTAAATGAGCAGATTAAGTCAGCATTTTTAGTATTTACATTGACTTCGTTCTTCATAAATGAAAGCAGGAACTACGACAAGACCAAGGAATTGGGATAACGAATGAGAAATACCTGATTGTGCTTCTGTTTGTAGATGACATGATTCAAGTTCACGAAATGACCTCCAAAGATCTATATACCACCTGAACGAAATATGCAATGAATACAACTTTAAAATTTCTAGTAATAAAACGAAAATAAGTGCACTCCGAGGAAAATACTCAGTCAGTTTAAAACTAGTTTTGGATAATCCTGCTTTAGAACTGGTCTCTTAATCTTTCATTTAGGCTACGCTGTAAGATCTGATTTTTACTCTGATACTTAAAATAAATTACACAAATTCTAAGCTGTCTGTGACACTATTATCTGAACATTGGGCAATAAAGTACAAAAAGGTTGTCCCGAAATTCTATAACGTGGTCGCGGTTCCTGTATTATGCTATGAAAGCGAAAACATGGTTAAAAAAAAAAACGAAAAATAAATCACACGGCAGAGATGAGGTTCCTAAGAAATTCGAAGAGCTGCACAACAAGAAATGATTAGGAATGAAGATACTAGAGAAAAATTAAGTATTTTCAACAGAAACTAAAAAATTCAAAAATATCGTGAAGACTGGTGAGAATGCTACGTCCCAGACTTCCCCAAAATATTCTGAACTACAAGCGGAATGGAAGACGTGATATTGAAAGGCCTCGGACGTGGGAGCAATTTCGTTTGTAGAGACTATCCCGCGCGGCGACTACTGAAGTACTTATACATTATAGAATTCTTAAGTTGTACAAGCAAAATAAGTAAGTTTTAATGTAGTTTACGTTCACTGATGCAAAAAAATTTTTCTTGCTTTTTAAAGTGGGCTATGTTCTTTCTCAGGGTTCAAACTGTCTCCATGCCAAATTTGAACAATATATGTTAAGCGGTTTGCACTCGAAAACGAAACAGACTGTGTTACAAAGTAGAAAAGCAACTGAGAGAAAGAAGCGGCGTCGGTTTCTGCAGAAGGCGGCCATCATTTTGTAGGACAATGTTCGGGCACGCTCGGTTCAAGTCGTGACTGATTTGATCGGTATATGGGGATGGGGAGCGCCGCATCACGCACCACGCCTAAAGGATTTCTTGCTAACCATCTCTTCCGACACCATTAATGAATTAACCCTCTTGTCTGCCCCACTTCTGTTGAAGGTTACACATCAGACAAATACCTTGTTGTTGTTGTTGTTGTTGTTGTTGTTGTTGTTGCTCTTGTCTTCAGTCCACAGACTGGTTTGATGCAGCTCTCCATGCTACTGTATCGTGTGGAAGCTTCATCTCCCAGTACCCATTGCAAACCTATATCCTTGTGAATCTGCTTAGTGTATTCATCTCCTGGTCTCCCACCTCGATTTTTACCCTCCACGCTGCCCTCCAATATTAAATTGGTGATCCCTTAATGCCTCAGAACGTGTCCTACCATCCGACCCCATCTTCTAGTCAAGTTTTGCCACAAAGTTCTCTTCTCCAGTATCCTATTCAATACCTCCACATTAGTTATGTAATCTACCCACTTAATCTTCAGCATTCTTCCGTAGCACCACATTTCGAAAGCTTCTATTCTATTCTTGTTCAAACTATATATTGTCCATTATTCACTTCCATACGTGGCTACACTCCATACAAATACTCGGAGAAAGGACTTCCTGATACCTAAAGCTATACTCGATGTTAACAAATTTTTCTTCTTTAGAAACACTTTTCTTACCATTGACAGTCGACATTTTATATCCTCTCTACTTCGACCGTCATCAGTTATTTTGCTCCCTAAATAGCGAAACTCCTTTACTACTTTAAATGTCTCATTTCCTAATCTAATTCCCTCAGCATCACCCACCTTAATTCGACTACATTCCATTATCCTCGTTTTGCTTTTATTGATGCTGATCTTATATCATCCTTTCAGGACACTTCATTCTGTTCAGCTACTCTTCTAGGTTCTTTGCTGTCTCTGAATTAGAACGTCATCGGCAAACCTCAAGGTTTTAGTTTCTTATCCATGGATTTTAATTTCTACTCAGAATTTTTCTTTTGTATCCTTTACTACTTGCTCAATAAACAGATTGAATAACATTGGGGATAGTCTACAACCCTGTCTCATTCCCTTCCCAACCACTGCTTCCGTTTCATATCCCTCGACTCTTATAACTACCACCTGCTTTCTGTACAAATTGTAAATTGCCTTTCGCTCCCTGTAATTTACCCCTGCCACCTTCAGAATTTGAAAGAGAGTATTCCAGTCAACATTGTCAAAGGATTTCTCTAAGTCTACAAATGTTAGAAACGTAGGTTTGCCTTTTCTTAATCTACTTTATAAGGTAAGTCGTAGGGTCAGTATTGCCTCACATGTCCCAGTATTTCCACGGAATCCAAACTGGTCTTCCCTGAGGTCGGCTTCTACCATTTTCTCCATTCGTCTGTAAAGAATTTGCGTTAGTATTTTGCAGCTGTGACTTATTAAACTGATAGTTAGCTAATTTTCACACCTGTCAACACCTGATTTCTTTGAAATTGGAATTATTTCATTCTTCTTGAAGTCTGACGGTATTTCGGCTGTCTCATGCATCTTGCTCATCAGACGGTCACGTTCTGTCAGAGCTGGGTCTCCCAAGCCTGTCAGTAGTTCTAATGGAATGTTGCCTACTCCCGGAACCTTATTTCCACTAAGGTCTTTCAGTGCCCTGTCAAACTCTTCACGCAGTATGTCATCTCCCATTTCATCTTCATCTACATCCTCTTCCGTTTCCATTATATTGTCCTCAAGTACATTGCCCTTGTATAGATCCTCTATATACACCTTCCACCTTTCTGCAATATCTTCTTTGCTGATAACAGGGTTTCCATCTGAGCTCTTGATATGCATACAAGTGAATCTCTTTTCTCTAAAAGTCTCTTTAGTTTTTCTTTAGGCACTATCTATCATGCCCCTAGTGATAAGCGCATCTATATCCTTACGTTTGTCCTCTAGATATCCCTGCTTAGCCATTTTGCACTTCCTGTCGATCTCATTTTTGAGACGTTTGTATTTCTTTTTGTCGGGTTAATTTACTGCATTTTTGTATTTTCTCCTTTCATAAATTAAATTCAATATATCTTCTGTTACCCTCTTTCTTTGCGCATGTCAAGTTCCGTAGGCCCAAATTGAGGAGCAAATCTTCTAGGTCATGGAACGTGCCAGTATCTACATCTACATCCGTACTCCGCAAGCCACCTGACGGTGTGTGGCGGAGGGTACCCTGAGTACCTCTATCGGTTCTCCCTTCTATTCCAGTCTCGTATTGTACGTGGAAAGAAGGATTCTCGGTATGCTTCTGTGTGGGCTCTAATCTCTCTAATTTTATCCTCGTGGTCTCTTCGCGAAATATAAGTAGGAGGGAGCAATAGACTGTTTGACTCTTCGGTGAAGGTATGTTCTCGAAACTTCAACAAAAGCCCATACAGAGCTACGGAGCGTCTCTCCTGCAGAGTCTTCCACTGGAGGTTATCTATCATCTCCGTAACGCTTTCGCGATTACTAAATGATCCTGCAACGAAGCGCGCTGCTCTTTGTTGGATCTTCTCTATCTCTTCTATCAACCCTATCTGGTGCGGATCCCACACTGCTGAGCAGTATTCAAGCAGTGGGCGAACAAGCGTACTGTAACCTACTTCCTTCGTTGTCGGATTGCATTTCCTTAGGATTCTTCCAATGAATCTCAGTCTGGCATCTGCTTTACCAACGATCAACTTTATACGATCATTCCATTTTAAATCACTCCTAACGCGTACTCCCAGATAATTTATGGATTTAACTGCTTCCATTTGCTGACCTGCTATTTTGTAGCTAAATGATAAGGACCTATCAGTCTATGTATTCGCATCCCATTACACTTGTCTACATTGAGATTCTATTGCCATTCCGTGCACCATGCGTCAATTCGCTGCAGATCCTCCTGCATTTCAGTACAATTTTCCATTGTTGCAACCTCTCGATACACCACAGCATCATCTGCAAAAAGCCTCAGAGACTTTCCGATGTCACCCACCAGGTCATTTATGAATATTGTGAATAGCAACGGTCCTATGACACTCCCTTGCGGCACACCTGAAATCACTCTTACTTCGGAAGACTTCTCTCCATTGAGAATGACATGCTGCGTTCTGTTATCTAGGAACTCCTCGATCCAAGCACACAACTGATCTGATAGTCCGTATGCTCTTACTTTGATCATTAAACGACTGTGGGGAACTGTGTCAAACGCCTTGCGGAAGTCAAGAAACACGGCTTCTACCTGTGAACCCGTGTCTAAGGCCCTCTGAGTCTCGTGGACGAATAGCGCGAGCTGGGTTTCACACGGCCGTCTTTTTCGAAACCCATGCTGATTCCTACAGAGTAGATTTCTAGTCTCCAGAAAATTCATTATAATCGAACATAATACGTGTTCCAAAACTCTACAACTGATTGACGTTAGAGATATAGGTCTATAGTTCTGCACATCTGTTCGACGTCCCTTCTTGAAAACGGGGATGACCTGTGCCCTTTTCCAATCCTTTGGAACGCTTCGCTCTTCTAGAGACCTACGGTACACCGCTGCAAGAAGGGGGGCAAGTTCCTTCGCGTACTCTGTGTAAAATCGAACTGGTATCCCATCAGTACCAGAGGCCTTTCCTCTATTGAGCGATTTTAATTGTTTCTCTATCCCTCTGTCATCTATTTCGATATCTACCATTTTGTCAACTGTGCGACTTCAAGAGAAGGAAGCACAGTGCAGTCTTACTCTGTGAAACAGCTTTGGAAGAAGACATTTAGTATTTCGGCCTTTAGTCTGTCATACTCTGTTTCAGTACCATTTTGGTCACAGAGTGTCTGGACATTTTGTTTTGATCCACCTACCGCTTTGACATAGGACCAAAATTTCTTACGATTTTCTGCCAAGTCAGTACATAGAACTTTACTTTCGAATTCATTGAAAGCCTCTCGCATAGACCACCTCACACTACATTTCGCTTCGCGTAATTTTTGTTTGTCTGCAAGGCTTTGGTTATGTTTATGTTGGCTGTGAAGTTCCCTTTGCTTCCGCAGCAGTTTTCTAACTCGGTTGTTGTACCACGGTGGCTCTTTTCCATTTCTTACGATCTTGCTTGGCACATACTCATCTAACGCATATTGTACGATGGTTTTGAAATTTGTCCACTGATTCTCAACACTATCTGTACTTGAGACATAACTTTTGTGTTGAGCCGTCAGGTACTCTGTAATCTGCTTTTTGTCACTTTTGCTAAACAGAAAAATCTTATTACCTCTATTAATATTTCTATTTACGGCTGAAATCGTAGATGCAGTAACCGCTTTATGATCGCTGATTCCCTGTTCTGCATTAACTGATTCTAATAGTTCGGGTCTGTTTGTCACCAGAAGGTCTAATATATTATCGCCACGAGTCGGTTCTCTGTTTAACTGCTCAAGGTAGTTTTCAGATAAAGCACTTAAAAATATTTCACTGGATTCTTTGTCCCTGCCACCCGTTATGAACGTTTGAGTCTCCCAGTCTATATCCAGCAAATTAAAATCTCCACCCAGAACTATAACATGGTGGGGAAATCTACTCGAAATATTTTCCAAATTATTCTTCTGGTGCAGAGCCACAACCGCTGCTGAGCCTGGGGGCCTATAGAGACATCCAATTACCATGTCTGAGCCTGCTTTAACCGTGACCTTCACCCAAATCATTTCACAATTAGAATCTCCGTCAATTTCCTTCGATACTATTGCACTTATTATCGCTATAAACACGCCTCCCCCTTTACTGTCCAGCCTTTGTCTGCGAACTATATGGGCGTTGTGACCGTTTATTAATGAGAGCAGTTCTGGGACCTTTCTATAGACGCTCCTGCAGTTTACTATTAGCACATTAATATTGTTATTCCCTGTTGCATTTTGCCTACTCCTGCCTTGCCGCGTCTCAGGAGGCGTCTTGTCGGGTCTAGGGAGGGAATTCTCTAACCTAAAAAAAAAAAAAAAAACCATGTGCACTCCACACGTACTCCGCTACCCTCGTAGCCGCTTCCGGCGTGTAGTGCACGACTGACATATTCAGGGGACCCTACATTTCTCCACCCCATTGCGGAGGTCGAGAAATTTGCACCCCAGCTCTCCGCAGAATCGTCTGAGCCTCTGGTTTAAGCCTTCCACTCGGATCCAAACCAGAGGACCGCGATCGGTTCTGGGAACGATACTACAAATAGTTAGGTCTGATTCCACCCCGCGAGCGAGGCTTTCCGCCTTCACCAACTCCGACAACCGCTTGTACGAACTGAGGATGACCTCTGAATCCACACGGCAGGAGTCATTGGTGCCGACATCAGCAACAATTTGCAGTCGGGTGCACCCAGTGCTCTCTATCACCGCCGGTAGGGCCGCCTCCACATCTCGGATGAGACCCCCCGGCAAGCAGACAGAGTGAACACTGGCCTTCTTCCCCGACCTTTCCACTATTTCCCTAAGGGGCTCCATCACCAGCTTAACGTTGGAGCTCCCAATAACTAATAAACCCCTCCCCCCGTGTGCCTGCTCGGACCTTGCTGAATGAGCAGCCACATGTCCATTCACAGGCAGAGCGGACGATGCCACACGGCCAGCCTCCACATTGACCCTCTGCCTCGTGCGCCGCGAACGCCGCTGAACCCGCCACTCCCCTTGGGGAGAGGGTGGCCCAACCGCGCCCGGTACCCGCGAAAATGTCTCGACAGCAGGGACAGTGGGTGAAGCATCTAACACCTGGGGTGCACCATGCGACGCACCAGACTCCACACTGCCGCTACCCTCCGAGGCAGCAGCCTGAAGACGGCTGACCGCGGCCATCAACACGCTCAGCTGTTCGCGAAGAGTGGCCAGCGTCCGTACACAGCAGTCACACATCCTATCCATCCTAAGGAATCAATATACTAAAGAGACTTAATCAACTTTTAAGTAGACTGCTAATTCACTAAAGGCGGCTGATTACTGACTAAACTGTAATTGCTAACCACTTCTTGTAGAAAACAATGAAAATAGCACTACCTGTCTCTGGACTGTATTGAAAACAAACACTAGCACTACTAGCACTATGGCTGACTAAAAGGACTCTATCTGACTGTATTCAAAACAAACATGAAATCTATTTAACTCTATTACTAGCACTCGACAATTAAAGCTTCCTAAAAGCAAAAACACACGGAAGAAGTAGTGACAAGTAAGAAAACTACAGTTAATACTTCAATCAAGGTAGCTCGCTGCACAGCAGACGTGAAGCAGACGGCGGTTTGGGCGACACATGAACTTACAACATAAAAGTAATAACAGATAAAAATACATGTTCATGAACCAGAGAGAAAATCAGTCCATAAGTTTAAGCAAACGCTATCAGCAGTACAATGAGAATCAGCTTAATTTTTCAATTAACTCCTCGACAGAATAGAAGGAGTGACCCATGAGGAAACACTCCAGTTTCGATTTGAAAGCGCGTGGATTACTGCTAAGATTTTTGAATTCGAGTAGCAGCTTATTGAAAATGGATGTAGCAGTATACTGCACACATTTTTGCACAAGAGTTAAGGAAGTCCGATCCAAATGGAGGTTTGATTTCTCCCGAGTATTAACCGAGTGAAAGCTGCTTATTGTTGGAAATAAACTAATATTGGTAACAAGAAACGACTATAAGGAATATACATATTGAGAGGCCAATGTCAAAATACCCAGACTCCCTGAACAGAGGTCGACAAGAGGTCCGTGAACTCACACCACTTTTTGCCCGAACCTCCCGTTTCTGAGCCAAAAATATCCTTCTAGAATGGGAAGAGTTATCCAAAAACATAATACCATACGACATAAGTGAATGGAAATAAGCAAAGTAGACTAATTTACTTGGCGAAGTATCACTCACTTTCGGTACCGTTCGAATAGTGAAAATGGCAGTATTAAGTCTTTGAACAAGATCCTGAATGTGGGCTTTCCATGACACCTTACTATTTATTTGAACACCTAGGAATTTGAGCCGCTCAGCTTCACCAATCATTTGCCCATGCTGTGAGATTAAAACGTCAGGTTTTGTTGAATTGTGTGTTAGAAACTGTAAAAACTGAATCTTACTGTGATTTAACGTTAGTTTATTTTCTACAAGCCATTGACTGAGGTCATGTACTGCACTACTTGAAACGGAGTCAATGTTGCACACAACATCCTTTACTACCAAGCTAGTGTCATCAGCAATCAGAAATATTTTAGAGTTACCCATAATACTTGAGGGCATATCATTTATATAAATAAGGAACTAGAGCGGCCACAACACTGATCCCTGAGGAACCCCCTCCCCCTTGACAGTATACCACTCAGATCCCCCATCACACTGTATTACTTTGCCCCATTCCTGTAGATCGTTCCCTAATGCACTTCCTGAAACACTCTACAACTTCTGATTCTGTCAGTTCTTTCAGGTCCCATATCCTTAAATTCCCACGTTTTTCCAGTTTCTTCAGTTTTTATCTACAGTTCATAATCAATATATTGTTATCAGAGACCACATTTGCCCCTGGAAATGTCATACAATTTAAAATCTGGTTCCTAAATCTCTGTCTTACCATTATATAATCTATATGAAATATTGCAGTATCTCCAGGTCTCTTCCACGTATACAACCTTCTTTCATGATTTTTGAACCAAGTGTTAGCTATGATTAAATTATGCTCTGGGCAAAAACCTACCAGGCGGCTTCCTCTTTCATTTTTTACCCACATTCCATATTCACCTACTGCGTTTCCTTTTATTCCATTTCCTACCGTCGAATTCCAGTCACCCACTAATATTAAATTTTCATCTCCCATCACTATCTGAATGATTTCTTTTATCTCATCACACATTCCATCAATTTCTTCATCATCTGCGGACTACTTTTACGACTGTGGTAGGCGTGGGATTCGTGGCTATATTGGCCACAACAATGCTTTCACTATGCTGTTTGTAGTGGCTTACCCGCATTCCTATTTTTATTAATTATTAGACCTACTCATGCATTAGCTTCATATTAGCCTTCCTAATACTTAAATCTATATTCGATGTTAACAATGACGCCGGTGGATGGACTATCACGAAATTACTGACCGTCGAGAAAGTCACAAATATAACCGACAAGCTAATGGGCCCTTCACAGGAAAAGGTTTTTCGCCGGAAAACGGGGAAAACTGAAACCCAGCAAATGAGTAAAAAAATGTATATTCACTGACAAAAAAAAGTGTACGCACACAACTTACACAACAATAGTCTGGGATTACTCTATTACGTAACAGTTTTTGTGATTGTATCTTGCAGCTTTAGTTATTTTTAATTAAAAGAGGCTTTAAAAGGACAGAAAGAACGTGTTGGACTACGCTACAGATCGTTCTGTTAGCAAAGTCCTCACTTTGTAATCACTTTCGTTGACTTCGGCAACTCTCAACAGAAATCTCCAACCTAACCGAGACAATGTGCTACGATACAGCCGAGATCATGACAAGAGAATGGGCTACATCACACTCGAAGTAAATTTATATAGGTAAGGATCCCCATGACCTGTGTACGTCTATTATAAAAAATCTCCAAGCCACTCTCCTCAAATAGATCGCCATCTTCTCTTGACCTTCAACTGTTACTATTTCAGAATTAAAAACCAGATTCAAAGAAAATTTGGCTACCAGCCAAAAACTAGAAAAATAAAAATAATAAAAGTGAGAACGTGAAACATGTTAGAATTAACCATAAACAGGAGATTTTACAGAAAATAAAATTGAGAAAGGAAATCATTAATATTATCGACCGTTTAGGAACTCTAGGCTACGAAAGGGATGAAACAACATATCGAATAACTGGTGGAAGAGTTAGTGTGTTTTAAGATTATATCCAAACAAGAATTAGAGAAAAACATATCGAAGCAAGGCCTCTATTACGAAAAATTGCTAAATCTCGAGACAAATTGTGTCCTTTTGTATTAGATTAAATGTTTTGGCCCCTAGTACGGATGAAACAGTATCTGCAGTATCAACAGGAACTTCGGACATGTGTTTCATATTTCATCCAAGCCTGCAGTCTATAAATATTTAAACAAAATACTGAAACAAAATACCACTACCGGGGAATTACTTACGAAGCAGTTCTTGGTAAAGAAACACAGGACACAATTACGTATGTAGGCTTAATACGAACTACAACTGTGTTCATAAATCGCTATAGTTGCCTTGGACTAACGACGAGCGAATATCAATATAACCTGTACGCTTTTCAAAGCTGTTATCCATGAAAAAGCTAAACGACGTATCGTGAACAAAATACAATTTAACACCGAAACAATGACATTAGTTGACAATGGGCACAGACTTTAGTCAATGGGCACTGTTGAAAATTTGTGCCAGACCAGGATTAGCACCCGAGTCCCCTGGTTACTAGGGAGAGGCAATGATCACTGTGTCCGAATTACACAGTGGTCAACAGAATAGCACGAACTGCCCGAGCATGCCGTTCGTTAGATCGAAATTCTCAATTTCTCCATAGACTGCTAATACACTGCTCCTTGAACATAATCCTCCTCCCCTTAATTATACAGTACATGGCCAAAAAAACAGACACCGAATATATGCAAACTTGGCCTTACGAACATTGCAGACGTCGTCTATGTAACACACGTCAAACTTCAAAGAATTTACCAATTCGTTGCATTGTTTACTATAGACCACAAATCAAGTACCGTAAAAAAAGCACTGCGTCTATTGAGATCATGATTCATAGTTTAAAGAAAACTAATAAGTCGCCTACATATTACAGTTGCTGCCGAAAGAGGAGAACCATTATTTTCCCACAAAAGGAAATATAGTTAAAATTACGCTTCTATTTCGGTTAGTTTCGGCGGTTACTAAAATTTGCAGTGAAAGTTACATAGTGGACTCTACCCTCCCCCCACCAGAAACGTAGTTATCGTGGCTGTTGTGTGACTTTTGTACACAGTTAGAGAAAGTGTGTTAAATGTGGCGCGGACGGAAACACTAGGCTACGCTACAGGGCAATCTGCTCGCACAACGTTTAGTCGGCATTCATAATCGTTGGCGTAAACAACTCTTAATCAAATTACCACCTTCCAACCTAACTTAGATCTCGGGCTACACTACCAATCGGCCTGTCATCACAACCAAAAATTCATTGAGGGGGGTGGGGGGATTTCCTGTATCTCTCTCTAATGTATCTCTAGGCCCAACTGCCAGTTTTGTCAGACTCAACAGCAAGATTTACCAATGGTAAACACTTTTGAGACGGCTAGTAATTTTAGAATAGTCCTCTTCGTCTTACTTGGCATAAATTGTTCGCTGGCGTCCCAGCAGCTAGCTCCCTCAGTGTCTGCTTCTGCCATCGCACCACGCCAGTCTGCTGTTGTCCTAGCATACCGAACGCACCGCACATCCGACACCTTCGGAACCACTCACTGGCCAGTTAGCAATTGAGCGGAACACTGTTTACATCGTGAAAGGAAAACTATGCAAAGATGTACACTTAAATGGCACGACTGAGTAGCACACACACAGTAATATCTGAGGAATGTCCTTCGACACGCGCAGAACGAAAGTCTTCTCGCGATCGTACAGCGTCTCTGAAAAAAAAAATCTCGTGACTATATTCCGGCGTTACGGCCAGGTTCTCATACAAATGAGCAACAAAGGGTACATTTGAAATTTTTTTTTTGAGACAATGACAATACATTCGAAGGATGTGTTTGGGAATTACGAGTGATAATACTATGAGCTTAATTTTAGATTTTCAATAAAAAATGGCGCCCGTAATTATGATTTGATC